>NC_091350.1:19840788-20018288 GCF_038502225.1 Cherax quadricarinatus | reverse complement strand
CTAGTCTAGAGAAAGCACGTGACTTACAGCATCATCACTGGCTTTGCATCACTTGTTTTTTTTTTATAGAGTATTAGACCTAGATGTTTACAGACATGAAAGATATGTTATTGATGCCATGTTGATGAGGTTCCTGGTTGACATTAATATTTGTGTTCCATGGGGAAGTAGAAAATAATTCTTCCTCTGTAAGCCATGCGTGTTGTAAAAGGTGACTAAAATGCCGGGAGCAAGAGGCTAGTAATCCCTTCTATATAAAATGCTAAATTTAACACAGAATTTTTTTCGTTTTTCCGTTTAGGTCACCCTACCTCGGTGGGATACGGCCGGTGAGTTAAAAAAAAATAATATCAATGGGTGTGAGGTTCCAGGTACTGGAAGTGAGGTGCTAGCTACTGGTTGTGAGGTGCCAGCTACTGGCTGTGAGGTGCCAGCTACTGGAAAGGAGGTGCCAGCTACTGGAAAGGAGGTGCCAGCTACTGGCTGTGAGGTGCCAGCTACTGGCTGTGAGGTGCCAGCTACTGGAAGTGAGGTGCCAGCTACTGGCTGTGAGGTGCCAGCTACTGGCTGTGAGGTGCCAGCTACTGGCTGTGAGGTGCCAGCTACTGGCTGTGAGGTGCCAGCTACTGGCTGTGAGGTGCCAGCTACTGGCTGTGAGGTGCCAACTACTGGCTGTGAGGTGCCAACTACTGGCTGTGAGGTGCCAGCTACTGGCTGTGAGGTGCCAGCTACTGGCTGTGAGGTGCCAGCTACTGGAAGTGAGGTGCCAGCTACTGGCTGTGAGGTGCCAGCTACTGGCTGTGAGGTGCCAGCTACTGGCTGTGAGGTGCCAGCTACTGGCTGTGAGGTGCCAGCTACTGGCTGTGAGGTGCCAGCTACTGGCTGTGAGGTGCCAACTACTGGCTGTGAGGTGCCAGCTACTGGCTGTGAGGTGCCAGCTACTGGCTGTGAGGTGCCAGCTACTGGCTGTGAGGTGCCAGCTACTGGCTGTGAGGTGCCAGCTACTGGCTGTGAGGTGCCAGCTACTGGCTGTGAGGTGCCAGCTACAGGCTGTGAGGTGCCAGCTACTGGCTGTAAGGTGCCAGCTACAGGCTGTGAGGTGCCAGCTACAGGAAGTGAGGTGCCAGCTACAGGCTGTGAGGTGCCAGCTACTGGCTGTGAGGTGCCAGCTACAGGCTGTGAGGTGCCAGGTGTTACCACTACAACATGGCCCTGAGGTAGTGATATCAGTTTTTGCCAGTTATTTCAGTATGGATAATTTTCCATGGTCAAGTTGGCGCTGAAGTGACTTCACTCGCCTCGCTTACCATCATGTTTAATACAAAACAACTTTTGTCTCAGTATCGTTTCTCATTTCTTGAACAATAACATATTTTTGGGTGGAAATATTTTCAGTCACATGATTTAGTTACATAATGTTTCTTTGGATCGTATTTACAAAGGTTCAAGCATGAAACTACAACATTGGGATTTTCTGTTAGCTGTGATTTATGGGGTTCAACTTGGTTATCGCATTGGATTTAACGCCACTGGATGTCATGGGTGTGTGGATGTCATGGGTGTGTGGATGTCACGGGTGTGTGGATGTCATGGGTGTGTGGATGTCATGGGTGTGTGGATGTCATGGGTGTGTGGATGTCACGGGTGTGTGTGGATATCAAGGGTGTGTGGGTGTGATGGGTGTGTGGGTGTGATGGGTGTGTGGGTGTGTGGGTGTGATGGGTGTGATGGGTGTGATGGGTGTGTGGGTGTGATGGGTGTGTGGGTGTGATGGGTGTGTGGGTGTGATGGGTGTGTGGGTGTGTGGGTGTGATGGGTGTGATGGGTGTGATGGGTGTGTGGGTGTGATGGGTGTGTGGGTGTGATGGGTGTGATGGGTGTGATGGGTGTGATGGGTGTGTGGGTGTGTGGGTGTGATGGGTGTGATGGGTGTGATGGGTGTGATGGGTGTGTGGGTGTGATGGGTGTGTGGGTGTGATGGGTGTGATGGGTGTGATGGGTGTGTGGGTGTGATGGGTGTCATGTTGCACACTAAGACTTTAGCTTCACTCCCAGCCATGCAAGGCACGACAACAATAACACAATCTAGTTTAATGTATATCTTAAAATTTGCGCTATATTTAAAAGTAAAGATTTATCTTGGACACAAACCCAGTAAATATATTATTCATTCCTGCTAGTTGTTCCTCTTTCACCAATTAAAAATTTGCATAGCTGATAGTGTACATGCGAAGACTCACAGAGCAAGTTTTCTCTCTGTAACTGAAAAGTGTGTGTGTGTGTATATATATATATATATATATATATATATATATATATATATATATATATATATATATATATATATATATATATATATATATATATATGCAATAAGATCACAGTAAACAGGTGATTTCAGAATATGCAAAACAACCACTCTGAAAGAATAGAGAAATTCCAAGCGCTTTCGTGACTACTCACATTATCAATGTGAGTAGTCACGAAAGCGCTTGGAATTTCTCTATTCTTTCAGAGTGGTTGTTTTGCATATATATATATATATATATATATATATATATATATATATATATATATATATATATATATATATATATATATATATATATATATATATTATTGATCAATAACAACACTGCGACTAGCCAAGGATTCGAACCCATGCTGCTTTGACCCGCCTCATGGTGAGCGAAAACCACATGACGCTCTAACCCACAGGACCACACAATCCTACAAGACCCAAGCACCCAGCCAAGCTAGGTGTGTTACCCTGGTCCAAGGACATTCGGTGGTGTAGGTGCCCCTGAGCTAATTTCATTCTCCTCCCCGTTTGTATTAGCCTTAACGAGCAGTATTTTATATTATTGTGACGAACAAGTGGTAATGATCAATAACAATACAGACTTGCCAAGGATTCGAACCCATACTGCTTTGGCCCGCCTCATGATGGGCCAAAGGTATATCAGAGAGTATATCAACGGTATATCAGAGAGTACATGTGAAGACAGGACAGTAAGATAAAACTGATAAACGGTAGGAAAATATCAGAGAAATTCGTGGGAGGAAAGTAAGAACAAGAGAAAATTAAACAATAGAATAGCTGATGAGAAAGGACATGTAAAGTAAAGGAGGAGAGAATAAAGAGTGGAAGGGGGAGAAACGAAGGGGAGAATAATATAAGCGAGAATAACAAAAAAAATAATATAGGCAAGAATAACAAAGGGAAGAATATAAAAAAGGGGGAAAGGGACAAATAGAAGAATAATATAGGGAGGAAGGGAAGGAAGGAAGGAAGGAAGGAGGGAAGGAAGGAAGGAAGGAAGGAAGGAAGGAAGGAACGAACGAACGAACGAAGGAAGGAAGGAAGGAAGGTAGGTGTGGAGTATAAAAGTCACTTGAGCAGAGAGAACACACGCACACGCACACACGCGCACACACACACACACACACACACACACACACACACACATACACACACACACACACACACACACACACACACACAGAGGTATGATAAAGCTCACGGCTCAGGGAGAGTGACCTAGTAGCGATCAGTGAAGAGGCGGGGCCAGGAGCTCGGACTCGACCCCCGCAACCTCAACTAGGTGAGAACTAGGTGAGTACACGACCTGACAACACTGGAGGACAGGAGGGATAGGAAAAACATGATATACCTTTAAAGAGCTTCGAGAGTTTGATTCTGATAACGACATATAATATACTGCGAGGAATTAACAAGGTGGACAGAGACAGGATGTTCCAGAGATGGGACATAGCAACAAGGGGTTACACATGGAAATTGAAGACTCAGATGAGTCAAAAGGATGCTAGGGAGTATTCCTTCACTCACAGAGATGTTAGGAAGTGGAATAGTCTGAAAAGTGGAGGCAGTAACCATACACAGCTTAATGAAGTGAGATGATTAAGTTCATGGAGCAGGGAGAGAGTGGACCTAGTAGCCCCCAGTGAAGAGGCGGGGCCAGGAGCTATGAATCGACCCCTGCAACCACAATTATGTGAGTACACACACATACATACATACACACACTCTGCTGCTGTCCCCCCCCTCCCGCTCACTATCCTTTTCCCCTCCCTGTCTCCTCCTCCCTTCTCCCAACAACAAATACCCCCTCCCCCACAACAAACACCCCCCTCCACAGCACCCTTGGCATAAGCTCTTCCTTCTGTGAAAAGAAAAAAAAACATGCGACACCAAACACCTGGACGGAGAACCAGAGGAATGGTGGATGAAGCGAGTGGTGAACCTGGGAGAGAGGACTGGGAGGCAGAGCTCATGCAAAGAGAGGAGGAGTGGGGGAGGAGACTGTAAGATATCAGCAAGAAAATGGAAGAGAAAATAGCTGAGGAGAGCAGGAAATGGGAATTACAAATCACAGCAGCTGAAGCTAAGATACAAAGCTTAGTAGAAGAACTAAAGAGTCTGAAACAGCCTAAAGAACCAAAGGACAGTACAGCCATGACACCAAGAGCTACTACATCAGTCACCGATGAGGGGACAGTAGGGGACAAAGGAGATATACTGTATGCGATGACCCCATCAGACCCAAGAGGGCCTAGGAAAAGGCAGGGAAAACAGCAAGAACTAATGAGGGGACTAAAGTCAATGAAGGAGCTAAACTATACACAGAGGCTCTAATAGACAACTGCCATGTCCAGGAACAAATAAGCAGAGGGACACCAGATAGGGAAGAGACAGTAAGAAGCAACACGTCAATGGCAGAACTAATTTGAATCAGAGGATGTTCAGGGAAGCACAGTGGGAGGATGAAAGGGAGAGGGCCATTTTTGTCTATGGGCTCCAAGAAGTAGATGGGGAAACTTAGACAAGGAAACAGGAGGAGAAAAAAACGATTGAAAGCATCATGAAAGCAATAGGAGAGGACGACATGACTCAGCTGACAAATTTTCAGAGAATTGGGTGGTTTGTGAGGGGAAAAAAGCGTCTAGTCAAAGTGATTTTCAAGGCAGAGTCAGCTCGAAACCGGATCCTGCAGGAGAAAGCACGCCTAAGGGACAATCAGAACACAAGAAGAAAGGATGACACTGAAAGAGAGGGTGCAACGTCGCAAGGAGGAATGGGAGGCAAGGAAAGTGGAGAGCAAAAGAAATCAGGCCTATGTGGAAGAACAAACACAACCCCCTCCAGAACCACCCACAGAAGGAACACAACCATGGCAATCCCAAAGCAACCAAATAACCTAACCTAAAACCCACTCACTGCACCCTCTGCCCCCATCCCCCTCAGCACAAATCCCACCCCCACAGAAACCCACAGTAACCCACACATCCCCCTCTGCATAAACCCCATCCCCACAGTAACCCTCAGTAACCCACACATCCCCCTCAGCTCAAACCCCACCCCAACAGAAACCCACAGTAACCCACACAATGTACCCTCTATCCCCCATCCCCTTCACAACTCCCTCCCCCTTTGTAACCCCCATAGGTCCTCTTTCCTCATCCCCCTCCCACCCCCACTGAAACCCCCCATAGGCCCTCTGCCCCACACCCCACACCACAGACCCCACCCCCACACCAATCCCCTATAGGGCCCTGCTCCCCCTAACCCACATGTCTCCCCAGACCACAGTTATTGAAAAGTTGAAGGTTTGGTACACGAACGCGGATGGAATAACGAATAAATGTGAGGAGTGGCGTGGCACGAAAGAATCGAGGAGTTGTCCCCAGACATCATAGCGGTTACAGAAACGAAACTCACTGGGATAATAACAGATGCAATCTTCCCACCCAGATATCAGATCCTGAGGAAGGATAGAAGGAGCAGAGGGGGAGGAGGGGTTGCACTACTAATAAAAAACTGGTGGGGTTATCAAGAAATGGAAGGTATGGACGAGATTGGAGAAAGGGATTACATAGGTACAGTTCAGTCAGGGGAACACAAGGTAGTCATTGCAGTTATGTATAACCCACCACAGAACTGCAGGAGGCCAAGAGAGGAATATGATGAGTGCAACAGAGCAATGGTGGGCACTCTAGCTGAGGTGGCAAGAAGGGCCCACTCAAGTAGAGCGAAGTTACTGGTCATGGGCAACTTCAATCACAGGGAGATTGATTGGGAAAACCTGGAGCCACATGGGGGTCCCAAAACATGGAGAGCCAAGATGATGGATGTGGTGCTGGCAAATCTCATGCACCAACATGTTAGGGATACTACCAGAGAGAGAGGGAAGGATGAACCAGCAAGACTGGACCTTGTGTTCACCCTGAGTAGCTCAGACATTGAGCACATCACATATAAAAGGCCCCTTGGAGCTAGTGACCACGTAGTTATGAGCTTTGAATACATCGTGGAGCTAAAAGTGGAGAGGGTAACAGGAGTAGAAAGGGAAAAGCTAAACTATAAAAGGGGGGACTACAGAGGAATGAGGACCTTCCTGCAGGAGGTTCAGTGGGAGCAGGAGTTGGTAGGAAAATCAGTAAACGAAATAATGTACTTTGTAACAACAAAATTCAAGGAGGCAGAGGAAAGGTTTTTTCCCAAGGGTAACAGAAATAATGGGAAGGACAGAACGAGCCTTTGGTTTACCCGAAGGTGCAGGGAGGCAAAAACTTAGTGCTCAAGAGAATGGAAAAAGTACAGAAGGCAAAGGGCTCAGGAGAATAAAGAGATTAGTCGACGAGCCAGAAACGAGTATGCACAGATAAGAAGGGAGGCGCAGCGGCAGTATGAAAATGACATAGCATCGAAAGTCAAGTCTGACCCGAAACTACTCTACAGCCACATCAAGACCAGGTAATCAGGCTGAGGAAAGAAGGTGGGGAGCTCACAAGAAACGACCAGGAGGTATGTGAGGAGCTCAACATGAGATTTCAGGAAGTATTTACAGTGGAGGCTGAAGTGACAATGGGGAGACAAAACAGTGGCATACAGCAACAAGGGATATAACAACAAGTGTTGGATGAATTACACACAACTGAGGAGGAGGTGGAGAAGCTCCTACGTGACCTTGATACCTCAAAGGCGGTGGGACCGGACATCTCTCCGTGGGTCCTTAGAGAGGGAGCAGGGACACTACGTATGCCACTAACCAAAATCTTCAACACTTCCCTTGAAACTGGGCAACTACCTGAAGTATGGAAGAAGGCAAATGTAGTCCCCATCTTTAAGAAGGGAGACAGAAATGAAGCACTAAATTGTAGACCAGTGTCACTGACATGTATAGTACGCGAAGTCTTGGAAAAGATTATCAGGAGAGTGGTGGAGCACCAGGAGCGGAACAAGATTATAAACAACAGCCAGCACAGATTCATGGAAGGCAAATCCTGTGTCACAAACCTACTAGAGTTTTACGACAAGGTAACTGAAGTAAGAAATAAGAGGGAGGGGTGGGTTGATTGCATTTTCTTGGACTGCAAGAAGGCCTTCGATACAGTTCCTCACAAGAGATTAGTACAGAAGCTAGAGGAGCAGGCACGTATAACAGGAAGGGCACCGCAATGGATCAGAGAATACCTAACAGGGAGGCAACAGCGAGTCATGGTCTGTGATGAGGTATCACAGTGGGCGCCAGTGCTATTCTTGGTATATGTGAACGACATGACGGAAGGGATAGACTCAGAAGTGTCCCTGTTTGCAGGTGACATGAAGTTAATGAGGAGAATTAAATCAGACGCGGATCAGACAGGTCTACAAAGAGACCTGGACAGGCTGGATGTGTGGTCCAGAAACTGGCTCCTAGAATTTAACCCCGCCAAATGCAAAGTCATGAAGATCAGAGGAGGGCAAAGAAGACTGCAGACAGAGTATAGGCTAGGTGGCCAAAGGCTGCAAACCTCACTCAAGGGGAAAGACCTAGGAGTGAGTATAATATCGAGTACACCGCCAGAAGCACACATTAACCAGATAACTGCTGCGGCATATGAGCGCTTGGCAAACCTGAGAATAGCGTCCCGGCACCTCAGTAAGGAATCGTTCAAGACTTTATACACTGTGTACGTCAGGCCCATACTGGAGTACGCAGCACCAGTTTGGAACACACACCTGGTCAAACACGTCAAGAAATTAGAGAAAGTGAAAACGTTTGCAACAAGGCTAGTTCCAGAGCTAAGGGGAATGTCCTATGAAGAAAGGTTAAGGGAAATCGGTCTGACAACACTGGAGAACAGGAGGGTCAGGGGAGACATGATAACGACATACAAAATACTGCGTGGAATAGACAAGGTGAACAGAGACAGGATGTTCCAGAGATGGGACACAGAAACAAGGGGTCCCAATTGGAACCTGAAGACTCAGATGACTCAAAGGGATGTTAGGAAGTATTTCTTCAGTCACAGAGTAGTTAGGAAGTGGAATAGTCTGGCAAGCGATGTAGTGGAGGCAGGAACTATACATAGTTTTAAGACGAGGTATGATAAAGCTCATGGAGCAGGGGAGAGAGGACCTAGTAGCGGTCGGTGAAGAGGCGGGGCCAGGAGCTGAGTCTCGACCCCTGCAACCACAATTAGGCGAGTACAATTAGGTGAGTACACACACACACACACACGATATATATGTGTATATATATATATATATATATATATATATATATATATATATATATATATATATATATATATATATATATATATATATATATATATATATATATATAACACTGATACATATAGCCTTGCTAAACCAACATTATGAACAAATATACAACATACTCTCATACATCCACACTTTACTAAATTAACACCAACACACACAATACGTCCACAAGGACTCAGAAAGGAGGGCGATGGATAAGACAGGAAACTGTGCAGGAAACATGAAAGAGAGAGAGAGAGAGAGAAAGAGAGAAAGTGAATAAAAGTTGAGAATTTGTGCTGTCTCTTCCGTGTGAGCAAGCATAATGGTAGCAGCCATGAAACCATCACAGCTCAGAACGATGAAGCAATTCTCATCTCGGGAGAATATTTCCCCAGTGTGCGCAGAAAATGTTCCCCTCCCGTAGAAGGTTTTTCCCTATACATCTTCTTAAACGAGTGGAAGGGCAGGGAAAATTCTGACACTCAAGAGGGGCTACACTATAAAGGAATAAAGACTTCGTCTAGGGCCACTAAGACGGTCCTCTTTAGGCAGCCCCTTCCTTCAAACAACTGGTACGTTTTATAAACCTTTACTAACTTCTGATGGGAGAAGAATGCTCTAGCCAGAGAAGTGGAGTAGGTAGGCCGGTACCTGTGATCCAGCCAGGGTGGTGATGGAGTAGGTAGGCCGGTACCTGTGATCCAGCCAGGGTGGTGATGGAGTAGGTAGGTTCATGTAGCTCACTCCAAGTACATGTACCATTATGCTTCAGACAAACTAATGGTTCGTATCCCCAGCTGTACTGTGCCTACTCAGGCATATTCCTATTTCCCCTCAGCTTCCCCTCTAGTTTTCTTTCTTCCCATTACCCTTGTTTTTTTTTTTTTGTTTGTTTGTTTTTGTCTTTTTTTGCTATTTTATCCATTTGAAATAAGGTAAGTATTTTAACGACAGTAGCAGCGAGAGTGGCGGCGGTGAACTGCTGCTGCCCCTGCCTCGTATAGACACACTTAGAGAGACTAGAACATGGTAAAGGAAAGAAAGCTCAAACGTGACACACAAATGCAGATGGATTATCAAACAAGAGTGATGAAATGAAAGAGTGAATAGCAGAGGCAACGCAGACATGACAGTTATAAAAGAGATAGAGTTAACCGAAATAATAACAGATGCCATATTTCCAATAGGATACCAAGTAATAAGGAAAGAGAGGAAAGTGGAGAGGCAGAGGAGTTGTACTAATCAGAAATCACCAGTTTTTTGAAGAGCTTACAGGGATGAACATAAACTAATCAAATAACTGTAGCAGAGATCTACAACCCACCACCATCGAAGAGTAGAAAACCAAGACACCAATATAAAGACAATAACAAAGTAATGGTTGACACTATAATGGCTGCAAGGGCACCCTAAAACAAAATTATTAATAATGGGTGATTTCATCCGCAAAGAAATAAAGTAGGATAACTGGGACCCACACTGGGGACCAGAAACATAGAAGACTATGATGATAGTGGTGGTTAGGGAAAATTTCTTGTCAGCATGTTAAGGACACGGCAGAGATAGAGATAGAGAGAGAGATGGTCTTACATGACTGGGTTCAGTATTTACAACAGGTTGAAGGTACGGCCGTAAAAAAAAAATAGGATTGTCTAATTACCTAGTTGGCTTTTTATGACAAACTGACAGAAGTGAGATAAGTAAATTGCAAATTCTTGAAGGTTAAGAAGGCATTTGATAATGTACCTAACAAGAGACTGGGGCAAAATCTTGAGGTGTAGGAAGGAATAACAAGGGATAAGCTCTGGTGGATCAAAGAGTACCTTAAGGAAAAGAAATAGTGATTGTCTGAGAAGAGATATAAATCTAGAAAAAGAGTAACAAGCGAGGTTCCGCAAAACATCAGTATTAGAATTAGTACTGTTTCTAAGGTATGTGGATGATGTGCCAGACAGGACTGAGTCAGGTGTATCCTTGTTTGCTGATGTAAAACTAATGGGGAGAATATAAGTCAATACCAAGGCCAGGCTACAAATGAATGTGGAAAAACTGCAAGACTTGTTAGATAATTGGTTACTTGAATCCCAGCACATACAAGGTTATGAAGTTTGAAGAGGCAAGAAGACTGAATACAGTTTAGTCTAGGGGGACAGAGGCTGCAGCCTCTCTCTCTCTCTCTCTCTCTCTCTCTCTCTCTCACCTCAGCGTGGCAGGTACATAGGGGCACCACTTGGTAAAATATGATCAGAATTTATTGGTCTTCCAACTTAAAGATTTTCTAATTAAAACTGCATCCAATATGATTGAAGTTCATTTTTTAAGCTATTTAATCTGATTTATCTAAGGTATTTCATTAGTCAAGTTTCAAGGACGGACGCAGGGACGGATTGACGGACGGACTGTGAAGACGGATGGACAGACGGACTGTGAAGATACTTGGATGGACGGACTGTGAAGACAGATGGACGGACGGTCTGTGAAGACAGATGGACGGACTGTGAAGACAGATGAACAGACCGACTGTGAAGACAGATGGACAGACGGTCTGTGAAGACAGATGGACGGACTGTGAAGACAGATGGACGGACGGTCTGTGAAGACAGATGGACGGACGGACTGTGAAGACAGATGGACTGTGAAGACAGATGAACAGACCGACTGTGAAGACAGATGGCCAGACGGTCTGTGAAGACAGATGGACGGACGGACTGTGAAGACAGATGGACGGACGGTCTGTGAAGACAGATGGACGGACGGACTGTGAAGACAGATGGACGGACGGAATGTGAAGACAGATGGACAGACGGTCTGTGAAGACAGATGGACGGACGAACTGTGAAGACAGATGGACGGACGGACTGTGAAGACAGATGGACGGACGGACTGTGAAGACAGATGGACGGACGGACTGTGAAGACAGATGGACAGACGGTATGTGAAGACAGATGGACGGACGGACTGTGAAGACAGATGGACGGACGGACTGTGAAGACGGACAGATGGACTGTGAAGACAGATGGACGGACTGTGAAGACAGATGGACGGACGGACTGTGAAGACAGATGGACAGACCGACTGTGAAGACAGATGGACGGACGGACTGTGAAGACAGATGGTCGGACGCAGTGTGAAGACAGATAAACCGACGCACTGTGAAGACAAATGGACGGACGGACCGTGAAGACAGATGGACGGACGCAGTGTGAAGACAGATGGACGGACGCACTGTGAAGACAGATGGACGGACGCACTGTGAAAATACTTGAATGGACGGACTGTGAAGACAGATGGACTGACGAATGGACGGACTGCGAGGACGAACAAAGGAACCATGAAATGAGACAGGAAGGTCGGGCGGAGGAACAGAGACGAAATAACAAGTAAACACTTGGAAGGACAGAAGATAAATTGACAGAAACAGAGGGAAAGAGAGATGGAAGGAGGAACAGAAGAATCTCATTCTCACACTACAAGTGACGTGCAGAATTCAACGTTTCCTGGTGCTGCGCAGCTATTTTTTTTAATTTGTACATTTGTGGTTAAATATGTTTTTAACCGGTTTAAATAAGCCAAAATTTGTAAAGGACATCAGGAAAACTGTACATTTGTGGTTAAATATGTTTTTAACCGGTTTAAATAAGCCAAAATTTGTAAAGGACATCAGGAAAACTGATCGGCAGGACTCGAGTCCTGGAGATGGGATGTACAGTGCCTGCACACTATAGGAGGGGGGAGAGGGGGGGGGGGTTGCAACTCGAAGGATCTCTGGTCGCACAACTGTTCAATAAATGATGGTGAATGTGTTTCATTTTTTGGTCACCCTACCATACCTTTGATGAGTTTCGAGAGTCTGCTCCTGGAGCCGGCCATGAGTCAGGATCGTCTGGTGGGATACATCCGATGTCTTCAAAATATTTTGACCTAGAGTAACTAAGCCCAACCGAATCTAATCATTTATAAAGCAACCCAAACGTTAAGAATTTGACGTCTGAAAGGTCGAAAGAGAACGTCGTAAAATGAGGATACGCTGAAGTATGAGGTTCTCTGGGGAGGCCTGGGGTGGTGGGGAGGAATATCAAGGTCTGGGGAAGACTGGGGTGGTGGGGAGGAATATCAGGGTCTGGGGAAGACTGGGATGGTGGGGAGGAATATCAGGGTCTGGGGAAGACTGGGGTGGTGGGGAGGAATATCAAGGTCTGGGGAAGACTGGGGTGGTGGGGAGGAATATCAGGGTCTGGGGAAGACTGGGATGGTGGGGAGGAATATCAGAGTCTGGGGAAGACTGGGATGGTGGGGAGGAATATCAGGGTCTGGGGAAGACTGGGATGGTGGGGAGGAATATCAGGGTCTGGGGAAGACTGGGGTGGTGGGGAGGAATATCAGGGTCTGGGGAAGACTGGGATGGTGGGGAGGAATATCAGGGTCTGGGGAAGACTGGGATGGTGGGGAGGAATATCAGGGTCTGGGGAAGACTGGGATGGTGGGGAAGAATATCAGGGTCTGGGGAAGACTGGGATGGTGGGGAGGAATATCAGGGTCTGGGGAAGACTGGGATGGTGGGGAAGAATATCAGGGTCTGGGGAAGACTGGGATGGTAGGGAGGAATGTCGGGGTCTGGGGAAGACTGGGATGGTGGGGAGGAATATCAGGGTCTGGGGAAGACTGGGGTGGTGGGAAGGAATATCAGGGTCTAGGGAAGACTGGGATGGTGGGGAAGAATATCAGGGTCTGGGGAAGACTGGGATGGTAGGGAGGAATGTCGGGGTCTGGGGAAGACTGGGATGGTGGGGAGGAATATCAGGGTCTGGGGAAGACTGGGGTGGTGGGAAGGAATATCAGGGTCTAGGGAAGACTGGGATGGTGGGGAGGAATATCAGGGTCTGGGGAAGACTGGGGTGCTGGGGAGGAATATCAGGGTCTGGGGAAGACTGGGATGGTGGGGAGGAATATCAGGGTCTGGGGAAGACTGGGATGGTGGGGAGGAATATCAGGGTCTGGGGAAGACTGGGGTGGTGGGGAGGAATATCAGGGTCTGGGGAAGACTGGGATGGTGGGGAAGAATATCAGGGTCTGGGGAAAACTGGGATGGTGGGGAGGAATATCAGGGTCTGGGGAAGACTGGGATGGTGGGGAGGAATATCAGGGTCTGGGGAAGACTGGGATGGTGGGGAAGAATATCAGGGTCTGGGGAAGACTGGGATGGTAGGGAGGAATATCAGGGTCTGGGGAAGACTGGGATGGTGGGGAAGAATATCAGGGTCAGGGGAAGACTGGGATGGTAGAGAGGAATATCGGGGTCTGGGGAAGACTGGGATGGTGGGGAGGAATATTAGGGTCTGAGGAAGACTGGGATGGTGGGGAGGAATATCAAGGTCTGGGGAAGACTGGGATGGTGGGGAGGAATATCAGGGTATGGGGAAGACTGGGATGGTAGGGAAGAATATCAGGGTCTGGGGAAGACTGGGATGGTAGGGAGGAATATCGGGGTCTGGGGAAGACTGGGATGGTGGGGAGGAATATCAGGGTCTGGGGAAGACTGGGGTGGTAGGGAGGAATATCGGGATCTGGGAAAGACTGGGGTGGTAGGGAGGAATATCGGGGTCTGGGGAAGACTGGGATGGTGGGGAGGAATATCAGGGTCTAGGGAAGACTGGGATGGTGGGGAGGAATATCAGGGTCTGGGGAAGACTGGGATGGTGGGGAGGAATATCGGGGTCTGGGGAAGACTGGGATGGTGGGGAGGAATATCAGGGTATGGGGAAGACTGGGATGGTAGGGAAGAATATCAGGGTCTGGGGAAGACTGGGATGGTAGGGAAGAATATCAGGGTCTGGGGAAGACTGGGATGGTGGGGAGGAATATCAGGGTATGGGGAAGACTGGGATGGTAGGGAAGAATATCAGGGTCTGGGGAAGACTGGGATGGTAGGGAGGAATATCGGGGTCTGGGGAAGACTGGGATGGTGGGGAGGAATATCAGGGTCTGGGGAAGACTGGGGTGGTAGGGAGGAATATCGGGATCTGGGAAAGACTGGGGTGGTAGGGAGGAATATCGGGGTCTGGGGAAGACTGGGATGGTGGGGAGGAATATCAGGGTCTAGGGAAGACTGGGATGGTGGGGAGGAATATCAGGGTCTGGGGAAGACTGGGATGGTGGGGAGGAATATCGGGGTCTGGGGAAGACTGGGATGGTGGGGAGGAATATCAGGGTCTGGAGAAGACTGGGATGGTGGGGAGGAATATCAGGGTCTGGGGAAGACTGGGATGGTGGGGAAGAATATCAGGGTCTGGGGAAGACTGGGATGGTAGGGAGGAATATCGGGGTCTGGGGAAGACTGGGATGGTGGGGAGGAATATCAGGGTCTGGGGAAGACTGGGATGGTGGGGAGGAATATCGGGGTCTGGGGAAGACTGGGATGGTAGGAAGGAATATCGGGGTCTGGGGAAGACTGGGATGGTGGGGAGGAATATCAGGGTCTGGGGAAAACTGGGGTGGTGGGGAGGAATATCAGGGTCTGGAGAAGACTGGGATGGTGGGGAGGAATATCAGGGTCTGGGGAAGACTGGGATGGTGGGGAAGAATATCAGGGTCTGGGGAAGACTGGGATGGTAGGGAGGAATATCAGGGTCTGGGGAAGACTGGGATGGTGGGGAAGAATATCAGGGTCTGGGGAAGACTGGGATGGTAGGGAGGAATATCGGGGTCTGGGGAAGACTAGGATGGTGGGGAGGAATATTAGGGTCTGAGGAAGACTGGGATGGTGGGGAGGAATATCAAGGTCTGGGGAAGACTGGGATGGTGGGGAGGAATATCAGGGGTCTGGGGAAGACTGGGATGGTGGGGAAGAATATCAGGGTCTGGGGAAGACTGGGATGGTAGGGAGGAATATCGGGGTCTGGGGAAGACTGGGATGGTGGGGAGGAATATCAGGGTCTGGGGAAGACTGGGGTGGTAGGGAGGAATATCGGGGTCTGGGAAAGACTGGGGTGGTAGGGAGGAATATCGGGGTCTGGGGAAGACTGGGATGGTGGGGAGGAATATCAGGGTCTAGGGAAGACTGGGATGGTGGGGAGGAATATCAGGGTCTGGGGAAGACTGGGATGGTGGGGAGGAATATCGGGGTCTGGGAAAGACTGGGGTGATAGGGAGGAATATCGGGGTCTGGAGAAGACTGGGATGGTAGGGAGGAATATCGGGGTCTGGGGAAGACTGGGATGGTGGGGAGGAATATCAGGGTCTGGGGAAGACTGGGATGGTGGGGAAGAATATCGGGGTCTGGGGAAGACTGGGATGGTAGGAAGGAATATCGGGGTCTGGGGAAGACTGGGATGGTGGGGAGGAATATCAGGGTCTGGGGAAAACTGGGGTGGTGGGGAGGAATATCAGGGTCTGGGGAAGACTAGGATGGTGGGGAGGAATATCAGGGGCTGGGGAAGACTGTGATGGCGGGGAGGAATATCAGGGGCTGGGGAAGACTGGGATGGTGCTAAGGATTATCAGGGTCTGGGGAAGACTGGGGTGGTAGCAAGAAGTAGGTACTAGGTATCTGGGTGTTAGCGACTGGTGTGGGTCGCATCCTAGGGACAAAACCTAATTTGCCCGAAATACTCTGCATAACAAGGTACTTCTTCATAGTGTGTCACTAACGTCAACTATGGTCTGTATAAGTTGTATTATATACTTGTAGAAATATTATTATTATTATTAACTAATATTATTATTATTATTGTAACCAACTCTTTCACATGCGTCTTAGTCATCAATTTGTCGGTATTTTATACCATTTTCAACTAATATGAAAACATTGAATTTTTAGAACTTTATACATCTTTAATAAACATAGAGCAATCACTGTGTGCTCAAACATTTCTTGATAATCATCTTCGACTTGCATGGTTATTAAAACGGTCATTCTTGCATGAACGTGATGTATAACCGAAAATTGAGTCAGGTTTATTTGTTAACTCATTTCAGTTTGCTGGCAGGATGTAGTTTTTTAATTATTAAGTCGTTTAGTTACCGAGCTGTTGTGTAATCTTGATATTTTTTGTTTTTTAATTCCTTAGCATTTTATTGTCGTAAATCTAGCACAACTGTTAGTGTTTGTTTTAGGTTAAGTTATGAAAGAGATTTGTTGGTAATAGAAGGTGGTGCCTTGATTCTGGTGAGGGGAAAGGGGAAGCTCCTGATCCAAGGAACTGCGGACTTATCCTCCCATTGCTTTGATGGAATTTGAGTGCCTCCCATTCCATAGGCACTATATGAGCCCTACAAGTTCAGCACTTTAAAACAGCTGTGAAAGTCTTTAATGGGTAATTCCTATGTTTATGAAATATTTCTTGGGTATAGGATGTGTAGGCGCAAATATTGTTGGATTCTGAGCGATAGCTGAAAAATGCATCTTCTGGTCGGCTTTAAACTTTTATTTCGGAAGTGTTTTCCCTCCAAGAAAGCTTCACCTTGATTATATGTCGTGTACATAACCCGCACATAGGAGAGAGGAGCTTACGACGACGTTTCGGTCCGACTTGGACCTATTTGCAGGTTATTTATGTATTGTTCCAGTCACAGTATTGTGTCTTGTTGTTCTTTATATATTGTGTAAGTTTTAAGGTGCCAGTTTTGTTAATGAAATTAGTTTCAGTGAAATAACTCTATGTATCTTCTGAATAGAAAAAAGTAAGTTTTTTTTTATTTTATTTGGATAGGCTAAATCTATACAATTCACTTTATGTGTTTGTAAAACTGTAAGTTTAGATAAAACTTGCTTATTTACTGTTTTTTTAATTAAATACTCGTAAATCACACTTAGAAAGTTTAGATTGATTTTAGTTGTATAGGTCCCAATTTGCTATTTTTTTTTCTAAGAGATTGGGAAAATTGAAATACTGTTTTCGTGAGACAATTTCTGAGTGACGGGTGAAATTAGCGGCTTCAAGATGAATGTGATGTATTATGTTAATCTGAGATAACAATATAATGCCTCTTCAGTTTAGCTTCAAAACAGTTTATTAGTGGAACATTTGAATTGAAATTGGGCTGTGTATGTCCTATTCTGTCATTTTTAATGAAATTGGGATATAGGTTCTTATAGGACGACTTGTCAATGATGATTCTTCTCATTTGCTTCAAATCTTAAGTTAGATAAATCTAATATTTAACTACAGTACAAAATTATGCCGCTCTTTGTGCACTCTTCACCGGGAACTTATGACACTGAACTTAACTCTGTAATTATTACTGATTCTATATTGTGGAGAAATTTTCTCCAGGAGGGGGGTATCAGCCCCCTTCAGCCCCCTTCAGCCCCTTTCAGCCCTGAGGGGCCACTCAGAAGGGGCGAGCGTCTTGTTTACTGCTAGAGTGAGTAATTGATCACAGATGTCGTATGCGTAATCAAGTGACCTCCGCTCCTTGCAGGGGTGTTGCAACGTGTATTTTTATAAGAGACAGTACATCTCTTACTTTAGCAGGACAATTAAGGAAAATCCTGCTCCCACTTTATTACCATAGTAAAGTTGTACATTGTTGTCTATGATTAAGACAGCAAGAAACAAACATTCTGCTTTGCTTCATCGAGGTGACGACAAGGATGCAAGGTACTAGGTCAGCGTTTTTTTTTTGTGCTGGGGCCAGTGACGGGATGGAGCCCTGTAGCGTCTGGGCAGACTAACTTTGACTCTACTACGAGACACTGACGCCAGGATAACCAGCAAAGGACACTGATCTGTGCGTTAGTGTGAATAAAGTGTCTCACACAACACAATAAACACTTAGAGAAGTGTGATCAGCTTCTCTTGTGATACATTGTGAACAATAAAAACTAATCTTGTCGAACATAGTGTACCAGTGTGCGTTTCCTAGACAATGGAAGACGTGGACATCCAAGGACACTTCAGCTTCTATCAAGTCACCGATATCTGTCGAAGGTGTTGAGAACACCATAGCTCACGTTACAAAGAGCAAGGTATGTTACGAATTTCTTGTAGATCGGGGGATTGCGCAATTCTTGAGTCACAAGGAGTTTGTAATCAACCTATAATCGGCAGTAAGGTGTGGACTTTTGAGTCCAAACAAGTAAGTATGTCAGCCATCATCGAATGAAATATGCTGACATAACACCCCCTAGGGGTAATATACTTACAATTTGTATCTCTTGACAGCCCACTGTTGTGATGGTTTCGACAGCATCTAGACGTCGTCTGCAGGGACGGCTGTGTAGACGATTTGCTGTCATTTATCAGCTAAGTGTTCATTATACATATTTATAATGAACACAGCAGGTAAGGCCTAATTCTCAACAGAACCTTTGGTCGTGCTCGAACCGGATAAAGACCACACTGTGGTCCAAATATGTTGCACTACAGTGTACAAATAACCTATGAGCCAAGGTCCTTCGAAAAAAGCTGTAAAACTAGTGTTTTACAATATAAATCAGTATAAATGAGTCCCTCCAGACTCAATCACAGAGAATGGGCAGCCAAAAGAAAACGGGAGCTCACCCAGCGTTCACCCAACGAAAACGGGAGCTGGGTGACTCACCCAACAAGAAGACGGGGGATGGTATTGCACCCTCCATCAACTGCTCCAATCTGGCGAAATCGCTGATTAAGAACAACACCACCGAGTGATGTCTGAGTGTATATATACACAGTGTTTATAATGTTTATAGACAGAAATTAAGAGACAAGATTGTGTTAAAGTTTGTTTCTTATAGATCTACCTGTTATATTAAAGGAACTTATATATAAAGTGTAAGCTTTCAAATATATATTAACAGTGAAATTTATATATGTGTAAGTAATATTCACGTGTGATTACAGTTATACAGTGACATTTATAGTGTATAATGAATGAAGTGTATAACATCGTTATTTACGATTAATCATCGTGGTCAGGCTGACACAGCACACAAGCCATAAACACCAGCCACATGTACCCTGTACCCTCATGGTCATTAACCCTGAGGTTAAGCTTAGTGGGTCAGTAGTGTCTGACTCGATTATTGCTGACTTAAGCATAACAAAAACTCAGCTGTCTATAGCAGTACAGTGTTTTATAAACACTCTAAGTGTGGTGCTGGAATTTTCAGTATACCATTAAAATGGCTTGTTTGAAAACTCAGTTTCAGTCTTTACAGACTAAGATTACACAATTAGAAAATCTAATTTCAGTCTGTCTAGGATTAACTCAAGATACAAACATAGATTTTGATGATCTTGAGGTCAAGTTTGAATTATTTACACAACGTATGGAAATAATTAATTCAGACTATACACATTATGAAAATAAATTTCTTGAATCAAATCCATCTGAAGATGAAATTAAAAATGTTTTGGATACTTTTAGTGATCAACAATTAAGGTGGACAGGAGTACAGGCTATCTGCCGTAAAACTCTGTCACAGAGACCTACTGTACCTAGTGGTCAAACACCTGTTACACCTGTAACAACAACAAGTGTCCCATTACCAAGCTTACCTACATTGTCATTACCTATTTTCCAAGGTCATAATTATGAAGAATTCATTAGTGGTTTTCAATCCATAGTAAATTCACGAACTGACATAGATGAGATTGCTAAGTTCAATTACCTTAAATGTCTTGTGAAGGGAGAACCCTATGAACTGATTAAGTCATTTCCGGTGGTTAAAGGTAATTATCAAATAGCCTTACGTGTCTTAGCAGACAATTACTTCGATGCTGACAAGGCTAGAGTTAGACATGCAGTCTTAATATCAAGCTTGAAGCCACCCAAACATTGTTTTTCAGACTTACAGGCATTTAGAATTACATTAGACAATAGTCTCAGATCTCTAGGTGCTAAATATGACCTAAGACAATGTGATTGGTTTATCAGTGGTATTGTACAAGATAAGTTGTCACCACAAACTATTGAACGATTAAATATTATGTTCAATAAACGCTATTTCACTTGTGAGGAAATTAGCAATGGTTTACAAACAATAGTTTCATGCATGCAAGCAACGAGACAAGATGAAAAATCCACAAATCCCGTGGATAATAAACCTTCAACTCAGTATAAAAAGAGTATAACTACTCCCACTAAACCACATAATGGGAAATCCCATATAGGCATTTATCAAGCTGTGAATACAATAGACAGTAAACAGACTGTCACACATAAACGTACTCCAAAATGTGTACTTTGTGATGGAACACATTGGGCACAGTATTGTAATCAATACACATCAATGGAGGCACGTAAACAACGTGTTCATCAGCTGAAAAGATGCATCAAGTGCTTAGGTGAACACAAGGGAGGTAAATGCTCACTGAAGAAGTGTTTCAAATGCAAGGGTATGCATCATTCAGCATTATGCCCAAATACTTTTGCTGAACAGCAGCAGACTTCCACAGAATCAGGAAGTCAACAAGCAACAGCATTAAATGTGAGAGATAAGTTTAAAGCAACTGCTCTCCCGATAGCTCGAGTTGAGTTATCTAATAAATTACACAAAACCAATGTGCTAACACTATTTGATCAAGGCTCACAAAGGTCCTTCATAAGAAGATCAGTGTTGCAGAAACTGAATAAACAACCCTATGCCAAAATACAGTTAGATATAGCTGGTTTTTTCCATAATTCTGGTAAACAGACATATGACCTAGCCAAAATCACTGTTGGTCTAGGAAACAGGAAAAAGACAGTAGAAGCTGTGGTAGTAGATGATTTGCCTAAGTCTGTGCAGATCCAGGGATTAAAAGAAACAGTTGCAGCACTGAAAGCAGCTAAGGTCAAGTTAGCCTGTCCTGACATACAGACGGACACAATTAGTCCAATTGATTTAATCATTGGAAGTGATTATTATCACTGTTTTGTGCAAAATATAGTAAGTAAACATGATGTTCACTTGCTGAAAACAGCAGGAGGCCACATGATATGTGGTCCCATTCCCTCTCAAAGTGGGAAAGAAGCTGATATTGATTCAGTGGAAAATGTACTAGTTACGAGAATAACCGCTGATCATGTACCACAGCAAAAATTATCATTACTGGAAGAAATGAATGAACCAGTTGATAAGTTGTGGGATTTAGATGCGATAGGTATTGATGTAAATAAACCAAGCCCACAAGAGTCTCAGACTTATAACCAATATTTGGACACTGTCAAATATAAAGATGGACAGTATTGGGTTAGGTTACCATGGAAATTAAATCCACCACATCTGCCTAGCAATTATCGCATGGCTTTCGGACAGATGAAAGCACAAATACATGAGCTCAGGAAGAATCCGGAGCTACTGACTGTCTATGATAATATCATACAAGAACAGTTGGACAATAAATTCATTGAGGAAATAGTCGAAGATAAGTTGAAGACAAACGCTCATTATCTCCCGCACCATGGAGTCAGAAAAGATTCTGAAACCACTCCACTACGTGTTGTATATAATTGCAGCGCACGTGCAATTAAAGATGTAGCAAGTCTTAATGACTGTCTGATGACCGGACCCTCACTAACTGAGAAGCTTGGAGACGTGCTTATGAAATTTCGCACAAACCCATATGCCTACACGGCTGATATTTCCAAGGCTTTCTTAAGAGTAGGACTACAAGAAATAGATCGAGATTATACTCGATTCTTGTGGCCTGAAAATCCACATGATCCTCAAAGTCCTGTGAAAACTTATCGTTTCAAATCAGTATTATTTGGTGCAACATCCTCTCCATTCTTACTAGAAGCTACTCTAAATACACATTTGAAGAAATCTGAAAGTCCCTTCAAAGAAATCTTAAAGAAAAGTTTCTATGTGGACAATCTTCAAGGTACTGTGACTAAAGAGGAGGATTTGAAATCCTTATACAGAGAAGCTAACCAGGAGATGAAAGAAGCAAATATGCCTCTAAGGATGTGGAATACAAATTCAAAGCAATTAAGGGAACTTATCAAAGAAGATTTCCCTGAAACTGAAATTCCTGATTGCAACAATATGCTGGGACTTAATTGGAACACACAGGAAGATACTTTGAGTCTCAAAGGGATAAACAATAAATCATGCAGTACACTCACTAAACGTAGTTTACTGTCAGAGGTATCACAATGTTTTGATCCTCTAGGACTCGTCTCACCAATTACCATAAAGGGTAAAATGCTTATGCAAGATGCATGGAAGCTCAAAATTGGATGGGATGAGAACTTGCCTCTAGAAATGAGTCAAGCATGGGATGAAATATCCAAGGAGTTTAAACAACTTCATCAAATTAAATTTCCCAGACAAATAGGTCAAGAGGGAAACAAGTACACATTACATGTGTTCTGTGATGCGTCAACCAGAGGTTATGGCGCTGTAGCTTACATGAGTAATGCTGAAGGAAGTACACTAATTACTTCAAAGGCCAGGGTAGCACCCTTGAAGGTCAGAACAGTACCACAATTGGAACTGACAGCACTCTATGTAGGTACAAAATTAGCTGTCTATCTCAACAAAGTACTTGATCATCTCACTAATGAGAAAACCGTGATCTGGAGTGATAATGAGGCAGTTCTCCAGTGGTTAAGAAATAATAAGAGTAAGCTGGTCTATGTACAGAACAGAGTAGCAGAAATAAAAGAGATGCAGAGAGATTATCTCTTTCTTCACGTCTCTACCCAAGAGAATCCAGCTGACATGTTGTCACGTGGTGTCCCACTCAAGAAATTTGTGGATAATAAATTATGGCTCCACGGACCGAACTGGCTCTCTAATGGAAATAACTGGCCTCAGCAAAAAGCTCACATTATGCCAGAAGAAACAGTCTGCTTGAACACAGCAGAAATAAGTTGTGTAAATACTGCAGACACAACAGAAATAGTCATTGATAGATCTAAATACTCATCTTTGGGTAAACTCTTAAGAGTTACAGCTCTTGTCTTTAAATTCATTAAAGGAATAAAACCTGATTATGAATGTCTTGAACCCATTAAATACTGGGTGAAACTAATACAGAAAGATGTGTTCTCTACAGAATATAAATTTCTAGAAACACAAGATAAATCCCCAAAGAAACTTGTCATGATTAATTCTTTAGGACTTTATCTCGACTCAGAAAAGATTATAAGATGTCGAGGAAGAATTCATAATTCTTCACTACCTAAAGAAGCCATACATCCAATATTGATCCCCAAGAATCATTGGCTAACAAAACTGATTGTGCAAAACGCCCACAGTAACGTGTTACATGGTGGGGTAGCTGACACACTTTGTCATATACGACAATCCTACTGGATACCTCAAGGTCGACAAAGTGTGAAAAAACAAATAAAGGACTGTATTACTTGTCGTCACTACGATATGCGAGTATGTCAGTATCCAGGTCCACCTCCATATCCCTCTGAAAGAGTTTGTCATATCACTCCATTTGAGGTGACAGGTGTAGATTACACTGGACCAATAATTTTAACCAAAACAGTTGACAAAGTTCCCATCAAGGTGTACATCTGTTTGTTCACTTGTGCTACAACTAGAGCAGTACATCTAGAAGTAGCCACTGACATGTCTGCTGAAACTTTTATCAAATTATTCAGAAGGTTTGCAGCCAGAAGGGCATGTCCTAGACTGATGATTTCAGACAATGCAACGAACTTTGTTGCTGGTGCTGCTTATATAAGTAAGATCTTTGATCAACCAGAAGTACAACAGATGCTGAATCAACGCAGATGTCGTTGGAGATACATTCCTCCTAAATCTCCATGGCACGGCGGATTTTATGAAAGAATGATCGGCATTGTAAAACGTTGTTTAAGGAAGACTCTTCATCGTCAGAGAATAGACTTAGAAGAATTCCGTACAGTTGTGACTGAAATAGAAAATAGAGTCAACAACAGACCTCTAACTTATGTTACCGATGATCTGGACAATTTAGAAGTGTTAAGTCCATCTCATTTACTCCATGGCAGAAGGCTCGAACCTGTTCCTCCCATGAATGATAAAGAAATCATAGAGGATCCTACTTATTTCGAACCTGAGCAACTCATCTCAGTAGTAGTAACCAGTTACCAGTCTCAGTAGTAGTAACCAGTTACCAGTAACCTGTCCGTTGACTCAACGACCAACCGTCTTGAGTCACGGTCTTTCATATTGTGCTGAGTTGACACTATTTCAAAACACCCACTACGGGGTACTGGCCAGCCGGCTAGGCAGTGTTACGAGTGGAAGCAAGGAGATAGGTACGGCTGCGGGCTCCCTCCACATAACAGCAATATACGTAAAACAGCCTACGTGAGTATTTCTACCCTAATCCACGTATACGAACTCCCACATGATAAATGGTGTACAGCGGTGTGGAGCGTGGATTTACGTTTTTAAGGGTAATTCAAGGCGTTTGAAGGCTGTTTGTGTGAGTAGCGCCAGGGTCAAAGGTGAGTCTCCAGCCACCAGACTACCCTCACACACCACCCCGAGCCAGCCAAGCTGACTCCCCTCACAGCTTTCATCCTGCAAGCCTGTTGCAGCCGTTTCAAGCTTCCTGGCTTAGTTCGTGTGCTAATTGCTTCAATCTCCGAGGGGTTGACCCGGATTTTGCAATTAAGCCAGTCAGTAAGCCAGACTGTGGAAGTGAACGCCAGTCAGCCTATCATCCAGCCTGTCTCCTGTCATCCAACTGCTCCTCCGTGCTTTGTGCATCGTTACACGTCTTCCAGTCATCCATTCTCGTGGGGTAAGCCAGTCAGCCAACCCAGCTTCTAACCCAGCTGAGAGAGAGAAGTAAGCCACGCAGTAAGCAGTAAGCCAAGCTCCTCTGAGGTATTGTTTATATCGCTTTGTGCTTCCTGTTGGATGCTAAGAGTGGTTTTTACCATTCCTGTGGCATAGAGTGGGTTATTAAGCCACCGTGGGTGAGTGGGGTGCGCGGCAGCCCCCCAGCGTCCCCCCCCCCACCACTCTCTCTCCCACCACCCGGGGTGCGCGGCAGTACCCCAGCGAGAGTCACACCCCCCACTCTCTCCCACCAGCCATCCACTCATCTACCTGTGGTTGTTTGCACCCTTGTACCGGGTCCTAGTACTGTTTTGGCTCACATAATTGGTCAAGAGATTGTAGCTGGTGCCAACGAGATAAAGCCAGTTATGTGAGTTCGTCTAGAACGCACATTTCTTCACGACAACAGTGAATGTAGGTGACGTCAGCCATCACCGCGCGGGACACCAGAAACCCCCCCCCCCCAACAGTACTCACCGTCCGTCTCCTACTCTCGACTTCAGTGATAATTTCTTGAGACATTTTTCTTGCATTTAAAGACATTTGCGTGTGTGAGATATTTATAGTAAATTGCTTGTGTACTCTAAACCTTGTGTTTTTTCAGTGTAAACGCAGTATTTTTGACTCATTATTTTTTAGAATATTTTTTCAGTGTTTTTACTTATCTTATATTTTTTTTTTCTGTGTTTTTTCTTATGCTACTCCTGTCTGTAGTAAGTATTATTGTGTAGTGTACCAGTCAGTCACCTGTGTGAAGTGATTCAATTTTTTTTTTTATTGTATTCTTGAAGTGAATTCTTTTGTTGAACTGTTCTGCAGTGAATTCTTTTCTTTTATTGATATTTTGTGCATTATATTTTAATTTTGTCTATGCATTCTTAGAAAATACTTAAATTTCCCAGTTTACAATTTAATAATTTTATTTTACACTTTCACATTGATTTAAAAATTTTAATTAATTAATTTCTTTATTAGCAAGAGTAAAGACAGCTCATTTTGCATTTAATTCAGTCTCCAGTAATATTTTTACTTGTATATTTCAATGTAAATTTTTTTTTTGCCAATAGTCCTTTAAATTGACTTGTCCTTTCTCTTGCAGTTAGACATTATTCTGCAGAATTAGTTGTATATCTTTTCATTTCAATTCTAGAATTTTATATCATTTTTATTGTTCATTATTTTTGCCTTATTTGTTCTCGTGCTACTTTGCCATTATGTCTCACATACCGTCAAGTGATACTTTAGTGAATGTCGACACTCAGACCTCTCAGGCTACTACTGCTGGTCCTGTCATCAGTCCTCACAGTTCCTTACCGACTGACAGACCGACTCAGACACCGAGATATTATAGTTATACTCGTGATTCCCTTGATGCGTTACCTTTATTCAATGGCCATGTACATAGTCTTGAAGCATGGTTTGCGGTCATGTCCCAGTCACTTTTGAATGTTCACTTAGTGTATCATGCCTGTCAAAGTCAATATGAATCAGTCTACAGTACCAACATTCCCTTACTGACTGAAAGACAATACCTAGCCCTTGAGCAATGTGTTTGTTCTCACAGCTTGTATCTGAGATTTGTTAAAGTGCTGCGAAATGTGAAGTTCAGATTAAGTTCCTATAGATCCGTGAATTACTTATACACTCTTTCTTTGTATATATTCCTTCCTCAGAATCCGTAGATCACACGAATACAGATCGATCGATCAAAAATTTTTTTTTTATCACTTGTATTCTCAACGTAGAGTTCGTTGTTCAATTGTTGAGTTTTAAGTTGTACTATCGTATACCTTGTATTGCATTACAGTTTCAGTTACGTAAGCTTTCATTCCATTGTTCTACTTATGTATTTTTAATGTTTAATGTTGTGTACTTTGACATTGTATAGAATCAGCCCAAGCCGTATACCTGCCATCTCTAGTTTGTATTAGTTGTATGTCGGGACGACATACGTTAGCGTCGCCGAGCTCTCAGTAGTAGTAACCAGTTACCAGTCTCAGTAGTAGTAACCAGTTACCAGTAACCTGTCCGTTGACTCAACGACCAACCGTCTTGAGTCACGGTCTTTCATATTGTGCTGAGTTGACACTATTTCAAAACACCCACTACGGGGTACTGGCCAGCCGGCTAGGCAGTGTTACGAGTGGAAGCAAGGAGATAGGTACGGCTGCGGGCTCCCTCCACATAACAGCAATATACGTAAAACAGCCTACGTGAGTATTTCTACCCTAATCCACGTATACGAACTCCCACATGATACTCAGACGTAAATTCAAACACCTTAATAAAGTGATTGAACGTTGGGAGAAAATTTGGCGAGAAGACTATCTCACTTCATTGAGAGAACACTTCTATGGAGCTGGTGTTCCTGAAAATCGTAAGTCCTTAAGACCTGGTGACATAGTGATTATCGACAATGATGGTCCGAGGTCCCAATGGCCACTTGGAAAAATTGTGACCATATATCCTGATGCAAATGGAATCATCAGGACAGTTGATGTTTTGAGCAAAGGTGTAGTGAATAAGCGGACAATAAATAAACTAGTGCCGTTAGAATTACACAGTGTTGAAAACAAAATTAGTGATTCTCCAGAAACCACACAGACTAAAGCTGTTCAGAAAAGACAAGCAGCAGTGGTGGCGAGTGAGAAAATCAAATTAATGTTAAGTGATGAATAGTTCACCTGCAGCGAACCTCCGCCGCCCCCCAGTGTGGAGAAATTTTCTCCAGGAGGGGGGTATCAGCCCCCTTCAGCCCCTTTCAGCCCTGAGGGGCCACTCAGAAGGGGCGAGCGTCTTGTTTACTGCTAGAGTGAGTAATTGATCACAGATGTCGTATGCGTAATCAAGTGACCTCCGCTCCTTGCAGGGGTGTTGCAACGTGTATTTTTATAAGAGACAGTACATCTCTTACTTTAGCAGGACAATTAAGGAAAATCCTGCTCCCACTTTATTACCATAGTAAAGTTGTACATTGTTGTCTATGATTAAGACAGCAAGAAACAAACATTCTGCTTTGCTTCATCGAGGTGACGACAAGGATGCAAGGTACTAGGTCAGCGTTTTTTTTTTTGTGCTGGGGCCAGTGACGGGATGGAGCCCTGTAGCGTCTGGGCAGACTAACTTTGACTCTACTACGAGACACTGACGCCAGGATAACCAGCAAAGGACACTGATCTGTGCGTTAGTGTGAATAAAGTGTCTCACACAACACAATAAACACTTAGAGAAGTGTGATCAGCTTCTCTTGTGATACATTGTGAACAATAAAAACTAATCTTGTCGAACATAGTGTACCAGTGTGCGTTTCCTAGACAATGGAAGACGTGGACATCCAAGGACACTTCAGCTTCTATCAAGTCACCGATATCTGTCGAAGGTGTTGAGAACACCATAGCTCACGTTACAAAGAGCAAGGTATGTTACGAATTTCTTGTAGATCGGGGGATTGCGCAATTCTTGAGTCACAAGGAGTTTGTAATCAACCTATAATCGGCAGTAAGGTGTGGACTTTTGAGTCCAAACAAGTAAGTATGTCAGCCATCATCGAATGAAATATGCTGACATAACACCCCCTAGGGGTAATATACTTACAATTTGTATCTCTTGACAGCCCACTGTTGTGATGGTTTCGACAGCATCTAGACCTCGTCTGCAGGGACGGCTGTGTAGACGATTTGCTGTCATTTATCAGCTAAGTGTTCATTATACATATTTATAATGAACACAGCAGGTAAGGCCTAATTCTCAACATATATCATCAATGAAGTCTCCTGATTCACATGAGTCAAGAGCCTTCAGTTCCCAGGCCTTTTGTGTATCCATATGTTCTTGCACTACCATCCACAGAATGGATATCTGGTGCACAACAGACTAGCCACTACCATCCATACGATGGATGTGAGTTGCACAATAAACTAGACGCTTCAGCGGCAAAATCTAAATCTAACGGTGTTATGCAATAAAGTTATATCCTACTAAGATCTCAGTGACCAAAATACATCTACTTTATCTTACAGTAAGCTAACTTAAAACTAATACATTTCATTTGATGCAACTATTTATAACGTTCAGAAAGTGACGCTGCATAATGCGTGAGGAACGGTGTAATATTTAGACCGATCGCAATAGTCTCCTCCTCTGGGAAGCGCCGGGAAAAGCCTGAGTGACAAGTTGTGTCCTACACCATTATTCCTTCCTCTCTCCCTACCTACTTCCCCTCACCCCCCCTCAACCCCTTCCCCCTCATCCGCAACACACATTCGCCCCCCCCCCACACACACACACATGAGCACGCGCGAACGATAAGGCCCTGGGAGTAGGGAGAGAGTGGATCTAGTAGCGACAAGCGAAGAGGCGGGGCCAGGAGCTGAGAATCGACCACTACAACCACGCACACACACACACACACACACACACACACACACACACACACACACACACACACACACACACACACACACACACACACACACACACACACACACACAAACTAGAGAAAGTGCAAAGGTTTGCAACAAGACTAGTCCCAGAGCTAAGAGGTATGTCCTACGAGGAGAGATTAAGGGAAATCGACCTGACGACACTGGAGGACAGGAGAGATAGGGGGGACATGATATCGACATACAAAATACTGAGAGGAATTGACAAGGTGGACAGAGAATGTTCCAAAGATGGGACACAGCAACAAGGGGACACAGCTGGAAATTGAAGACACAGATGAATCATATGGATGTTAGAAGTATTTCTTCAGTCACAGAGTAGTCAGGAAGTGCAATAGTTTGGGAAGAGATGTAGTGGAGGCAGGATACATTCATACCTTTAAGCAGAGGTATGATAAAGCTCATGGTGCGGGGAGAGTGACCCAGTAACGGCCAGTGAAAAGACGGGGCCAGGAGCTATGAATCGACCCCTGCAACCCCAACTAGGTGAGTACACACACACACACACATATACAAAATACTGCGTGGAATAGATAAGGTGGACAGAGACAGGATGTTCTAGAGAGGGGACACAGAAACATCCCTGTAACTCAGACGAGTTACAGGGATATTAGGAAGTATTTCTTCAGTCACAGAGTTGTCAGGAAGTGGAATAGTCTAGGAAGTGATGTAGTGGAGGCAGGAACCATACATAGCTTTAAGACGAGGCATGACAACGCTCAGGGTGCAGAGAGACAGAACCTAGTTGTGATCAGTGAAGAGGCGGGGCCAGGAGCTGAGTCTCAACCCCTACAACCACAATTAGGTGTGTACACACACGCACATACACTCCAAGTTTGAAAATTTTCAATGGCTCCAAGACCCACCATTGTTAATGTTGCATTTTAAAAACTGTAGTGTAAAGCACCCTTCTGGCAAGACAGTTTTTCTTTTTCGGGCCACCCAGCCTTGGTGGGAATCAGCCAGTGTGTTAATATATATATATATATATATATATATATATATATATATATATATATATATATATATATATATATATATATATATATATACACCCTTGGTTGTCTTCAAGGAATCAAGATACATAACTGTCTCACGTGTGTCTTACTTACCAGTCTATTATGACTTAACGCCGAGGATCGCACATGCAGGGGAAAATAATGAGTTTTTTATTTATAAATAAAGTGGTTCCATGATCAGTTAAGCTCGGTAAGGATTAGTCAGGAAACATTGCAAGTGTTTCCTGACGTGGGTCCTAGTCAAGACCCGCAGCCGGAGCTTTTGGTAACCTGACCGAGGCCTTCCACTGGCTTATCCCTCCACTCCTTTAAAAATTAAGATTATAATTACAATTCCATTATCAGTGCTGCTACACTATTTTATATGACAACAAACATAAGTTAACTTCATACCACGTTAATATTCTTACTCATTTTCTTAAGACGTCTTGTAAATTTACAACTGTCGCTGAAGATTAAGACACATGTGCAAGAGTTGTGTCTTTATTGATGAAACGTTCTTCCTACACTGTACTATCATCCTGTAACACATAGTTACAGTGTGCTACCATCATCCTGTAACACATAGTTAGTGTGGGAACACCCACAGTGTGGTACTATCATCCTGTAACACATAGTTACAGTGTGGGAACACCCACAGTGTGGTACCATCATCCTGTAACACATAGGTAGTGTGGGAACACCCATAGTGTGGTACTATCATCCTGTAACACATAGTTACAGTGTGGGAACACCCACAGTGTGGTATTATCATCCTGTAACACATAGTTACAGTGTGGGAACACCCAGTGTGGTACTATCATCCTGTAACACATAGTTACAGTGTGGTACCATCATCCTGTAACACATAGTTAGTGTGGGAACACCCACAGTGTGGTACTATCATCCTGTAATACATACTTACAGTGTGGGAACACCCACAGTGTGGTACTATCATCCTGTAACACATAGTTACAGTGTGGGAACACCCACAGTGTGGTGCTATCATCCTGTAACACATAGTTACAGTGTGGGAACACCCACAGTGTGGTACTATCATCCTGTAACACATAGTTACAGTGTGGGAACACCCACAGTGTGGTATTATCATCCTGTAATACATAGTTACAGTGTGGGAACACCCACAGTGTGGTGCTATCATCCTGTAACACATAGTTACAGTGTGGGAACACCCAGTGTGGTACTATCATCCTGTAACACATAGTTACAGTGTGGTACCATCATCCTGTAACACATAGTTAGTGTGGGAACACCCACAGTGTGGTACTATCATCCTGTAACACATAGTTACAGTGTGGGAACACCCACAGTGTGGTATTATCATCCTGTAACACATAGTTACAGTGTGGGAACACCCAAAGTGTGGTACTATCATCCTGTAACACATAGTTACAGTGTGGGAACACCCACAGTGTGGTACTATCATCCTGTAACACATAGTTACAGTGTGGGAACATCCACAGTGTGGTACTATCATCCTGTAATACATAGTTACAGTGTGGGAACACCCACAGTGTGGTACTATCATCCTGTAACACATAGTTACAGTGTGGGAACACCCACAGTGTGGTACCATCATCCTGTAACACATAGTTAGTGTGGGAACACCCACAGTGTGGTACTATCATCCTGTAACACATAGTTACAGTGTGGGAACACCCACAGTGTGGTGCTATCATCCTGTAACACATAGTTAGCGTGGGAACACCCACAGTGTGGTACTATCATCCTGTAATACATACTTACAGTGTGGGAACACCCACAGTGTGGTACTATCATCCTGTAACACATAGTTACAGTGTGGGAACACCCACAGTGTGGTGCTATCATCCTGTAACACATAGTTACAGTGTGGGAACACCCACAGTGTGGTACTATCATCCTGTAACACATAGTTACAGTGTGGAAACACCCACAGTGTGGTGCTATCATCCTGTAACACATAGTTACAGTGTGGTACCATCATCCTGTAACACATAGTTAGTGTGGGAACACCCACAGTGTGGTACTATCATCCTGTAACACATAGTTACAGTGTGGGAACACCCACAGTGTGGTGCTATCATCCTGTAACACATAGTTACAGTGTGGGAACACCCACAGTGTGGTACTATCATCCTGTAACACATAGTTACAGTGTGGGAACACCCACAGTGTGGTACTATCATCCTGTAACACATAGTTACAGTGTGGGAACATCCATAGTGTGGTACTATCATCCTGTAATTCATAGTTACAGTGTGGGAACACCCACAGTGTGGTACTATCATCCTGTAACACATAGTTACAGTGTGGGAACACCCACAGTGTGGTACCATCATCCTGTAACACATAGTGTGGGAACACCCACAGTGTGGTACTATCATCCTGTAACACATAGTTACAGTGTGGGAACACCCACAGTGTGGTACCATCATCCTTGTAACACATAGTTACAGTGTGGGAACACCCACAGTGTGGTACTATCATCTTGTAATACATAGTTACAGTGTGGGAACACCCACAGTGTGGTACCATCATCCTGTAACACATAGTTAGTGTGGGAACACCCACAGTGTGGTACTATCATCTTGTAATACATAGTTACAGTGTGGGAACACCCACAGTGTGGTACTATCATCCTGTAACACAGTTACAGTGTGGGAACACCCACAGTGTGGTGCTATCATCCTGTAACACATAGTTACAGTGTGGGAACACCCACAGTGTGGTACTATCATCCTGTAACACATAGTGTGGGAACACCCACAGTGTGGTACTATCATCCTGTAACACATAGTTACAGTGTGGGAACACCCACAGTGTGGTACTATCATCCTGTAACACATAGTTACAGTGTGGGAACACCCACAGTGTGGTACTATCATCCTGTAACACATAGTTACAGTGTGGGAACACCCACAGTGTGGTACTATCATCCTGTAACACATAGTTACAGTGTGGGAACACCCACAGTGTGGTGCTATCATCCTGTAATACATAGTTACAGTGTGGGAACACCCACAGTGTGGTACAATCATCCTGTAACACATAGTTACAGTGTGGGAACACCCACAGTGTGGTACTATCATCCTGTAACACATAGTTAGCACAGGAACACCCACAGTGTGGTGCTATCATCCTGTAACACATAGTTACAGTGTGGGAACACCCACAGTGTGGTACTATCATCCTGTAACACATAGTTACAGTGTGGGAACACCCACAGTGTGGTACTATCATCCTGTAATACATAGTTACAGTGTGGGAACACCCACAGTGTGGTGCTATCATCCTGTAATACATAGTTACAGTGTGGGAACACCCACAGTGTGGTACTATCATCCTGTAATACATAGTTACAGTGTGGGAACACCCACAGTGTGGTACTATCATCCTGTAACACATAGTTACAGTGTGGGAACACCCACAGTGTGGTACTATCATCCTGTAATACATAGTTACAGTGTGGGAACACCCACAGTGTGGTACTATCACCCTGTAACACATAGTTACAATGTGGGAACACCCACAGTGTGGCGCTATCATCCTGTAATACATAGTTACAGTGTGGGAACACCCACAGTGTGGTACTATCATCCTGTAACACATAGTTACAGTGTGGGAACACCCACAGTGTGGTACTATCATCCTGTAACACATAGTTACAGTGTGGGAACACCCACAGTGTGTTACTATCATCCAGTAACACATAGTTACAGTGTGGGAACACCCAGTGTGGTACTATCATCCTGTAACACATAGTTACAGTGTGTGAACACCCACAGTGTGGTACTAACATCCTGTAACACATAGTTACAATGTGGGAACACCCACAGTGTGGTGCTATCATCCTGTAATACATAGTTACAGTGTGGGAACACCCACAGTGTGGTACTATCATCCTGTAACACATAGTTACAATGTGGGAACACCCACAGTGTGGTGCTATCATCCTGTAATACATAGTTACAATGTGGGAACACCCACAGTGTGGTACTATCATCCTGTAACACATAGTTACAGTGTGGGAACACCCACAGTGTGGTACTATCATCCTGTAACACATAGTTACAATGTGGGAACACCCACAGTGTGGTACTATCATCCTGTAACACATAGTTACAGTGTGGGAACACCCACAGTGTGGTACTATCATCCTGTAACACATAGTTACAATGTGGGAACACCCACAGTGTGGTACTATCATCCTGTAACACATAGTGTGGGAACACCCACAGTGTGGTACTATCATCCTGTAACACATAGTTACAGTGTGGGAACACCCACAGTGTGGTACTATCATCCTGTAACATATAGTTACAGTGTGGGAACACCCACAGTGTGGTGCTATCATCCTGTAATAGAGTTACAGTGTGGGAACACCCACAGTGTGGTACTACCATCCTGTAATACATAGTTACAGTGTGGTAACACCCACAGGGTGGTACTATCATCCTGTAATACAGTTACAGTGTGGGAACACCCACAGTGTGGTACTACCATCCTGTAATACATAGTTACAGTGTTGTACTACCATCCTGTAATACATAGTTACAGTGTGGGAACACCCACAGTGTGGTACTATCATCCTGTAATATAGTTACAGTGTGGGAACACCCACAGTGTGGTACTATCATCCTGTAATATAGTTACAGTGTGGGAACACCCACAGTGTGGTACTATCATCCTGTAATATAGTTACAGTGTGGTACTACCATCCTGTAATACATAGTTACAGTGTGGGATCACCCACAGTGTGGTACTATCATCCTGTAATACATAGTTACAGTGTGGGAACACCTACAGTGTGGTGTTATCATCCTGTAATACATAGTTACAGTGTAGGAACACCCACAGTGTGGTGCTATCATCCTGTAATACAAACAGTGGGAACACCCACAGTGAGGTGCTATCATCCTGTAATACATAGTTACAGTGTGGGAACACCCACAGTGTGGTACTATCATCCTGTAATACATAGTTACAGTGTGGGAATAGTTTAGCTGTGTTTCCCTGTCATTTTCCATCTCACAGGATAGCTTTCATAAGTAAGGTAATGAAACCTGTCAACCAGAGCTGGGAGATTTCAGTAGTGCCAGCCTGAGCTGGGAGACTTCAGTAGTGCCAGCCTGAGCTGGGAGACTTCAGTAGTGTCAGCCTGAGCTGGGAGACTTCAGTAGTGTCAGCCTGAGCTGGGAGACTTCAGTAGTGTCAGTCTGAGCTGGGAGACTTCAGTAGTGTCAGTCTGAGCTGGGAGACTTCAGTAGTGTCAACCTGAGCTGGGAGACTTCAGTAGTGTCAGCCTGAGCTGGGAGACTTCAGTAGTGTCAGCCTGAGCTGGGAGACTTCACTAGTGTCAACCTGAGCTGGGAGACTTCACTAGTTCCTGATCAGCCGGGCTGTGGCTCGTACGTTGGTTTGCGTGCAGCCAGCAGCAACAGCCTGGTTGATCAGGCGCTGATCCACCAGGAGGCCTGGTCACAGACCGGGCCGCGGGGGCGTTGACCCCCGAAACTCTCTCCAGGTCTCCAGTGTCAACCTGAGCTGGGAGACTTCACTAGTGTCAGCCTGAGCTGGGAGACTTCACTAGTGTCAACCTGAGCTGGGAGACTTCAGTAGTGTCAGCCTGAGCTGGGAGACTTCAGTAGGGCGATGAGGATATCATCAGTTACCTAAGGTAGAAGGGATAAGCACTTACCATTCCCAGTCCTACGACCTCACCCCATCCTACGATCTCACCCCATCCTACGATCTCACCCCATCCTACGATCTCACCCCATCCTACGATCTCACCCCATCCTACAACCTCTCCTCCACCTTTCTTCCATACCCCCCTGACCTCCCAGAGTACCAGGATCAGTGGAGGAAAGTAGGCTGTGTCTTCACCAAGAAAATACTTCTGTCACCTTCTTAGCCACAGATGATCTGGTCTGAGTAATGGAGCAGTAGCCAGCCGCTGGCACACCGCTTCTCCCCGGTCAGTAATAAGCACGTCACGTGAGAAATTTAATATATTTGCATCCGTCGGTGCTTGTACACAGTGAGCAACAGAAGACCCTGGTCAGCCGGATAACGGTAACCAGAAATTTGCGCTACAGTGCCATCAAGAATGACTCTCACGCTATATATGATATTTATGGTGATCACTGTAGTGATGATTAACTGTAGTGATGATTAACTGTAGTGATGATCATCACATACTTGATCAATAAGACTAACAATAGTACACGTTACTTACATTTACAAGATCACTCGAGTAAATTACATATATTTACAACCGCAGTAACACGAGCAACCATGTTTTACACCATAAAAATACGCAAACACAATTTTGTAAGGCTGGAAATAAACAATATCATACGCCACAAAGGCGTAAATGCGCAATGATTCGCGCTATAAAAATTTTCATAAGCAATAATGGAAGCATGGCTGTTGTTACGCACGATGGCTGTGCGTGCGTGCGTGCGTGTGTGCGTGCGCGACGAGTGGAAGGCTTTGGCAAGGCTGGCAGTACGGTACGGTACGGTACGGTGTGATATGGTACGGTATGGTATGATATATATGGTACGGTACGGTATGATATATATGGTACGGTATGATATATATGGTACGGTATGATATATATGGTACGGTATGATATATATGGTACGGTATGATATATATGGTACGATATGATATATATGGTACGGTACGGTATATATGCAGTGCATGATATATGTTTATATCATGTACTGCACCATATAAGAGGTGTAGCAGCTTGCGTTTACATCATATACTCCGTGTTACTATCATGGTCTCCACCACATGGAAGCTCGAACATCTTTGATTCATGAGTTACATCATCAGCTGTGAACAAATTATCCAAACCCAGTTTGAAAAATACACATCATAGATATACCACAGCAGTGGTATACACAGGGAATAATACACATGAGCCATTCATAAGCTATAATATAAAACAATAGTAGCATACATAAGCAGTTACAACGGCAGAGGTATACATAAACAATAACATACAAGGTATACATCTGTGATATACACATACACAGATATGTATGTGTGTAGCTTGGGAATCAGGCGCAACGGCTCCTGATTCTGTAGGTAACATAAAACATCTGAGGGTGAAGATCGTGAAAATATGAATGATCTGCAGGTGTTTGTTGCTTGTGTTTCCTCGTTTTATAGATGAATATAACACATGTGCAACACTTGGGTATCTTTATTGTGGAATTATAAGAGCAATCTGCTTTTATATTTTTTATTATTTTCTTCATTTTCCTATGTCTTCTTCGTCTCTTAATATTTTCTTTCTCCGTTTCTTCAAATAACTGAGAAGAGAGGGTGAAAGGGAGGTAGATAGGGAGATAAATGGAAATGAAGGGAGGGGGAGAGGGAAGTAGGTCGGGAGGAGAGAGCTAGGGAGTTAGGTAAGGAATAAGGAAGTAGCAATAATAATGAGACAAAGGAAAGGAAGATAATTTTTTCTATAAAACTGGATACATCAGCAGTGTGCTGTTACCTTATTTAATAAGAGTTACATAGTGAGAACAAAATCTAGCTGTGTTTCCCTGTCATATTCCATCACTGAAGATGGTGCTCATACAGTGTGCTGAAATGTGTCAGCCTGAGCTATGAAACTTCAACTGTCAGCCTGAGCTGAGAGACTTCAGCAGTGTCAGCCTTACCTGGGACACTTCAGTACTATCAGCCTGAGTTGGGAGACTTCTGTAGATTAGAGATTTAGATTCTGCCACCGAAGTGTGCACCCCATATCCATCCTGTGGACGGTAGCGCAAGAGCATATGGATACACAAAAGGCCTAGGAACTAGACCCCAAAAGGGTTAACAGGAATACATATGGATTTATATCGACATATCTATAGTTCACTTATCTGTTACAAGCAAATTTAGAAAATTTGCTTAGTATATCTGGTATCTTATTTTCATAAATAAGATATCTTGACATGTCACATAGGTTATTATACTGTCTATCTCTGTATTCCTCAACATTGGACAATTAAGCACATAGTGTTCAAGACAGTGATCATATGCCTGATCACATAATTTGCATTTAGTTTGATCATCATCTGTGTCTTCCAAACTGCCAGAAGTACTTGTAACCAAGCCGAGCTGGGAAATTTCAGTAGAGCAACGAGGATATAGTTAAGTTTCCAGTAAGGCGTCATCGGCTATGGCAGCTTTAAGGTTTCGTTCTAGCATAGTTGGGTGAGGAAGGCAAGTGGGTAGGAAGGATGGTAGATGGGAGAGAGGTAGGGAATGCAAGAAGGAGGGATGGAATTAGGGTGAGTAGGTGGTCGGGAGGTATGGAAAGTGAGTGGGAGGGAAGAAGTTGGGGGGAAAGGGTGGAGATGAGAAAGGGAGGGAGGGAGAGGGGAAGGGTTAGTGGGTAGGAGGGAGGGAGGTAGGATGGGTGGGAGGGAGGGTTTGTGGGAGGGCATGGGAGAGGCGGTGGTCGACCCACATATTGCTGAGTGAACAGCTTGGTAAGCACTATATCGATTGTGTTGTCTCGCTCCAGACCGCAAGTCATCTGTCCGATTGCCTCGTCTACCTTACCCTCGCTCTCCTGCCTCCTAATCCGCTCGCTTTTACCAGCTGAAGTTCTCCTACATTATTCAGAGCGAGAAGTCTAGAGAAGCCTAGATACAAGGGCAGTGCTGCGATTTTCGTTTCATAGTTGAATCTTCCCAAGCCGTGGCCACCGCCACGTGTACGGACTGTGTTTACACGGAGGAAACCACCTGCGCCTTATACGAACAAATACACAATTATGGTATGTAATTATTTTTGTAAGCACAAGTAGTGTTCGCATCCTCAGGCAGTGGCTTCGTGTACATTAGTGAGACAGTCTACACATTTTTAATTTAATTAGCTGGTTGTGTAACCACAAATGTCTATTTCAAGCGGAAGGCTTCGGTCATATGACCAAAAGCTCCAGCTGTGGGTCGTCATATGACTAAGACCTGCGTCAGGAAACATTTGTCGTGTTGTGGAGAATTTTTTCTCCCTCCAGGTGGGGGGTCGTCGCCCCCTGGATGAGAATGTATGTACTCCTGGGAGTGTATGTACTCCTGGAAGTGAAGAAAGAAGAGAGGTAAGCCACAGAAGTGCGAGGAATCTTGGGTTGGCCGAGCACTGTGAAAGGTACTCTAGACAACACATATGCAACAGTTAGACAACTTTATTCCGAAACGTTTCGCCTACACAGTAGGCTTCTTCAGTCGAATACAGAAAATAGGCAGGAACAGTAGAGATGTGAAGACGATGTAATCAGTCCATCACCCTTGTAGTCGTAGAATTTGAGGTTGTCAGTCCCTCGGCCTGGAGAAGTTCAGTTCCATAGTCAGGAACTATCTGAAGATCAAGCGACAGTGCGGAGACTTAAATACTGTCGGAAGGAGAGGTGCAGAGTAGTAGTACCTCAAATTCTACGACTACAAGGGTGATGGACTGATTACATCGTCTTCACATCTCTACTGTTCCTGCCTATTTTCTGTATTCGACTGAAGAAGCCTACTGTGTAGGCGAAACGTTTCGGAATAAAGTTGTCTAACTGTTGCATATGTGTCTTACCTAACAACCTGTCGGTATTGTATACCATTTTGATGTTCACTCTAGACAACGCTGTTGAACTGTCGTTTGGTTTCTCACTGCCAGTTTTGCCTCAACTATTGCCAAAAATATCTCTTAGACTGATGAGAGAAAGACATAGTGTTGCAAGGAAACCTTTCGTCCAGAACTGGATTTTATAAAGTAAACAAAATAACACAGGGTAAATGAGTTCACTGAAGTCAAGGTGGAGAAAGATCTCTGCTCTCAATGAACGAAACATAATGTCTCTCCACTTATCGGCTGACACTATCATCAGTATGATGTTAACCAGTGAAATGTGTGGAAATGTTTCCATAAAAGTGTATTAAGTATTTGCTCATGTCTTCAGCTACAAATTATCAGTATTACTCATAAGGTGTTTACCATGATGCGAGCCAGTGGTCTACCAGAAGCTAAATGCACCTTGGTTCTGTTCAGTAGTTGAATGTGTACTATTAGTGCAATAAGAACATAAGAAAGAAGGAGCACTGCAGCAGACCTACTGGGCCCATGCGAGGTAGGTCCAATTCTCCTACCGGCTTAAGTCAACGCCCTAACCTGGTCAGGTCAGGTTACACTCACTTACGGAAGAAGCATGGCATCTGACCCAGCAGCACAAGCTAGTCAGGTCCAACTCACACTCACTCATGTATTTATCTAACCTGGCCTGGTGGCTAAAGCTCCCGCTTCACACACGGAGGGCCCGGGTTCGATTCCCGGCGGGTGGAAACATTTCGACACGTTTCCTTACACCTGTTGTCCTGTTCACCTAGCAGCAAATAGGTACCTGGGTGTTAGTCGACTGGTGTGGGTCGCATCCTGGGGGACAAGATTAAGGACCCCAATGGAAATAAGTTAGACAGTCCTCGATGACGCACTGACTTTCTTGGGTTATCCTGGGTGGCTAACCCTCCGGGGTTAAAAATCCGAACGAAATCTTATCTTATCTTATCTTATCTTAACTACACAACGTCTTAGCTTCTAATGATATGGTTTAATGGTTTACACTAATGTGATAATATTTATGGTGTTATGGGTCCTTCGGGCATATTAAGGTTCTTGAATTCTTTTTTTTTTTACGATCACGTAAAGCCTAGCCAGTGTAGTGTTTGTCACAAGCGCCACATGGAACGGTGTAGACTCCGGTAGTAATGTCCTGGTAATGTCGGGTGAGGTATTTAATAGGTTTGGAGGTGATGACCGCAACACTAGTTGCGGTCATCACTGATATTTGCAGTGTTACCTGTGGGAAAAAAATGCGCCCTTTGATTGCTAAAAGTTTTTTCTTGGTCTTCTGTCTATAATTCCAGACAGAGTGTGAATAAAGTGTAGCGTTGCGAAGATGTTACTAATGACGCCATATTCTTCTCACAAGTAGTCTTGTTCAGTAAGCTCTCAGAAAGAACCCAGTCAAAGCTTCTTGTTTGGTTTTCTTATCTTGATAGACGAAGTGTTTTAGGTCGTCCAATTTAAGTAAGGTCAGGTGAGGTTTCTAAGTTAGTTTTAGTCCAAACATACAAATCGTTGTCATTGTAAATGAAAAAATACATCTAACAGTCTTGCTAGAGTTTAAAAAAAAAAATCAAATTTTTAAGGAATTTCGGCCTGTTATTAGGTTTGCAGAAGACTTTAATTTGAGTTGTTGGTCTAGCGTGGTACACTGTACGTCAAGACGTGGAGAGGCGTTGTTCTTTGAGTGTGAACTGGAGTGAGGGTTCAACTGTGCTAAGGTAGTTTCTGACGTTTTTCAAGGTTTAAGTGTCAAGTGATGGATGAAGGGATGATGGAGAATCAAGTTACTAACGTACGATGAGATAATGGACGCAGATGGAGCAGCACGACATTGCTTCTATGTACGTTTTTTGCCAGATGAAACTGGAAAATGAACGTCGTTTCAGTCCGTCATTAATGGTTCTAAATGTCCTACTGCCAGTAATAGTGTAGAAAAGACTCACTTCGAGAAGAGTCTTTTATTGAGTTAACATTTCAAATATGAATTAATAAAAAACTAAAAAGATCTGAAAAAGTGTGTTTATGCTTCACTAGACTATCTCTGAGTGACCATCGGTCACCTTAACCAACTATGCAATCCTTACCCATATGTTTCATGTCCTTCAGAAAATAATGGTAAGATTTAATAGGAGTATTGCCTTTTACATTCATTATGCAGTTTGCGTATTTTCTGACTTACAACATTCGTATACTTGCGCTTGGACTTCTCTAAAGACACCAGAGTCTGGGTATCGATTAGGTGACAACGCCTACGGAGGGCTGCCTGTCTCTGGTGAAGAGGGCAGATGCTGCTGCAAAAAATCTGTACTAACAGCGTGCTGGATCTCCCTCCTCCTCCACTTCAGCATCCATGTTAACTGGAATACTAATAACACGAAAGGAAAATTACAAAAATAGTAGATATTCGTTTTATATGGCTCTTAGTTTTGATCTAAAATCTACTGGCGTCCAGGTCTCGAGGGTTACTCTGGTCTGGAAACCCAGCATGTTGACCTGCGGTACCACTTGACTCACTAGCTACTTGTAACACATGGCTTTTCTTCAGAATTTACACTTGTGGTTTAGGAATTTTTTTTTATCTACTGGTAACAGATTGAATCTTGGGCCACAACCACCTTCACACAGCTACCTTTATACAACAACTACCTTCATACAACAACTACCTTCATACAACAACTACCTTCATACAACAACTACCTTCATACAACAACTACCTTCATACAACAACTACCTTCATACAACAACTACCTTCATACAACAACTACCTTCATACAACAACTACCTTCATACAACAACTACCTTCATACAACAACTACCTTCATACAACAACTACCTTCATACAACAACTACCTTCATACAACAACTACCTACCTTCACACAACAACTACCTTCATACAACAACTACCTTCATACAACAACTACCTTCATACAACAACTACCTTCATACAACAACTACCTTCATACAACAACTACCTTCATACAACAACTACCTTCATACAACAACTACCTTCATACAACAACTACCTTCATACAACAACTACCTTCATACAACAACTACCTTCATACAACAACTACCTTCACACAACTACCTTCACACAACTACCTTCATACAACAACTACCTTCATACAACAACCTTCATACAACAACTACCTTCATACAACAACTACCTTCACACAACAACTACCTTCATACAACAACTACCTTCATACAACAACTACCTTCATACAACAACTACCTTCATACAACAACTACCTTCATACAACAACCTTCATACAACAACTACCTTCATACAACAACCTTCATACAACAACTACCTTCATACAACAACTACCTTCATACAACAACTACCTTCATACAACAACTACCTTCATACAACAACTACCTTCATACAACAACTACCTTCATACAATAACTACCTTCACACAACAACTACCTTCATACAACAACTACCTTCACACAACAACTACCTTCATACAACAACTACCTTCACACAACAACTACCTTCATACAACAACTACCTTCATACAACAACTACCTTCATACAACAACTACCTTCATACAACAACTACCTTCACACAACAACTACCTTCACACAACAACTACCTTCATACAACAACTACCTTCATACAACAACCACCTTCATACAACAACCACCTTCATACAACAACCACCTTCATACAGCAACTACCTTCATACAACAACCACCTTCATACAACAACCACCTTCATACAACAACTACCTTCATACAACAACTACCTTCATACAACAACTACCTTCACACAACAACTACCTTCATACAATAACCACCTTCATACAACCACCTTCATACAACAACCACCTTCATACAACAACCACCTTCATACAACAACCACCTTCATACAGCAACTACCTTCATACAACAACCACCTTCATACAGCAACTACCTTCATACAACAACCACCTTCATACAGCAACTACCTTCATACAACAACCACCTTCATACAGCAACTACCTTCATACAATAACTACCTTCATACAACTACCTTCATACAACTACCTGCACACAACTACCTTCATACAACAACTACCTTCATACAACAACCACCTTCACACAACAACCATCTTCATTCAACAACCACCTTCATACAGCAACCACCTTCATACAACTACCTTCATACAACAACCACCTCACACAACAACTCATACAACAACTACCTTCACACAACTACCTTTATACAACAACTACCTTTATACAACAACTACCTTCATACAACAACTACCTTCATACAACAACTACCTTCACACAACTACCTTTATACAACAACTACCTTTATACAACAACTACCTTCATACAACAACTACCTTCATACAACAACTACCTTCATACAACAACTACCTTCATACAACAACTACCTTCATTCAACAACTACCTTCATACAACAACTACCTTCATACAATAACTACCTTTATACAACAACTACCTTCATACAACAACTACCTTCATACAACTACCTTCATACAACAACTACCTTCATACAACAACTACCTTCATACAACAACTACCTTCATACAACAACCACCTTCACACAACAACCATCTTCATTCAACAACCACCTTCATACAGCAACCACCTTCATACAACTACCTTCATACAACAACCACCTTCATACAACAACTACCTTCACACAACTACCTTTATACAACAACTACCTTTATACAACAACTACCTTCATACAACAACTACCTTCATACAACAACTACCTTCACACAACTACCTTTATACAACAACTACCTTTATACAACAACTACCTTCATACAACAACTACCTTCATACAACAACTACCTTCATACAACAACTACCTTCATACAACAACTACCTTCATACAACAACTACCTTCATACAACAACTACCTTCATACAATAACTACCTTTATACAACAACTACCTTCATACAACAACTACCTTCATACAACTACCTTCATACAACAACTACCTTCATACAACAACTACCTTCATACAACAACTACCTTTATACAACAACTACCTTCATACAATAACTACCTTCATACAACAACTACCTTTATACAACAACTACCTTCATACAATAACTACCTTCACACAATAACTACCTTCACACAACAACTACCTTCATACAACAACTACCTTCATACAACAACCACCTTCATACAACAACCACCTTCATACAACAACCACCTTCATACAACAACCACCTTCATACAGCAACTACCTTCATACAACAACCACCTTCATACAACAACTACCTTCATACAACAACTACCTTCATACAACAACTACCTTCACACAACAACTACCTTCATACAATAACCACCTTCATACAACCACCTTCATACAACAACCACCTTCATACAACAACCACCTTCATACAGCAACTACCTTCATACAACAACCACCTTCATACAGCAACTACCTTCATACAACAACCACCTTCATACAGCAACTACCTTCATACAACAACCACCTTCATACAGCAACTACCTTCATACAATAACTACCTTCATACAACTACCTTCATACAACTACCTGCACACAACTACCTTCATACAACAACTACCTTCATACAACAACCACCTTCACACAACAACCATCTTCATTCAACAACCACCTTCATACAGCAACCACCTTCATACAACTACCTTCATACAACAACCACCTTCATACAACTATCTTCACACAACAACCACCTTCATACAACAACCACCTTCTTACAACAACTACCTTCATACAGCAACTACCTTCAAACAACCACCTTCATACAACAACCACCTTCATACAACAACTACCTTCATACAACAACCACCTTCACACAACAACCACCTTCACACAACAACCACCTTCATACAACAACCACCTTCATACAACAACCACCTTCATACAGCAACCACCTTCATACAGCAACCACCTTCATACAACTACCTTCACACAACAACCACCTTCATACAACAACCACCTTCATACAGCAACTACCTTCAAACAACCACCTTCATACAACAACCACCTTCATACAACAACAACCTTCATAGAACAACTACCTTCATACAACAACTACCTTCACACACCAACCACCTTCACACAACCACCACCTTCACACAACAACTACCTTCACACAACTACCTTCAAACAACAACCACCTTCATACAATAACCACCTTCATACAACAACCACCTTCATACAACAACCACCTTCATACAACAACCACCTTCATACAACTACCTTCACACAACAACCACCTTCATACAACAACCACCTTCATACAACAACCACCTTCATACAACAACCACCTTCATACAACAACCACCTTCATACAACCACCTTCATACAACAACCACCTTCATACAACCACCTTCATACAACAACCACCTTCATACAACCACCTTCATACAACAACCACCTTCATACAACAACCACCTTCATACAACAACCACCTTCATACAACCACCTTCATACAACAACCACCTTCATACAAGAACTACCCTCATATAACTTCCTTATTCTGTATAATCTTCTGAAAAACTTTTCAAATGTTTAAGAAGGTTCTAAGACGCCTCTAAGAAAGTTGTTAGAGACTTCTAAGGAAGTTCTAAGAAATTTCCAAAGAAGTTTTCAGGAACTTCTAAGAAAGTTGTTGATAGATATTTTCATGTCTTGTTTTAGCAGTTTCTTTCATGATAACCTTTGTTTCACTTCACTTTTTTCACTTCTCCTTCTTTCACTTTCTTCAATTTATTTTTCATCTTATTTCATCTAACCTTTCATTTTCTTCACTTCACCTTCTTTCACTTTCTTCAATTCTCCTTCTTTCACATTTTCACTTCACCTTCTATCACTTTCTTCACTTCACCTTCTATAACTTTCTTCACTTCACCTTCTAACACTTTCTTCACTTCACCTTCTAACACTTTCTTCACTTCACCTTCTATCACTTCACCTTCTATCACTTTCTTCACCTTCTATTACTTTTCTCACTTCACCTTCTATCACGTTCTTCACCTTCCATCACTTTTTTCACTTCACCTTCTAACACTTTCACTTCACCTTCTATCACTTTCTTCACTTCACCTTCTATCACTTTCTTCACTTCACCTTCTATCACTTTCTTCACTTCACCTTCTAACACGTTCTTCACCTATCACTTTTCTCACTTCACCTTCTATCACTTTCTTCACTTCACCTTCTATCACTTTCTTCACTTCACCTTCTATCACTTTCTTCACTTCACCTTCTATCACTTTCTTCACTTCACCTTCTATCACTTTCTTCACTTCACCTTCTATCACTTTTCTCACTTCACCTTCTAACACTTTCACTTCACCTTCTATCACTTTCTTCACTTCACCTTCTATCACTTTCTTCACTTCACCTTCTATCACTTTCTTCACTTCACCTTCTATCACGTTCTTCACCTTCTATCACTTTTCTCACTTCACCTTCTATCACTTTCTTCACTTCACCTTCTATCACTTTCTTCACTTCACCTTCTATCACTTTCTTCACTTCACCTTCTATCACTTTCTTCACTTCACCTTCTATCACTTTTCTCACTTCACCTTCTATCACTTTCCTCACTTCACCTTCTAACACTTTCTTCACTTCATCTTCTAACACTTTCTTCACTTCACCTTCTATCACTTTCTTCACCTCACCTTCTATCACTTTCTTCACTTCACCTAACAATTTCTTCACTTCACCTTCTATCACTTTCTTCACTTCACCTTCTATCACTTTCTTCACTTCACCTTCTATCACTTTCTTCACTTCACCTTCTATCACTTTCTTCACTTCACTTTCTTCACCTTCTAACATACAAATAATTCATCTAGTCAAGGAGGGACGATAATTCTTCCTCACTGAATCAAAATTTCCTCCAGAAACATTTTCTTATAAGATTTATGAGTTAGATTACATTTAATGTTATTATTTGTTTTTTGTCTACGGTTCTCGTTTATTTTCTGTTGCTCCTGGTGTTTCATTCATTATCTTTATTTCTGGTATAAGCTGAGAGAGTTTTCTCTGGTATGAGCTGAGAGAGTTTTCTCTGGTATGAGCTGAGAGAGTTTTCTCTGGTATGAGCTGAGAGAGTTTTCTCTGGTATAAGCTGAGAGAGTTTTCTCTGGTATAAGCTGAGAGAGTTTTCTCTGGTATGAGCTGAGAGAGTTTTCTCCGGTGTAAGCTGAGAAAGTCCTCTCCAGTGTAAGCTGAGAGAGTTTTCTCTGGTGTAAGCTGAGAGAGTTTTCTCTGGTTGTAAGCTGAGAGAGTTTTCTCTGGTTGTAAGCTGAGAGACTTTTCCCTGATGTAAGCTGAGAGAGTCTTCTCTGGTGTAAGCTGAGAGAGTTTTCTCTGGTGTAAGCTGAGAGAGTTTTCTCCGGTGTAAGCTGAGAGTCTTCTCTGGTGTAAGCTGAGAGAGTTTTATCTGGTGTAAGCTGAGAGAGTTTCCTCTGGTTGTAAGCTGAGAGAGTTTCCTCTGGTGTAAGCTGAGAGAGTCTTCTCTGGTGTAAGCTGAGAGTTTTATCTGGTGTAAGCTGAGAGAGTTTCTCTGGTGTAAGCTGAGAGAGTTTTCTCTGGTGTAAGCTGAGTTTTCTCTGGTGTAAGCTGAGAGAGTTTTCTCTGGTGTAAGCTGAGAGAGTTTTCTCTGGTGTAAGCTGAGAGTTTTCTCTGGTGTAAGCTGAGAGAGTTTTCTCTGGTGTAAGCTGAGAGAGTTTTCTCTGGTGTAAGCTGAGAGAGTTTTCTCTGGTGTAAGCTGAGAGAGTTTTCTCTGGTGTAAGCTGAGAGAGTTTTCTCTGGTGTAAGCTGAGAGAGTTTTCTCTGGTATAAGCTGAGACCTTTCTCTGGTATAAGCTGAGTTTTCCCTGGTATGAACTGAGAGAGTTTTCTCTTGTATAAGCTTAGAGAGTTTTCTCTGGGTGCAAGCTGAGAGAGTTTTCTCTGGTATAAGCTGAGAGTTTTCTCTGGTATGAGCTGAAAGAGTTTTCTCTGGTGTAAGCTGAGAGTTTTCTCTGGTGTAAGCTGAGAGAGTTTTCTCCGGTGTAAGCTGAGAGAGTCTTCTCTGGTGTAAGCTGAGAGAGTCTTCTCTGGTGTAAGCTGAGAGTTTTCTCTGGTGTAAGCTGAGAGAGTTTTCTCTGGTGTAAGCTGAGAGAGTCTTCTCTGGTGTAAGCTGGAGAGTTTTCTCTGGTGTAAGCTGAGAGAGTTTTCTCCGGTGTAAGCTGAGTTTTCTCTGGTGTAAGCTGAGAGAGTTTTCTCTGGTGTATACTGAGAGAGTTTTCTCTGGGGTAAAGTGAACAGGCTGTCAACAAGGGTCTGAGACCATCTACAAGTCTGGAGTTTTACGACTCTTTGACCGCGGGTTCAAGCCCCGCCCGTGGCATGGTTTGTTTTACAGGTAACCTGCAGGCAGAGGTTCTCTTACATGTCTGACGCTCTGAACTTCTTTGTACTCTCTGCTTGTACTCACCTAGGTGTATACACAAATAACCGGCACATAGGAAAATGAAATTCATGACCTTTCGGACCATTAGCTAATGGTTCAAGTCGGATCGAAACATCGGTATAGGTTTCATTCTCCTATGTGCGGGTTATGTAAGTATCGTTTCAGTCTCATTATTGCGCCTTATTCTTTTTCACTTAGGTGTACTCACCTAGCTGCATTCACATTATTTTTATTAGCTAGCTGTACTCTCCTACTTGTACTCGGGACTTGTATCTGTACTAAGGGCTTGTTCCTCTACTAAGGATTTATACCTGTACCAGGGACTTGTACCTGTACCAGGGACTTGTACCTGTACCAGGGACTTGTACCTGTACCAGGGACTTGTACCTGTACCAGGGACTTGTATGTGTGAACATAAAGCCATACAAGTCCAGAGAAACCCCAGTTTTGTTCTGCCTCTCTGGCTGTAAACAGAGAGAGAGAGAGAGAGAGAGAGAGAGAGAGAGAGATAAAGAGTTTACAACAGTCCTTGTTTTATGGTTTACAATATTCTTGATGAAAGTATACAGGTAGCTAGCATCATTAAAGACACAAATACAGAGTATATGATATAAACCACACCACGGGCGGGGCTTGAACCCGCGGTAGAGAGTCGTAAAAAGTCCGGACCGACGCGCTAGCCACTGGAGTTCTTACGACTCTCTAGCTGCAGGTTCAAGCCCCACCCATCATATGGTTTGTTCCCAATCGTGTCATTACAATTTCGTGAGTTAGATGATATAAACTTAACACAGGTTAACTAGACAAAGTAAAAACATGACTCAAGAAATGGCAATAACATGATTACAAACAAAACACAGAACAGGTGGGATTCGAACTCATGGCAGGGAAGTAGTACCATTATCCGGAAGAGTGTCTTCTTACCAGCTGGGAAACTGGTCAAGTGAAGAAGACAATGTTTATACTTACAGCCCAAGGCTTTCATCACAATGTTTTTTTCTTTTAAGGTGAAAATTACCCTTATAAAGTGCACGAGACTGGGGATAGAAAAACTCTTGCAACTCATCAAAGGTCTATTTACGATAAAGGTAAAGTCCTGCTGGCTCACATATCCATCACAGCCTGGTTGATCGGGCACTTGTTGGAACAGGTTATCGAGTTTCCTCTTGAAGACTTCTACACTTGTTCCGGCAGTGTTTCTGATATCTTCTGGTAAGATGCTAAAAAGAATGTCTGGGACCACAGACGTTAGTACACCTTTGATGACTCACAAAATCATAATAAGACCATTGAAAAATCACAGACCACTTTGAGCCGAGGCAGAATGGCGGCTCTTAGCCTCTAAATTCATCTGTATAAAACAGATGGTGCCCAGGTTTTTCATGGTGTCGAGAATGATAAGCCTCAGCTTAAAACTACTTGCTGGTATAAAGCTTTGCAAAATTTCTCTCTCAGTGAAACTAAGCAACATTGCGAAGATTCTGTGAGTCAGGACAAGAAAACTGGTTATCGCGAAGAAAAACCTTTTAAACAAGTTTTCCCTCAGGTTTGAAGCAATCAGAGTTCTTCCCGTTTTCTGTGAAGAACAAGACCTCGACCAGAGTGGCTCATCAGAGCAGACAACAGGAAGGACTATAATATTTGCTGGACACTTTCAGGGTCATGATGAACCGGTCTCCTGCCCACTGTCTTACCCATCAGCAACCTGGAGATTCACAGAGATTCAGAATTTGGTTAATAAAGGCTTTCTTGCTTCTCCTGTCCCTTCACGAGAAATAACTTGATATAAATGAACATAAGAATGGAGGAACACTGCAGCAGGCCCACTGGCAAATACAAGGCAAGTCCTTCTCTAAACCACCCACTCCCACTCAAACCTCTTTACACCCAAATCCTTAGGTGCTATACTAGAGTTTGGTATTGTACTTGTGATCTGTACACAACAGATTTCTATTATACCTGTGAGATGTACACAAGGTATGATAACCAGTCAATTAGACCGTGATAACCACAGTCAAGTGTTGTCTAATCAAACCACGATAATCATAGTCAAGTGTTATCTTACAAAACGTTTCACTCTTGTGCTCGAAAAGTGTCATATGATACAACCAAGAGCCAAACACTACAATGTAACACCAGCATGAAGACAGAAACACATTTCAGAACTAAGCCTTTATTGGAACAACGTTTTGCTCTATGTAAGCGAAACGTTGGCACAGTAAAACCTAGTGCTGAAGCTTGTCTTTGTATAATTGCATGTACTCTTTTGCCCCAGAGGCAGTACCTGTCTCCCTTGAAACAGTACCTGTCTCCCATGAGACAGTACCTGTCTCCCTCCCATAAGGCAGTACCTGTCTCCCTTGAAACAGTACCTGTCTCCCATGAGGCAGTACCTGTCTCCCTTGAAACAGTACCTGTCTCCCATGAGGCAGTACCTGTCTCCCTTGAAACAGTACCTGTCTCCCATGAGGCAGTACCTGTCTCCCTCCCATAAGGCAGTACCTGTCTCCCTTGAAACAGTACCTGTCTCCCATGAGGCAGTACCTGTCTCCCTCCCATTAGGCAGTACTTGTCTCCCTCCCATGAGGTCATACCTGTCTCCCTTCCATGAAACAGTACCTATCTGCCTCCCCTAAGATAGTACCTATCTGCCTCCCCTGATAGTACTTCTCTGCCTCCCCTGAGGTAGTACCTATCTGCCTCCCCTGAGGTAGTACTTCTCTGCCTCCCCTGAGGTAATACCTATCTGCCTCCCCTGAGGCAGTACCTATCTGCCTCCCCTGTGGTAGTACCTATCTGCCTCCCCTGTGGTAGTACCTATCTGCCTCCCATGAGGTAGTACCTATCTGCCTCCCATGAGGTAGTACCTATCTGCCTCCCCTGAAGCAGTACCTATCTGCCTCCCCTGTGGTAGTACCTATCTGCCTCCCATGAGGTAGTACCTATCTGCCTCCCCTGAGGTAGTACTTATCTGCCTCCCCTGAGGTAGAACCTATCTGCCTCCCCTGAGGTAGTACCTATCTTACGTTGCATGTACCAGTCTCCTTATCTCTTGACTTTTCTTTTAGCTCCTAGATCAGTCATTCGTGTATTAAATGTCTTCTTACAGAGTAGGAAACAGTCGTTCGTAGTGTGACAGTCGTTCGTAGTGTGTGACAGTCATTCCTGCTATGTGACAGCCATTCCTAGTGTGTGTGACAGTCATTCCTGTATGACAGTCATTCCTGCTATGTGACATTCATTCCTGCTGTGTGACAGTCATTCCTGTGTGACAGTCATACCCGCTGTGTGACAGTCATTCCTGTGTGACAGTCATTCTTGTGTGACTCATTCCTGTTGTGTGACAGTCATTCCTGCGTGACAGTCATTCCTGCTATGTGACAGTCATTCCTGTGTGACAGTCATTCCTGTGTGACAGTCATTCCTGCTGTGTGACAGTCATTCCTGCTTTGTGACAGTCATTCTTGCTGTGTGACAGTCATTCCTGCTATGTGACAGTCATTCCTAGTGTGTGACAGTCATTCCTGTGTGACAGTCATTCCTGCTGTGTGACAGTCATCCGTGCTATGTGACAGTCATTCCTAGTGTGTGACAGTCATTCCTGTGTGGCAGTCATTCCTAGTGTGTGAGTCATTCCTGTGTGACATTCATTTGTAGTGTGTGACAGTCATTTGTAGTGTGTGACAGTCATTCCTAGTGTGTGACAGCCATTCCTGTGTGACAGTCATTCCTAGTGTGTGACAGTCATTTATGTGTGACAGTCATTCCTGCTGTGTGACAGTCATTCCTGTGTGACAGTCATTTTTGTGACAGTCATTCCTGCTGTGTGGCAGTCATTCCTTCTGTGTGACAGTCATTCCTCCTGTGTGACAATCATTCCTGTGACAGTCATTTGTAGTGTGTGACAGTCATTCCTAGTGTGTGACAGTCATTCCTGTGTGACAGTCATTCCTAGTGTGTGACAGTCATTTATGTGTGACAGTCATTCCTGTGTGACAGTCATTTTTGTGTGACAGTCATTCCTGCTGTGTGACAGTCATTCCTAGTGTGAGGCAGTCATTCCTAGTGTGTGACAGTCATTCCTGTGTGACAGTCATTCCTGCTGTGTGACAGTCATTCCTGTGTGACAGTCATTCCTGTGTGAGTCATTCCTGTGTGACAGTCATTCCTAGTGTGTGACAGTCATTCCTGTGTGACAGTCATTCCTGTGTGACAGTCATTCCTAGTGTGTGACAGTCATTCCTGTGTGACAGTCATTTCTGCTGTGTGACATTCATTCCTAGTGTGTGACAGTCATTCCTGTGTGACAGTCATTCCTAGTGTGTGACAGTCATTCCTGTGTGACAGTCATTCCTAGTGTGTGACACGTCATTCCTGTGTGAGCCATTCCTGTGTGACAGTCATCCCTTTGTGACAGTCATTTCTGTGTGACAGTCATGCCTGCTGTGACAATCATTCCTGTGTGACAGTCATTCGTATTGTATGAGAGTCATCCCTACTGTGTGAGTCATTCCTTCTCTGTACTTGTTCGCTCTGCAATTTTCTCTTTTCTTCATTAAAGTTCTCTTTAGTCCTTTACTCAGACTAATTACACCCCCATTCTTCCTGATTCCTTATGACACTAGCGATTCCCCGTGAATACACCACTACTAATAATAATAGCGAGTGAAGGCGATTCAAGCTATAAAAGTAAGTCTCGAAAGTGAAGCTGGAGAGTCTGGCTAGCGAGGATATGTTCTTCAGTCAGCTCTCCTCTTTAAGAACCATCTGGCAGCTTGTTCTTTCACGTCAATATTCTCACACTGACCACCTCTTATAGTTACTCTTGCACCTCACTACACCCGCCTCTCTTACAGCAGAAAAAATTTCTTTCTTCAGTGCTTTCCTACGACCTTCGTTTTTTTTTTTAGCTCATTTCATCGGTTATGGTTATGAAAACAAGCCACGGACGACTACAAGAGGGTGTGCATCTCTCCTGCTACAAGTTAATAGCAAATTCTGCTTGCATCTTGCATGCTGTGTCAACATTAAGTTTGATGGCAGATACTGTTTTTGAGTGTCTGTGGAATACGATATCGACAAGTTGATAAATAGGCCGTATGTGCAGTATTTGCAAATCTTTATTAAGAAGACGTTTCGCAAACTAGTAGTTTTTTCCAACTCATTCCAGAGATTACATACTGGAGACAGAGGAAGATAAGGGAATCAGTCTCTCATCCTTGAAAGGTGTTCATTTCTTTAATCTTAATCAATATGAAACAAGAGGCAGGAGGATGGACTCGTATCTGCTAGATCCAGAAGAGAGGTGCAGCAGTTGAAGGCATCGTCATAGGTGAGCGGAATTATCTGCTTGTAATTTAAGGAACAGCGTTATAAGAGTGAAAATTACCACAGCAGACGACAGACAAAATACAAGCGTATCAACAAAGTCTTCGAGTGGGAAGAGTTGTTTATGCGAAGCAATAAAACTGTGAGAGTCACTTAGCGCAAGTCATTACAATCTTCTCCAGAAGTTTTGATAATATGCAGAGCAGTGAAGCTGGTCTGTAGTTCAGGGCGTCCTGAATATTTTCCTTCTTAAATACGAGGACCACAAGGGTCTTTTTCCCAGATGGCTGGTAGCACTCCGTCCTCCAGTGACCTGGTCAAGTCGTGCTGTGCGGCTGCTCAGTATTTCTGCTCCTTCCAGTAGTACCCATCGTGACTATATGGGGTCACAATGCTTACTTGTGTATAATTTATTCATACGTTTTCAACCTCCATAGTTTGAATAATGTCTAGTTTCCGCTGTTGGCTTCTTGGTTCTACTGTAAATACTTCTTCGAGCCTGAGTAGTGTCCGGTGTAGGTACTTCTTGATTGTCTTCTAGAAGATCGACCTTCTTTGTCAATCTTATCAGCTAGTCTCATTTTTCATCTTATGCGAGGATGGAGGAGTTTCGGTTATCGTGATAATAATGATATATAATAATGACAAGTGGCTGAGTAAGACGCATGTGCAATAGTTGGGTGTCTTCAGAGTGAGGGACTGACCACCTCACAGGTTCTTCAAGGCTGACGAATGATTGTCTTTACCTTTCAACTGGTTCTGCTATCTACAATATTTGTTACGTCTGCACTCGACCGAAGAAGCCTGCAAGGTAGGCGAAACGTTTCGACAATAAAGATACTGAACAGTTTCGGTTCTCTTGTAGTCTTTCATGTGATATGATAACAGTACACAGCTGTTCTCATTACTCAGTTCTCTGATACTTCCCGAGCTCTGTTTGTCTTCTGAGTTAGTTGGTTCTCTTTGCTTCACTACAGTACTAGATGAACCATGGTCTTTTTTTTTGTGTGTGTGTAAGTTTTTCTCCTAAGTATTTTCTATTAATTTCTCGTTGCTTCCGTGTACTCTTCGCCGGTGTCGTCTTCCAATTTAGTCCTCTTTTCCTATCATATTTCCTTCAGGAACTTCTTCATTTCTGTATTGTCTAAAACAGTGATCCTCAGCCTTTTAAGTCATAAACAGACCACATAAAGTGAGTGCCAGACCTTGAAACAGACGGTGAATTAACGTAGCAACAAACAAAATTTACATAATAATAACATTAATATGTATTAACCTTATAAAGAAGTGAGAGAACGAGTCAATCATTGAACCTCCTCCAGAAATCATTCACTGTATTACCAAAGTACTAATTATCATTTCCTATAACTAGCTGATTAATGTACAGTGTAACGCAGTTTACCATTTCAATTATGTTTTATTATACTGAAATATATTAAACTAAATGACATTTGAAATTAAGTTTTAATTACATATAATAAAGTACAGTTAAATATAACAGTTCATTAGTGTTTAGCACATATGACTTATTGTTGTTGTTTTTATTAACACATCGGCCGTTTCCCACTAAGGTACGGTGAACCCCCCCCCCCCCCCAAAAAAAAAAAAAAAAAAAAAAAAAACTTTCATCATTCACTCCATCACTGTCTTGCCAGAGGAGCGCTCACAATACAGTTATAAAAGTGCAACATTAACACTCATCCTTCAGAGTGCAGGCACTGTACTTCCCATCTCCAGGACTCAAGTCCGGCCTGCCGGTTTCCCTGAATCCCTTCATAAATGTTACCTTGTTTACACTCCTAAAAACCATTTCTCTCCATTCACTCCTATCTAACAAGCCCATGCATGCTTGCTGGAAGTCCAAGCCCCTCGTACACAAATCCTCCTTTACCCCCTCTAACCTTTCCTAGGCCAACCCCTACCCAGCCTTTCCTTCATTACAAATTTATACGCTATCCAAGTCATTCTATTTCGTTCCATTCTCTCTACATGTCCTAACCACTCAATAACCCCTTCTCAGCCCTCTGGATAATAGTTTTGGTAATCCCGCACCTGTTAATCTCCAAACTACGAAGTCTCTGCATTATATTCACACCACATATTGTCCTCAGACATGACATCTCCACCGCCTCCAGCCTTCTCCTCGCTGCAACATTCATCACCCATGCTTCACACCCATATAAAAGTGTTGGTATAATTATATTTTCATATATTCCCTTCTTTGCTTCCATGGATAAAGTTCTTTGTCTCCACAGACTCCTTAGTGCACCATTCACCTTTTTTCCCCTCATCAGTTCTATGATTCACCTCATCTTTCATAGACACATCTGCTGACACGCCCACTCCTAAATATCTGAATACATTCACCTCCTCCATACTCTCTCCCTCCAATCTGATATCCAGTCTTTCGTTACCTAATTTTTTTTATCCTCATCACCATACTTTTTCCTATATTCACTTTTAATTTCTTTCTTTTACATACCCTACCAAACTCATCCACCACTCTCTGCAACTTCTCTTCAGAATCTCCCAAAAGCACAGCATCATCAGCAAACAGTAACTGTGACAACTCCCACTTTGTGTTTGATTCTTTATCTTTTAACCCCACACGTCTTGCCAACACCCGAGCATTCACTTCTCTTACAACCCCATCTATAAATATATTAAACAACCATGGTGACATCACACATCCTTGTCTAAGGTCTACTTTTACTGGGAAATAATCTCCCTCTCTCCTACATACTCTAACCCGAGCCTCACTATCCTCGTAAAAACTTTTCACTGCTTTCAGTAACCTACCTCCTATTCCATACATTTGCAACATGTGCCACATTGCCCCCCTATCCATCCTGTCACACACTTTTCCAAATCTACAAATGCCACAAAAACCTCTTTAGCCTTATCTAAATACTGTTCACCTATATGTTTCACTGTAAACACCTGGTCCACACACCCCCTACCTTTCCTAAAGCCTCCTTGTTCATTTACTATCCTACTCTCCGTCTTACTTTTAATTCTTTCAATAATAACTCTACCATACACTTTACCAGGTATACTCAACAAACTTATTCCTTTATAATTTTTACACTTTCTCTTTTGTCCCCTTTGCCTTAACACGAAGGAACTATGCATGCTCTCTATCAATTCCTAGGTACCTTACCTTCTAAGCTTCAAGCTTCTAATTTACTGATTCACTAATTTACTAATTTACATGAGTCGGCCGTTCAACAGAGTGAGTATTAACATCAAGTTCAGTGTTCTTGATACAGTATTAAATTTTGTTCAAATATTCATCAGTAAGTCTTGATTGACGTTTTGACTTAACAATTTTCATTCTTGAAAAAGGCGTTTACAAATGCATGATGACAAAGACTGGGAACACACCAGCAACAGACTTACCGGGGTTTACAAAGGCGTCAGGTAGGCTTCCATAAATCTCAACAGACTGCTTTCCCTGTAATGCTTGTCACTCACTTGCAAGTCAGTGAGTTCCATTTGAAATATTTACCTCGAGTCATCTGATGACACTTCAAATGGAATATGAAATATTCTTATCTCCTACCCATGCGTTTCGAATTCTTTAAAATCTTTTCTTCTCGTGGAACACCAGCGCTTTACATCTTCCAGAGGAAAAATGTGAATTCTTCTCCCTCTATACGAAAGTTCAGGGAAGGTATGAAAAAATTACCTTCATTGGTTTCAAACTATATTCATATTTCCTTAGAATTAGATTATTAAAATAATCTTAGAACTCAAGAAAGCCACATATCAACTCATTTCATTAAGAATAAAAACACAATACCCTGACTAGAACAATACACAAATAACCCGCACATAGAATGAAACTTACGACTACGTTTCGGTCCGACTTGAACCATTAGCTACTTGAAGAATTAGACACATGTGCAACATCTAGGATGTCTTTATTTGTAGACGTTTCGCCATCCAGTGGCTTTATCAATACAAATTCAAAGACATAAAGGAAAGACTGTAAAACTATATACAAAAGACGAAGTAATCAGTTCGTCAGCCTTGAAGTTGAAGATCACCGTAGTCTTAAACAATCTGAAACACAGGCAGGAATTTGTACTGATAGTCACTGGATGGCGATACGTCTACAAATAAAGATACCCAGATGTTGCACATGTTGTACTTCTTCATCTTGTCGGTTTTATATACCATTTATGTACCACATTAACTAGTTAATGCTCCTCCAGATAGGATGGTTCTCGGTTTGCAAACCAAACGAAATGTAAACTTTGCCAGATGGACTATTGTTACACCCTGCGTCATTATGTACTGGAGTGAGATAAAATTAATGAATTCAGAGACAACTCACTCAGAAATGCTCAAAAAATGGCAAGGTATTTTATCCACAGTAGTATATTACAAACCATTCTGGAAAAATACCCTGACTTTGCTCACTGTAAATAAAGCATTATCACGTGTGTGTGTACTCACCTAATTGTGGTTGCAGGGGTCGAGACTTAGCTCCTGGACCCGCCTCTTCACCGACCTCTACTAGGTCCTCTCTCCCCCTGCTCCATGAGCTTTATCATACCTCGTCTTAAAACTATGTGTGTTAGTTACCATTTTGTCCTAGGCACATGTCGATTAGACACTAGGCCTGTTGTAGGAGTGTAGGTATGTAGGTGTGTGTGTGTTAGTTACCATTTTGTCCTAGGCACATGTCGATTAGACACTAGGCCTGTTGTGTGTATGTAGGTGTGTGTGTGTATGTAGGTGTGTGTAGGTGTGTGTAGGTGTGTGTAGGTGTGTGTGTGTGTGTGTGTGTGTGTGTGTGTGTGTGTGTGTGTGTGTGTGAGTGTTTTAGTTAGTTACCATTTTGTCCTAGGCACATGTCGATTAGACACTAGGCCCGTTGTATATGAGCACGTGTGTATGTGTGTGTGTGTACTCACCTATATGTGTGTGTGTACTCACCTATGTGTGTGTGTGTACTCACCTATTTGTGTGTGTGTGTATGTTAGTTACCATTTTGTCCTAGGCACATGTCGATTAGACACTAGGCCTGTTGTAGGTGTGTAGGTGTGTGTGTGTGTGTGTGTGTGTGTGTGTGTGTGTGTGTGTGTGTGTGTGTGTGTGTGTGTGTGTGTGTGTGTGTGTGACTGTGTTAGTTACCATTTCGTCCTAGGCATATGTCGATTAGACACTAGGCCTGTTGTATATGAGCACGTGTGTGTGTGTGTGTGTGTGTGTGTGTGTGTGTGTGTGTGTGTGTGTTTGTTATTTATTTAACATTTTGTCCTAGTCACATGTCGATTAGACACTAGGCCTGTTGTGTGTGTGTAGGTGTGTGTGTGTGTGTGTGTGTGTGTGTGTGTGTGTGTGTGTGTGTTGTGTGTGTTATGTGTGTTGTGTGTGTTGTGTGTGTTGTGTGTGTGTGTTGTGTGTGTGTGTTGCGTGTGTGTGTTGTTAGTTAGTTACCATTTTGTCCTAGGCACATGTCGATTAGACACTAGGCCTGTTGTGTGTGTGTAGGTGTGTAGGTGTGTGTAGGTGTGTGTAGGTTGTGTGTGTGTGTGTGTGTGTGTGTGTGTGTGTGTGTGTGTGTGTGTGTGTGTGTGTGTGTGTGTGTGTGTGTGTGTGTACTCATCTATTTGTACTCACCTATTTGTGGTTGCAAGGGTCGAGTCATAGCTCCTGGCCCCGCCTCTTCGCTGATTGCTACTAGGTCCTCTCTCTCCCTGCTCCATGAGCTCTGTCATACCTCGCCTTAAAACTATGTATGGTTCCCGCCTCCACTACTTCACTTTCTAGGCTATTCCACGGCTTGACTACTCTATGACTGAAGAAATACTTCCTAACATCCCTTTGATTCATCTGAGTCTTCAACTTCCAATTGTGACCTCTTGTGTCTGTGTCCCATCTCTGGAACTTCCCGTCTTTGTCCACCTCATCTATTCCGCGCAGTATTTTATATGTCGTTATCATGTCTCCCCTGACCCTCCTGGCCTCCAGTGTCGTCAGGCCGATTTCCCTCAACCTTTCTTCGTAGGACAATCCCCGTAGCTCTGGGACTAGTCTTGTTGCAAACCTTTTCACTTTCTCTAATTTCTTGACGTGTGTGTTAGTTACTTACCATTTTGTCCTAGGCACATGTCGATTAGACACTAGGCCTGTTGTGTGTGTGTAGGTGTGTTAGTTACCATTTTGTCCTAGGCACATGTCGATTAGACACTAGGCCTGTTGTAGGTGTGTAGGTGTGTGTGTGTGTGTGTGTGTGTGTTAGCTAGTTACCATTTTGTCCTAGGCACATGTCGATTAGACACTAGGCCTGTTGTAGGTGTTAGTTAATATTTTGTCCTAGGCACATGTCGATTAGACACTAGGCCTGTTGTGTGTGTAGGTGTGTGTGTGTGTGTGTGTGTGTGTGTGTGTGTGTTGTGTGTGTGTGTGTGTGGTGTGTGTTATGTGTGTTGTGTGTGTTGCGTGTGTGTGTTGTTAGTTACCATTTTGTCCTAGGCACATGTCGATTAGACACTAGGCCTGTTGTGTGTGTGTAGGTGTGTAGGTGTGTGTAGGTGTGTGTGTGTGTGTGTGTGTGTGTGTGTGTGTGTGTGTGTGTGTGTGTGTGTGTGTGTGTGTGTGTGTGTTAGTTACCATTTTGTCCTAGGCACATGTCGGTTAGACACTAGGCCTGTTGTGTGTGTGTAGGTGTGTAGGTGTGTGTAGGTGTGTGTGTGTGTGTGTGTGTGTGTGTGTGTGTGTGTGTGTGTGTGTGTGTAGGTATGTGTGTGTAGGTGTGTGTGTGTAGGTGGGTGTGTGTGTGTCTGTGTGTGTGTGTGTGTGTGTGTGTGTGTGTGTGTGTGTGTGTGTGTGTGTGTGTAGGTGTGTGTAGGTGTGTGTGTGTGTGTGTGTGTGTGTGTGTGTGTGTGTGTGTGTGTGTGTGTGTGTGTGTGTGTGTGAGTCTGTGCGCGAGCGCTAATGTGTGTGTGAGTCTGTGCGCGAGCGCTAATGTGTGTGTGACCTACTTAATATTTGTACTTATAACTCATTACAGCTGTGACTGGGTGTGGACGTGTGAGTGGCTCATTACTTTGTAATTTGTTCATGATTGGACCCATTATGTACCTCTGTAATCTTCTGACTGCCGCCCACAGGACTGGTCTGGGCTGCATATTAAACATATTAAACGAAACTAATAATTTTGTATTTGAGTGAAGACTGCGCACTGTAGAGGCAGAAAATTTTTCTTCATTTCATGTTTTGTGAAGATGATCGGCAAGATGCGTTACTGAGTTTGTGGTAATACAGCTGCACAGAGACTGGGGGAAATGCTGTTTGGTTCTCACAGTTTTGAAAGATGCTTAGGTATGAGGTAAGATTATATGCGGATTCGTTTGAAATGGTGATGACAGATGTTACCTTGGAGCCATATGGATGTGTTGGATATGCCGAAATCCATAGGGAGGGGTAATTACCACTAACGTCTCTTTGTGTGACAAGCCTGAGCGGTTTCTCCTTGGAGGCCTATTTTTTTCTTCCTATTAACCGTGATGAAATAAGGCATTAAATATGGCGAAGACGGTTGGCCCTGATCTAATCTATTGTCCATTCTCGCAGGGGGGGGGGGCTAAACTTCATAAGCCCCCCCCCATGCATGCGACCGTTGGCCATGAGGATAAACGACTCTACGGCCACCCCAGTGATTATACATCTATCACTGTTAAATCGACCCCTCTAGCGCTTTAACAACATACAACTCGATTTTTGATGATCGTATTCTCAGATCTTTGTTAAGAATTCCGAATGATTTAGGGGATATTGCTCCCCTTCAGGTGATTAGCACCGCCCCAAGGACTATATCTCCGGGATCTCTGGGCCGGGCGTCAACACTGGTCTGCGTCCCATTATTGTCTTGTTGTGCATTAAATAGATATAGCTGTTGAGTCGCCCATCTACCGGTCCAATTCCGGGTCTGTCCAGTATCGTAGTACGCGACGTTTTGTTGAAACTGCTCAGTCATCGAGGCTATATTTGAGTCACTGGCGATTTTTACATCTAATACGAAACCCTTTCTCTTTTCTAAATCGCATATAAGCAAGTCAGGCTTTCGTATGCCATTCGCTGTTGGTATTTGTGACTCCTTCACTACCGCATGTTTGTACATTATGCAATCAGCTGCAACTGCATCGACTACATTATTATGCCTACGTACTCGCTGTCCATAAAGCCGTGGACACACCTGGAGTAGGTGCCCCAGAGACTCCCTCAGGGTACAACCTTCACAGGTTGTGTTGACAGGTCCTTCCCCTCTGGTTCGCCGTATCTTTGTAGGCATTAGATTGTGCTTTATTTTTAATGCATCAATAAATGATGAGCCCTTCAGAAGTTCCGTACCAATAGACGTCCATTTATGGACTTGGGGAACAAAATGGTGTTCTTTCAAACCTGCACCGTCCACCGAGCTAATACCATTCTTTCAGTTCCTGCATCTTTGTAGTAGCTAACACATTCTTGACTTTGTTTTTACCGATAAACCTGAATGCCATGGTGATGTTTGGGTGTATTGCTCGGGCTTTAATCACGGGATCATCTGACCCATGAGATGCATTCAGTATATTCCTTCTTAATATAGGCACCATTGTCGATAAACAAGTACAACCCAAGCCGCCAGCAGCAATATCAGCATTAAAAACACCGACGGATATGTCCTTAGGGAACTTCAGCCAGTTCGTAACCATCTGTCTCATCGCCTTGTAAGACATCCGTAGAGTGTTCTCACAGACACCTCTCAGCACCATCGTGTGGAGGATGCCAGGCATTAAATGTTTAAGAAGAACATACGCTGCTGTGGTTTTAGGGGGCTACATTGAGTGTAGTTATCACGTAGTTTTTGTAGATCTGGCTTCCTCCTTCCAGATGAAGTAAAATGCATCACCAGGTACCTATATACAGCTGTTGGTTTTAAAGTCTCTACCTGGACTCCAACTATCTCGGTTTTATTCGATGTGTCAACGTACCTTTTCTTTACCCTTGGTAAAAAAAATCATACCACGGGTGGGGATAGAACCCGCGATCAGTGTCTCAAAACTCCAGACCGTCGCGTTACCCTTGGTACTATTTTAATTTTAAGCTTGGCACATTTCTGGAGGTTCACGTCAAACCCCGAAGCTGCAAGTTTTCCCAAGAAAGTTGTTAATTATGAATTGAGGTTATGCTCGGATTCAGCAACCAATACAACATCATCTGCAAACGCCAGAGCGGATATTTTTTGTTCGTATCCGGAAAGTGGTCATCCAACTTGATTATCTAATGCTAAGAGCGATGAACGAGAGGCCTTGCAAATGATTCGCTTGGCAGTTTGCCTACGTATGTATATAGTGTAAAATTTGAGAAGAATGTTGTGATGGTAGGTTTAAATTACGGGCCTTGTGTATTGAGAGTTTTGTAGGCTGCGGCATTCTGCGATGTCACAGACTCTCAGCATGTTAATCAGACAGGATCTTCAATCTTTGAATCTATGTTACGTTTCAATGATGAAAATTCTGTGAATATATTCTACAGTATCTTCCTCCTTACTGTGTGTGTGTGTGTGTGTGTGTGTGTGTGTGTGTGTGTGTGTGTGTGTGTGTGTGTGTGTGTGTGTGTGGAGGCACTGTGACCACCTTGCCTCGCCATCTCCAACAAAACATCATCACCGCAGAACCATCCCTTGCTATAATATACCGCTCCACACTATATTATCCTGCCATACCACACTGTAATAAATATTTTACGAGACTATGCCAGAGCTGTTTCATGCAATAACCACAGAATATCTGATACAGCAGATCACAGTATCTCCAAGATATCATCGTGTATTGCATTAATGCTGGCAGTCTCTCTCTCTCCCTCTCTCTCTCTCTCTCTCTTTCTCTCAGTCTCTCTGTCTCTCTCTCTTATATATATATATATATATATATATATATATATATATATATATATATATATATATATATATATATATATATATATATATTATAAGGGCGTGCCGAATAATTAGAACTGGTCAGTTAGCAAGAATTCAATGAAAATTAAATCCTTTCTAAAATAATCTCTTATACATTTAAAGATATATTTTTTTAATTTATGTTCATATAAAAATTAATGATTTTGTACCAAAAGAACTTTAAGAAACTTACCTAACCTTATCAAAACAAGCGCAATTAAATTTAGCGTATTCCAACTAAATATATTTTATATAAGTTTAAAATTGTTTAATAATAAACAAACACAATGACATATATTTTTTTCTCGTTAGATTCAGAATGATTTTTGCGAAATTACTGCATACACAAATTTTAGCTTGCCCTATTCGGCAACAAGTGTGTTGCTATTTAAGCCAAAATCGTAAGTTTTCCTTATTCGGCACGAAATATGTATATATATGCAATAAGATCACAGTAAACAGGTGATTTCAGAATATTCAAAACAACCACTGTGAAAGAATAGGGAAATTCCAAGCGCTTTCGTGACTACTCACATTATCAAGGAACAATAAAAGTAATGCATCAAAGGAAGGCATATAAAGGGTCTAGACCACACCTCACTATCACATCCCACAACAAAGCCACACCTGACGACAACCCACAAACTATTCTACCCAATAATTAAGATTTATTATTTGTCCAATGTATTATTAAATTCTTCCCAAATTCTATTAATTATAAATGGATCTAATTTATATAAACCAAAGGAAATATTCATATTATTGTCAAAACTGCTTTTTATGAAACAAGATTCAATTATATTCCTGTCAACCATGGACTTGCTTGATACTATTTTCTCAACTTTTTGAAAATCAATTGGATGGTTCAAATCTCTCACATGAATAAATAGAGCATTGGAATCTTGTCCAGTTCTGATGCTATATTTATGTTGTTTTAATCTTAGTTCAAGACTTTTACCAGTTTGACCGTAATAAAATTTGCGATAAAGTTTATTACGGTCAAACTGGTAAAAATCTCGAACTAAGATTAAAACAACATAAATATAGCATTAGAACTGGACAAGATTCTAATGTTCTATTTATTCATGTGAGAGATTTGAACCATCCAATTGATTTTCAAAAAGTTGAGAAAGTTGTATCAAGCAAGTTCATGGTCGACAGGAATATAATTGAATCTTGTTTCATAAAAAGCAGTTTTGACAATATGAATATTTCCTTGGTTTATATAAATTAGATCCATTTATAATTAATAGAATTTGGGAAGAATTTAATAATACATTGGACAAATAATAAATCTTAATTATTGGGTAGAATAGTTTGTGGGTTGTCGTCAGGTGTTGCTTTGTTGTGGGATGTGATAGTGAGGTGTGGTCTAGACCCTTTATATGCCTTCCTTTGATGCATTACTTTTATTGTTCCTTGATAATGTGAGTAGTCACGAAAGCGCTTGGAATTTCTCTATTCTTTCACAGTGGTTGTTTTGCATGTATATATATTATATATATATATATATATATATATATATATATATATATATATATATATATATATATATATATATATATATATATATGGCAGGATTACTGGTGTCTTTTGTCTGTCTCAAATATGCAAGATTACAGGTATGTCTTGCTACTTCTACTTACACTTAGGTCACACTACACATACATGTACGTGTTTAGTTATACACACTCATCTGAGTTTTCTTTGATTTTATCTTAATTAATAGTTCTTGGTCTTGTTACTTTTCCTTTTATATCCATGGGGAAGTGGAATAAGATTCTTTCCTCCGTAAGCCATGCGTGTTGTAAAAGTCAACTAAAATGCCGGGAACAATGGGCTAGTAACCTCTTTTCCTGTAATAATTACTAAAAAGAATAAGAAGAAAACTGTCAAAGTGGGAAGTCTGAATGTGCATGGATGTTCTGCAAATGATAAGAAAGAGATGATTGTGGATGTTATGAATGAGAAGCTGGATGTCCTGGCTTTAAGTGAAACAAAGCTGAAGGGGGTGGGAGAGTTTCAGTGGAGAGGAATAAATGGGATTAGGTCAGGGGTTTCAAAAAGAGTTAGAGCTAAAGGAGGAGTAGCAATAATGTTGAAGGATAAGTTATGGCAGGAAAAGAAGGACTATAAATGTATTAATTCAAGGATTATATGGAGTAAAATAAAGGTTGGATGTAAAAAGTGGGTTATAGTAAGCATATATGCACCTGGAGAAGAGAGAAGTGTAGAGGAGAGAGAGATATTTTGGGAAATGTTGAGTGAATGCATAGGGAGTTTTGAACGAAGTGTGAGAGTAATGGCGGTTGGGGATTTCAATGCTAAAGTGGGCAAAAATGTTGTGGAGGAAGTAGTAGGTAAATTTGGGGTGCCAGGGGTAAATAAAAACGGGGAGCCTTTAATTGAGCTATGTGTATAAAGAGGTTTGGTAATAAGTAATACATATTTTATGAAGAAGAGGATAAATATATAAGGTATGATATAGCACGTAATGAAAGTAGTTTGTTAGATTATGTATTAGTGGATAAAAGGCTGATGGGCAGGCTCCAGGATGTACACGTTCATAGAGGGGCAACTGATATATCGGATCATCATTTAGTTGTAGCTACAGTTAGAGTAAGAGGTAGATGGGAAAAGAGGAAAATGGCAACAACATGCAAGAGGGAGGTGAAAGTGTATAAACTGAGGGAGGAAGTAAGTTCGGGTGAGATATAAGCAACTATTGGCAGAAAAGTGGGCTAATGCAAGTATGAGTAGTGGGGGGAGTTGAAGAGGGTTGGAATAGTTTTAAAAATGCAGTATTAGAATGTGGGGCAGAAGTTTGTGGTTATAGGAGGGTGGGGGCAGGAGGAAAGAGGAGTGATTGGTGGAATGATGAAGTAAAGGGTGTGATAAAAGAGAAAAAGCTAGCTTATGAGAGGTTTTTACAAAGTAGAAGTGTTATAAGAAGAGTAGAGTATATGGAGAGTAAAAGAAAGGTGAAGAGAGTGGTGAGAGTGCAAAAGAAGAGCGGATGATAGAGTGGGAGAGGCACTGTCAATAAATTTTAATGAAAATAAGAAAAAAATTTGGAGTTAAACAAGTTAAGAAAGCCTAGAGAACGAATGGATTTGTCAGTTAAAAACAGAATAGGGGAGTTAGTAGATAGGGAGATGGAAGTTTTGAGTAGAGGGCAAGAATATTTTGAGGAACTTTTAAATGTCGACGAAGAAAGGGAAGCGGTAATTTCATGTATTGGCCAGGGAGGTATACCATCTTTTAGGAGTGAAGAACAGGATGTGAGTGTGGGGGAGGTGCGTGAGGCATTACGTAGAATGAAAGGGGGTAAAGCAGCTGGAACTAATGGGATCATGACAGAAATGTTAAAAGCAGGGGGGGATATAGTGTTGGAGTGGTTGGTATTTTTGTTTAAATGTATGAAAGAGGGGAAGGTACCTAGGGATTGACAGAGAGCATGTATAGTCCCTTTATATAAAGAGAAGGGGGACAAAAGAGATTGTAAAAATTATAGAGGAATAAGTTTACTGAGTATACCAGGAAAAGTCTACGGTAGGGTTATAATTGAAAGAATTAGAGGTAAGACAGAATGTAGGATTGCGGATGAGCAAGGAGGTTTCAGAGTGGGTAGGGGATGTGTAGATCAAGTGTTTACATTGAAGCATATATGTGAACAGTATTTAGATAAAGGTAGGGAAGTTTTTATTGCATTTATGGATTTAGAAAAGACATATGATAGAGTGGATAGGGGAGCAATGTGGCAGATGTTGCAAGTATATGGAATAGGTGGTAAGTTACTAAATGCTGTAAAGAGCTTTTATGAGGACAGTGAGGCTCAGGTTAGGGTGTGTAGAAGAGAGGGAGAATACTTCCCGGTAAAAGTAGGTCTTAGACAGGGATGTATAATGTCACCATGGTTGTTTAATATATTCATAGATGTGGTTGTAAAAGAAGTAAATGCTAGGGTGTTCGGGAGAGGGGTGGGATTAAATTATGGGGAATCAAATACAAAATGGGAGTTGACACAGTTACTTTTTTACTGATGATACTGTGCTTATGGGAGATTCTAAAGAAAAATTGCAAATATTAGTGGATGAGTTTGGGAGTGTGTGTAAAGGTAGAAAGTTGAAAGTGAACATAGAAAAGAGTAAGGTGATGAGGGTATCAAATGATTTAGATAAAGAAAAATTGGGGAGGAGGAGTATGGAAGAAGTGAATGTTTTCAGATACTTGGGATTTGACGTGTCGGCGGATGGATTTATGAAGGATGAGGTTAATCATAGAATTGATGAGGGAAAAAAGGTGAGTGGTGCGTTGAGGTATATGTGGAGACAAAAAATGTTATCTATGGAGGCAAAGAAGGGAATGTATGAAAGTGTAGTAGTACCAACACTCTTATATGGGTGTGAAGCTTGGGTTGTGAATGCAGCAGCGAGGAGGCGGTTGGAGGCAGTGGAGATGTCCCGTCTAAGGGCAATGTGTGGTGTAAATATTATGCAGAAAATTCGGAGTGTGGAAATTAGGAGAAGATGTGGAGTTAATAAAAGTATTAGAGGGCTGAAGAGGGGTTGTTGAGGTGGTTTGGTCATTTAGAGAGAATGGATCAAAGTAGAATGACATGGAGAGGGTATAAATCTGTAGGGGAAGGAAGGCGGGGTAGGGGTCGTCCTCAAAAAGGTTGGAAGGAAGAGGTAAGGGAGGTTTTGTGGGCGAAGGGCTTGGACTTCCAGCAGGCGTTCATGAGCGTGTTCGATAGGAGTGAATGAAGACGAATGGTATTTGGGACCTGACGATTTGTTGAGTGTGAGCAGGGTAATATTTAGTGAAGGGATTCAGGGAAACCGATTATTTTTATGTAGCCAGACTTGAGTCCTGGAAATGGGAAGTACAATGCCTGCACTCTAAAGGAGGGGTTTGGGATATTGGCAGTTTGGAGGGATATGTTGTGTATCTTTATACGTATATACTTCTAAACTGTTGTGTTCTGAGCACCTCTGCAAAAACAGTGATTATGTGTGAGTGAGGTGAAAGTGTTGAATGATGAAAGTATTTTCTTTTTGTGGATTTTCTTTCTTTTTGGGTTACCCTGCCTCGGTGGGAGACGGCCGACTTGTCAATATATATATATATATATATATATATATATATATATATATATATATATATATATATATATATATATATATATATATATATATACACACACGCACACATACACAAACGTGGCCAACTGCTGACCACATGACCAACAAGAGGACCCGTCATAGTGATAGGATAGTGGTAGCTAGGGTAGTGGTAGTCAGGATAGTCGTAGCTAGGATAGTGGTAGCCTGAGAAGTGGTAGCCATAGTGGTAGCCAGGGTAGTGATAGCCAGGATAGTGGTAGCAGGATAGTGGTAGCCGGGGTAGTGGTAGCCAGGGTAGTGGTAGCTAGGGTAGGTGTAGCCAGGGTAGTGGTAGCTAGGGTAGTGGTAGCCAGGGTAGTGGTAGCCATGGTAGTGGTAGCTAGGGTAGTGGCAGCCAGGGTAGTGGTAGCTAGGGTAATGGTAGCCAGGATAGTGGTAGCCCGGGTAGTGGTATCCAGGGTAGTGGTAGCTAGGGTAGTTGTAGCCAGGGTAGTGGTAGCTAGGGTAGTGGTAGCCATGGCAGTGGTAGCTAAGGCAGTGGCAGCCAGAGTAGTGGTAGCTAGGGTAGTGGCAGCCAGGGTAGTGGTAGCTAGGGTAATGGTAGCCAGGGTAGTGGTAGCCCGGGTAGTGGTATCCAGGGTAGTGGTAGCTAGGGTAGTTGTAGCCAGGGTAGTGGTAGCTAGGGTAGTGGTAGCCATGGTAGTGGTAGCTAAGGCAGTGGCAGCCAGAGTAGTGGTAGCTAGGGTAGTGGTAGCCAGGGTAGTGGTAGCCAGGGTAGTGGTAGCTTGTATGTGCAGGGAGGGTAGGGTTGAATGATGCCACCGAAATGGTAATGTAATTATATTAACGTAGAAACACTCATCTCTTGTCACGAAACAGCCACACCCACCGGGCCACACCCACCGGGCCACACCCACCGAGCCACACCCACTGGGCCACACCCACCGAGCCACACCCACTGGGCCACACCCAATGGGTCACGCCCACCGTGTCGCACCCACTGGGTCACACCCACTGGATCACATCCACCGGGCCACACCCACTGGGCCACACCCACTGGGCCACATCCACCGGACCACATCCACTAGGTCACACTATCACTAGTGAGGGATCATGTAGTGCACAGTTCCTAATAGAGTCTCCTCTAAGTCCTCACTCCTCTTGTTTTGATACCTGACTTAGTTGGCTCTCCACTCTCAGATAACCAATATGTTCTGTCCTGGCCCAGTATGCTTTGGTCCACCCTGTGATCCAAAGATCCAAGAGTGGTTACCGCATTTCCATGTGCTGCACAAGAATGTGGAGTTCTGTTGGTGCCTGGGCCATGTTTGTGTCCCGGGTATTGAAGGGGTGGATGCCGAGGCAAAGGCCGCTGTTACAAGTTTACTCTACCTGAGACGTCTGCCTTACAGTAATTTCATAGGCTACTTTTATTGATATGTTTTAATCATGGTCGTAGGTTTTGTTGTCGGCAAGTTTTGCCTCTAACAGTTTTGTATGTATTTTGTGTCGCCATGAATGATTACTTATACGTTCTTCAACTCTTAGTACTTCCTTCCTACTAAACTACGCCCAGCTGTACACACCAAGCCACACCCACTTCTTCAAATACGACCACACTCAGCTGGCCACACCTCTAACATAGATCTTCTTTACATTCAACGATATTATTTTCTCTCATATATCAGACACTTTACTGCATGCATCTCCGAAGTGCTTCTGCAGTAAGGTGCAATCCCTCCCTGAGTGTCAGGGGAAATCAGATAACACGTGGACTGGGCTTCTGATAATTCTTCAGTAACCCACATGGAGCCTAGCCTGGTGCTCCGATACTCATTGTTATACCCAAGTTATACCAAGTCGATGATATATATTGATCAGCATGCTGACGCACCCACCCTTGCAAAGACGGGTTATTTCTGCATCTTCTTTAACCTTGTCGATCGGTTACCAGTATCGTGTTGGATTTAGAGGATAACTGTAGTGAATTAGGTTATCTCGTGAGCCCTTCAGGAAGAAAAGATACCCTTAAAAGATTGGTTCAACATTAGGTACTGACATTTGCTCAGGTTTAAGGTACAAAGGTGGGAATGAGATTTCGGGCTGAGCAGATTACTTCTCATAGGATTGAGAGTAGTTTCACAAAGTATAAAATGTGCTCACTACAACAATGGTATACAATAAATAACCGACATATATGAGAAAGAAGTCTATGACGACGTTTCGGTCAGACTTGGACCATATTCGATGAGACTTGGACAAGTATGTTATACAATACCAGCAAGATGAGGAATTAGACACAACCAGTGATTCTTTTTCAGTTTAATATAAAAATGATATACAAAGAGGGTAGATGAGATGATCAGTCCCTTAACCTAGCAACCGGTGTTCAGTAATAAGGTTGCTAGGCTGAGGGCGTTTCTTCAGTTTCTTTTAGTTCTGTTCATTAACTTTACATCGTCCGCAAAGAGGAGCACACATGATTCTGTTTTTTCTAGCACACATATCAGGAACAGTTGAGGTCATATACTGATCCTTGTGGTACCCCTCTAGTCACTTAAATTATGATGCAATGCCTTTTCCTGCTATCCTCGCCTGCTCTTCTAGTTTGCAGATGAGTCACTGACATAATAAAGTATTGGATCCACTCTTACAATACAAATATGCAGTCATCTCATCACTTTATATTTCATTTCCATTACTGCCAGAGAATTTCAGCAGGTTCATCAATAAGAATTTTCAGTCAGAGGTTGAAATCTTTGAAGAGTTTCGAGAGTTTTACTACTCTCGGAATACGAAGCGCATCTGTCACCACGTCTTGTGCTGAATAACCCACAACGGTTCTCAGAGCTTAACAGAAAATTTAGCTCATGATATTCAGTGACTGTCCCCTCTGATCAGTTCCTCCAGTGCTTTATGTAATATACAAGAAAGGATACTGGCCTGTTGAAGACAAGATGCACGCTTCCAGATCAAGCTTTTATTGGAAAAAAACTTTTCGCCCTATTAGAATTTAAGCTCTAATAAGGCGAAATGTTATCCTAATGAAAGCTTTTCCTGCAACATTTGTGTTTTCTTCAATATTGTCAGCAGTACTCCATCGTCAGCAGTACTCCACCGTCAGCAGTACTCCACCGTCAGCAGTACTCCATTGTCAGCAGTACTCCACCGTCAGCAGTACTCCACCGTCAGCAGTACTCCACCGTCAGCAGTACTCCACCGTCAGTAGTACTCCACCGTCAGCAGTACTCCACCGTCAGCAGTACTCCATTGTAAGCAGTACTCCACCGTCAGCAGAACTCCACCGTCAGCAGTACTCCACCGTCAGCAGTACTCCACCGTCAGCAGAACTCCACCGTCAGCAGTACTCCACCGTCAGCAGAACTCCATCGTCAGCAGTACTCCACCGTCAGCAGTACTCCATCGTCAGCAGTACTCCATCGTTAGCAGTACTCCATCGTCAGCAGTACTCCACCGTCAGCAGAACTCCATCGTCAGCAGTACTCCACCGTCAGCAGAACTCCATCGTCAGCAGTACTCTATGGGGAGCCAGAGTGACCTTCACTCAGTGACACCTGTATATACGTTTGCTCGTACACTGGGAATACGTAACCAGAGGAGTGTGTCTTCCATTGTTGCAAGAGGCTCAACAGTTTCTGTTGCAAGAGGTTCTCCAGCTTCTGTTGCACGAGGCTCTCCAGTCTCTGTTGCATGAGGCTCTCCAGTTTCTCTTACATGAGGCTCTCCAGTCTCTGTTGCAAGATTGCATGAGGTTCTCCAGTTTCTGTTGCAACAGGCTCTCTAGCTTCTGTTGAATGAGGCTCTCAAGTTTCTGTTGCATGAAGCTCTCCAGTTTCTGTTGCATGAAGCTCTCCAGTTTCTGTTGCATGAGGCTCTCCAGTTTCTGTTGCATGAGGCTCTCCAGTTTCTGTTGCATGAGGCTCTCCAGTTTCTGTTGCCTGAGGTTCTCCAGTTTCTGTTGCACGAGGCTCTCCAGTTTCTGGTGCATGAGGCTCTCCAGTTTCTGATGCATGAGGCTCTCCAGTTTCTGATGCATGAGGCTCTCCAGTTTCTGGTGCATGAGGCTCTGCAGTTTCTGATGCATGAGGCTCTCCAGTTTCTGATGCATGAGGCTCTCCAGTTTCTGATGCATGAGGCTCTCCAGTTTCTGGTGCATGAGGCTCTCCAGTTTCTGATGCATGAGGCTCTCCACTTTCTGGTGCATGAGGCTCTCCAGTTTCTGATGCATGAGGCTCTCCAGTTTCTGATGCATGAGGCTCTCCAGTTTCTGATGCATGAGGCTCTCCAGTTTCTGTTGCATGAGGCTCTCCAGTTTCTGATGCATGAGGTTCTCCAGTTTCTGATGCATGAGGCTCTCCAGTTTCTGTTGCATGAGGCTCTCCAGTTTCTGATGCATGAGGCTCTCCAGTTTCTGTTGCATGAGGCTCTCCAGTTTCTGTTGCATGAGGCTCTCCACTTTCTGTTGCATGAGGCTCTCCAGTTTCTCTTGTATGAGGCTCTTCAATTTCTGTTGCGCGAGGCTCTTCAGTCTCTGTTGTATGAGACTTTCCAGTCTCTGTTGCAACAGGATCTCCAGTTTCTGTTGCACGAGGTTCTCAAGTTTCTGTTATGAGGCTCTCCAGTTTCTGTTGCATGAGGCTCTCCAGTTTCTGGTGCATGAGGCTCTCCAGTTTCTGGTGCATGAGGCTCTCCAGTTTCTGATGCATGAGGCTCTCCAGTTTCTGGTGCATGAGGCTCTCCAGTTTCTGATGCATGAGGCTCTCCAGTTTCTGTTATGAGGCTCTCCAGTTTCTGTTGCATGAGGCTCTCCAGTCTCTGTTGCAACAGGCTCTCCATTTTCTATTACTTCCTCCTCTTCCTTCGTCTTTCTTAAATTATTTCCATTTTTTTTTCAAAGAAGAGCTGAACCTTCTGTTTAGTCGGAGAATGAGAGACACTTGTGCAACATTTGGGAATATTTACTGTGGAAACGTTTCACCAGCCAGTGGCTTCTTTAGTCTAATACAGAGAAGAATGGTGGAAGATGAGGAGTCTGAGGTAATCAGTCCCTCAACCTGGAGTCGAAGTATTCAGTCCATCAGTCTTTTCTCAACCAGTCAGTGTTCTACATCGTTTATGTTTAAGTCTTGACAAACCTCTTTGTTACTTCTGGTCAGCGCTTCTCCCTCTTGCTTCAGTTTTATTGCTTAATCCTCTACAACTGCCTCCCAGCGTACATAAGGGGGATTACCAATAGACCCCTGGCTGTCTTCAAGAAGGCGCTAGACAGGCACCTAAAGTCAGGACCTGATTGGCCGGGCTGTGGTTCGTACGCCGGTTTATGTGCGGTCAGCAGTAACAGCCTGGTTGATCAGACCCTGATCCAACACGAGGCCTGGTCTCAGACCGGGCCGCGGGGGGCGTTGGCCCCCGAAACCCTCTCCAGGTAAACTCCTCGACTTGCCATGCATGGGCCAGTAGGCCTGCTGCAGTGTTCCTCCATTCTAACTCTCTGTTACTGAAGCAGTTTTGGTTCTAACTTAGTCTTTGACTTCATATTTTTTTTCGAATTATTATTCCTCTTTCCTTCCCACTTTTGTGCGTGAGATTAAATCAAGTATTCTGAAATGTCATCAGAAAATGTGTGAGAGATGATATACCTGGAGTATACCTGGAGTATACCTGGAGTATACCTGGAATATACCTGGAGTATATCTGAAGTATACCTGGAGTATACCTGAAGTATACCTGGAGTATACCTGAAGTATACGTGGAGTATACCTGGAGTATACCTGGAGTATACCTGAAGTATACCTGGAGTATACCTGAAGTATACCTGGAGTATACCTGAAGTATACCTGGAGTATACCTGGAGTATACCTGGAGTATACCTGAAGTATACCTGGAGTATACCTGAAGTATACCTGGAGTATACCTGAAGTATACCTGAAGTATACCTGGAGTATACCTGGAGTGTTTCGGGGCGTCTAGTTCTGGCTCCCGCCCCATCCACCCACCTTTGATATACCTTTGAAGAGTTTCGAGAGTTTATCTACTCTCTGAGCCCGGCCATGGGGCAGGATCGTTTGGTGCTTGCCTGGTCAACCAGGCTGTTGCTGCTGGAGACCCCATTACTGATTTATGGCCTATTTGAGTCCTGTCATTCCTAGACTTAAAATTATGACCGAGGTTTGACACAGTCAGGTGACTTCTTCAAGAAAGCCTCGAGACATTAGCCTCCGTTTAGTAATAATGGCAGAATTACCTACGGAATGTTAAGTAAATGAAGACAGACGCAACTAATGTGGCATTTTATTGTAGCAACGTTTCGGTCTTCAGGAGCTCTGTCAAACCGTAGGTTAGGTTAGGTTAGGTTAGGCGTAAAGGCTTGACAAAGTTCCTGGAGAGCGAAACGTTGCCACAGTAAATGTCACAATAGTTGTATCTGTCTTCATTTACTTAACAGCCTCCGTACAGAATAATTACTCACTAGATTTAGAAGTTTGGAAAAAATAAAGCTTACTGTATTACATTTAAAAAAAATGAGTTTTTAATTATTCATTTCTTTTCAGAATAAATTTGCTGGTATTTGAATAGTATTGAAAGTTACACAGTCCAGGGTTCTAGGCTCCTACTGGACTTCCTAGAGTAAATCTAACCTCAAGTCTTAAAATATATTTTACACACTGTTTATTCAACAGATTTTTGTTTGGAAAGCATTCACTACTTTTCATGCCATGATTTGTAGTGTCTTCCATATCTCTAAGAACAGTTTGGAAAGTCAGAAATGTCTTCAGTATCTCTAATAACAGTTTGGAAAGTCAGAAATGTCTTCAGTATCTCTAAAAACAGTTTGGAAAGTCAGAAATGTCTTCAGTATCACAAGGCACGATAATGTAGTAATTCTAGGAGACTTTAACTTTAGTCATATTGATTGGAATTTCTTGACTGGGAATTTAGAATCATACGATTTCTTAGAAGTAGTTCAGGATTGTTTTTTGAAGCAGTTTGTGACAGAACCTACAAGGGGTAATAACCTGCTTGACTTAGTTCTGGCAAACAATGAATCCCTTGTTAATAATTTAGAAGTTTCAGAGGAACTGGGTGCTAGCGACCACAAATCAATTACATTTAGAATTGAATGGAAGTATGATAGTAGGGATAACTCAGTAACAGTCCCAGATTTTCGCTTAGCAGATTACGATGGGCTTAGAGAACACTTATCATCTGTTGACTGGGGTAACGAAGAGAGCTATCAATATGACAGTTTTCTGAACACAATACATGCTGCTCAAAGAACGTTTATCCCTTATAAGGAAATTAGATCAAATAGAAATGACCCAAAATGGATGAATAATAGGCTGAAATATCTACTAGGGCATAAGAAAGGAATTTATAGGCGTATCAAAAGAGGTGAGGGTCATCTTATGAATCAGTATATTGACATTAAGAGGGACATTAAAAAGGGGATAAGAAAAGCTAAAAGGGACTATGAAATTAAAGTTGCTAGGGATTCTAAAACTAACCCAAAAAGTTTTTTCCAGGTCTATAGAACAAAAGTCAGAGATAAGATAGGTCCCCTTAAAAATAACTATGGGCATCTTACTGACAAAGAGAATGAAATGTGCTCGATTTTAAATAATTATTTTCTCTCGGTTTTTACACAGGAAGACACTAATAATATTCCGGTAATTAATTTTTATAGTGGATCAGAAGAAGATAAATTATGTAACATCACAGTCACTAGTGAAATGGTTGTGAAGCAGATAGACCGACTGAAGTAAAATAAGTCACCGGGTCCTGATGAGGTTTTTTCAAGGGTTCTTAAGGAATGCAAAATGGAAGTCTGTGAACCATTAACTAATATTTTTAATTTATCTCTTCAAACAGGTGTAGTGTCTGATATGTGGAAGATGGCTAATGTAATTCCTATTTTTAAAACAGGGGACAAGTCGTTACCGTCAAATTACCGCCCAATAACCCTGACCTCAATTGTAGGCAAATTACTAGAGTCAATTATAGCTGAGATTATAAGAAGCCATCTCGATAAGCATAGCTTGATTAAGGATACTCAGCATGGATTCACAAGAGGCCGGTCTTGTCTAACTAATTTATTAACTTTCTTCAGTAAAGCTTTTGAGGCTGTTGACCACGATAAAGAATTTGATATTGTTTACTTAGATTTTAGAGTTCCGCACCAAAGACTGTTGAAGAAATTAGCAGCTCATGGCATTGGGGAAAGGGTGCTCTCGTGGATCGAATCATGGCTCACAGACAGGAAGCAGAGAGTGTCCATAAATGGGGTTAAATCCGAGTGGGGATCAGTAACAAGTGGCGTTCCACAGGGATCAGTCTTGGGCCCGTTGTTGTTTATAATATATATCAATGATCTTGATGAAGGAATTACTAGTGATATGAGCAAATTCGCCGATGACACGAAGATAGGTAGGATAATTGATTCAAACGTAGATGTTAGGGAACTTCAGGAGGATTTAGACAAACTCTACTCTTGGTCAGAAAAGTGGCAGATGCAGTTCAATGTAGATAAATGCAAGGTTCTGAAGCTCGGGAGTGTCCATAACCCTAGCACTTATAAGTTAAATAATGTAGAACTTAGCCATACAGATTGCGAAAAGGACTTGGGGGTTATGGTAAGCAGCAACCTTAAACCAAGACAGCAATGCCTAAGCGTACGTAATAAGGCAAATAGATTACTGGGATTTATATCAAGAAGTGTAAGCAACAGAAGTCCAGAGGTCATACTGCAGCTTTATACATCATTAGTAAGGCCTCACCTAGATTATGCAGCTCAATTCTGGTCTCCATATTACAGAATGGACATAAATTCGTTAGAAAACATTCAGCGTAGGATGACTAAATTAATACATAGCATTAGAAATCTTCCTTATGAAGAAAGATTGAAGACTCTTAAGTTACATTCACTTGTTAGACGAAGAATGAGGGGAGACCTGATCGAAGTGTATAAGTGGAAGATATGTATTAATAAAGGGGATATTAACAAGGTCTTGAGGATATCTCTCCAAGAGAGAACCCGCAGTAATGGATTTAAATTAGATAAGTTTAGATTTAGAAAGGACATAGGAAAGTATTGGTTTGGAAATAGGGTAGTTGATGAGTGGAACAGTCTACCTAGTTGGGTTATTGAGGCTAGGACTTTGAGTAGTTTCAAATTTAGGTTGGATAAGTACATGAGTGGGAGGGGTTGGATTTGAGAGGGACTTGCACATCGGAGCTTGTTTCTTGGGTGGCATTGAAGATTGGGTTGGTCAAATGTTTGTTGGTGGGATGAATTGTAAAGGACCTGCCTATTATGGGCCAACAGGCCTGCTGCAGTGTTCCTCCTTTCTTATGTTCTTATGTTAAATGTCTTCAGTATCTCTAATAACAGTTTGGAAAGTCAGAAATGTCTTCAGTATCTCTAATAACAGCTTGGAAAGTCAGAAATGTCTTCAGTATCTCTAATAACAGTTTGGAAAGTCAGAAATGTCTTTAGTATCTCTAAAAACAGTTTGGAAAGTCAGAAATGTCTTCAGTATCTCTAATAACAGTTTGGAAAGTCAGAAATGTCTTTAGTATCTCTAAAAACAGTTTGGAAAGTCAGAAATGTCTTCAGTATCTCTAATAACAGTTTGTGTTCGGACAGCTACTGACCCCCAACACATAAACTGTTTTTTTTTTCATGTCATAACCAAGAAGTTAGGAACTTAGTAATATCTTTTATATTCCTAGAAGCAGTTTGAGTGTTAGGACAGTCAGTGACAGTACTGCTTTTTTCTGTCCTGTGTAATTACCACTGCAACAAACAATTTGATAATTGCAAACTAATCTTTCAATCTAATAATCATATCAAGGGTCAAATTGTGGAGTTTAACCTCATTACTTCGCTTTCAAATTTTTATTTGGCTGAAGGGACTTAAATTTCAACACAATAATTCAGACCAGAGTCAATGGAAGTATCTTCAAAGGTCATGGATGTCAGGTTTAACCCATGGATGTCAGGTTTAACCCATGGATGTCAGGTTTAACCCATGGATGTCAGGTTTAACCCATGGATGTCAGGTTTAACCCATGGATGTCAGGTTTAACCCATGGATGTCAGATCACTTTAACTAGTGAATGCTTATGTCTGTGAGATGCTCATGACTGTGAGATGCTTATGACTGTGAGATGCTCATGACTGTGAGATGCTTATGTCTGTGAGATGTTGGTTTAGAAAGACACGTAAGCAAACACTATAACATATTAGAAAACGTTTCGGTCCTGGGACCTTGATCACTTCTAACATACCTCTGTATGTTAGAAGTGATCAACGTCCCAGGACCGAAACGTTTTCTAATAAATATGTTATAGTGTTTGCTTACGTGTCTTTCTAAACCAACTTGTCGGTATTTATTACCAAGGTTTATACCATGACTGTGAGATGTTTATGACTGTGAGATGCTTATGACTGTGAGATGCTAAAAGTTGTGAGATGCTAATGGCTGTGAGATGCTTATGACTGTGAGATGCTAAAAGTTGTGAGATGCTAATGGCTGTGAGATGCTTATGACTGTGAGATGCTAAAAGTTGTGAGATGCTAATGACTGTGAGATGCTAAAAGTTTTGAGATGCTAAAAGTTGTGAGATGCTAATGACTGTGAGATGCTAAAAGTTGTGAGATGCTAATGACTGTGAGATGCTTATGACTGTCAGATGCTAAAAGTTGTGAGATGCTAATGGCTGTGAGATGCTTAGAACTACGAGATGCTTATAACTCTCAGATAAAGTTTTTGATCAATAGAAATGTTACTCAACATTCTTATTCATCTCAAGTGTTTCTTCATCAGATGTAACTGGTATGCAAACCAAGACAACCATACTTGAAACAAGTAAGGCATGACACCCATATGACAGGTGTCAAGTATATGACACACTTGACAGGTGTCAAGGTACTTACCTCCTCCCACATGTTCACCACACATCCCAAGTTCAGTCACGGTGACTTACCTGAAATGAAAAGTTCAGAGGTTAACTAATTTATTCTTAAAGTCAGAATTTATTTACCCTCTTGTTATATATTAAAATGCAGTAAAAAATAAAATAAAATACATTCAGCTACACAATAAAGTTCGTTCACTGACATGGATAATTGTTTTTATTCCTAACTGCTTATGTACAAGTTGATATGTAAGAGACATAGCAAAAAATTAGGCAACTTTATTCAGAAACGTTTCGCCTACACAGGCGTCTTCACTCTAATACAGAGGAGGCATCAGAAGCTGAGGAGATGTAAAGACTGACCACTTCAAAACTACGTCGTTTTTACATCTCCACTGCTTCTGCTACCTTCTCTGTACTCGACTGAAGAAGCCTACTGTGTAGGTGAAACGTTTCGCAATAAAGATACCTAACCGTTGCACATGTGTTTTATCAACATGACGGTATTGTATACCATTATGTTCACACCTGACGAACAAGCAGGTGTGTACATAATAATCGTATTTTACAGACTGACATACATTTTGTCATTGACAGTGATATAAAACGTTTCATTTTTGTACCAAACTTACCCTCCTGGTGAGCGAAACGTTGCCACAATAAAATGTCGCATTAGTTGCACCTGCGGTTTATTTACCTAACATTTTGTCGGTAATTCTACCATTATTACTAAAGTAAGTCTCTCTGACAACTGTGTCAGATATATATATACATCTGAATATATATATATACCCCGAAACGGGTGTGTATCTATTACATATCTACCAAGGAAGGTGTATATCATATGGAAAACTAGACACAAATGCAGTGTGAGATGCTTTATTAATAACATTGTCAATAAAGCAACGCATTATTCTGCCCTTATTTCAACTATTTCATTGTGTTGGTGTTTAGGCGAAAATTTGTGTATGCAATAATTTCGAAAAAATCATTCTGAACCTAACGAAAGAAAAATATTTCATTGTGTTTATTATTAAATTATTGTAAACTTATCTAAAATATATTTAGTAGAATTAGATTAAATTAAATTGCGCTTGTTATAATAAGGTTAGGTAAGTTTTCTAAGATTCTTTTGGTACAAAATTATTAATTTTTACATTAACATAAATGAAAAAAAATATATGTTTAAATGTATAAGAAAAAATTTTAGAAAGGACTTAATTTTAAATGAGTTCTTGCTAATTGACCAATTTTACATATTCGGCACGACACACACCACACAAACACACACACACACACACACACACACACACACACACACACACACACACACACACACACACACACATAATAGGTGAGTACACACACACACACACACACACACACACACACATATATATATATATATATATATATATATATATATATATATATGCAATAAGATCACAGTAAACAGGTGATTTCAAAATATGCAAAACAACCACTCTGAAAGAATAGAGAAATTCCAAGCACTTTCGTGACTACTCACATTATCACATTATCCTTGATAATGTGAGTAGTCACGAAAGCGCTTGGAATTTCTCTATTCTTTCAAAGTGGTTGTTTTATATATATATATATATATATATATATATATATATATATATATATATATATATATATATATATATATTCCGAGTTTGTTTAATTCCTTTCAGAAGGCTTGGCTTCACTGTACATCTGACTCGCAGTCTTAATGACTCAAGTGCACCTAATAGTATTTGTACCTAAGAAACTAAAATAATTTCAACTTGGTAAGCAAAATAAATGAACTACAATTCCAAAAGAGATAGTGAGTCGATCTGTACAAAGGCTTCAGAGGGCTCCTTGTTAGAGGTTTTCACTGTCTGGGATCCTGCATTCTCCAGGCTGAAAAAGGAATTCTTTTGTAGGTCTTTGGGAGGACTAGTGCACCAAAGACTGCGTGCTTTCTTTTAACTTATAAAACAAGTGTGATATAGCATGTTTGGTGCGCCGTAATGCTATACACGAGTCTGTCACGATGCTAGAACAGGCTGGAGCTCATCAATCAGAAACACTGCGTAATGTTAAATAAGAGACTCTCTCACGATACCAGACCAGCAAAGTTGGTGGCTATCAGACAGAAAAATCTTTTAATCCCAATTTTCCATCGGGTAGGAAGCAATCACAGAGCCCTTCCCGTTTTCTATGAAGGACAAAGCTTCCTCCAAAGCGGCCCAGCGGCGCAGAAAACGGGGAGACTATTGTATTTCTCGGCTGCTTGCCCCGCCCCGCTGTCTGAAACCTTCAGCTATGTAAGACAGTAAAAATTGTTAAATACTGCTCAGGAGAGATTTATAGCACCCTCTCCCACCAGTCACACTCACCCAGTAATATATCCCATATTGAGAAATGGTAATTCACAAATAATAACTCTAATCACTGTTTACCTGTCGGTTACGTGAAGACTATAAACGACTGAGAGCTTCAGTGCCTCTATGGCCTGATCCTAGACCAGGCCTCCCGGTTGCTGGCCTGGTCCTAGACCAGGCCTCCCGGTTGCTGGCCTGATCGACCAGACCATCGTATGAACAACTGCCCTACTGATCAATACCTTTGATGAATTTCGAGTCTCTGCTCCCAGAGCCCCGTGATCGGCCAGGTTCGTCTGACTTTGAGGATCTTATAGAGTTGCCTTTTAAAGATAACTAAAAGTTTTTTGGTAATTCCACTAACGTATGAAGGGAATCGCTTTGTCTTCTTGTGTTCATTGCTGGAACCAATAGCCTGGTGGTTATCAGTCAAAAACACTGCGTAATGAAAGCTAAGACACATGTGCAACATCTGGATATCTTTATGTAAGACGTTTCGCCATCCAGTGGCTTTATCAATACAGATTCTAGGACATAATTAGAAGACAGTAGAACTATATACAAAAGATGAGGTAATGAGTCCCTCAGCCTTGGAGTTAGTGTTCACAGCATCGTGATGGTGGAGAATCTGGAGCAAAGGCAAGAAGACTGACGGTTATATAGGCGTCAGTGGATAGGGACGTGTAGCAGACGAGGGCATAGTCACTGGTAGGCGGGATTCCCCAGTGGAAGTAGGTCCTACCCAAAGAGGTGGGTTAGTTGTAGTTAGGTAGGATCTACTTCCACTGGGGAATCCCGCCTACCAGTGACTATGCCCTCGTCTGATGACCACCTGAAATGGGTGGGCAGGTACAGTATCAGCTGGGATGACCACCCGAAATGGGAGGGATGGACTACTAAGTCGAGCTAGCCAGAAGGTAGCCTGTGTGTGTGTGTGTGTGTGTATGTGTGCGTGTGTGTGTGTGTGTACTGTATGCAGTGTGTGTAGTGTGTGTGTGTAGTATGCAGTGCCAAGTGAGTGTGGCCCTCATCAGGGAGAGTGCCATCTACCACCGCCCTGGACACAGCCTGTCTCTCAAGAAGCTGTCCAGCTCAAACCTTCCAAGAGATTACGAGCCTTGAATAGTCAGACTCGGGCGTTATATATACTTCTGAAGAAGCTAAACGCCCCGTAATGGAAACACTTAGATGTTCTACTAACAACATTCCAATAATCAGAGAGATAAGCCTTGAAATTCAACGACATATCATGTTAGGCAAGGTAAGTCTGTCACTCTGAGCAAGACTCACATGATATTGCAAACCGTATGGAACACGAGACTTAAAGCGTTGGACAAACTTTCCAAGAACGGTGAACATAGTCTAAATACACGATCTGTATTTAGACTATTAGGTAAGAAGGCTAATTACAATATAGTTACTACTAATTTTCTCTGGAAATATTAAAAACTACAGAAGACTTAAAGTATACTGAACGTTGACAACCACAAACCTTGGTGACAAACTCACGATGAAAGAATAACGTTCAATAATAGAGTAGTATATAATAGAGTAGATAAACTCTCGAAACTCTTCAAAGGTATATCAAAGGTATTATAAGCTTTTCTATGACTATATGTTCTGTCTGATAAGATATAATGTATACAACAGAGCAGCTCTGTTGTATCTGATAAGATACATTATAAACAAGATAGCAGCTCGGTTAACTGGTCAGGATACAGAAGATGCAGTGCTAGAGAGATGGGAAGCAATAAGGTTTGATCCAAGGAAGGAAAGGGCAGTCACAATTCCTTGGCTAAAAAGCCCCTTCACCAAACTCAATTTACCTGCCTGGAAACGAAGCAGTATTTATATCTGAATCAAGGAGGAGCATAAAACCACAGGAGTCACATAGTGCCTACGAAACGGGAGGAAGCAGCTTACATAGTGTAATTTTTTTTTTTTTTGTAAATTCGATTGAAAGAGAAAATATAGAATTGAATACCACCAGGAAAAGTCTTCAGAGCTGCGCGCTATTTTATTTTGGGGACGAATTTACTCAATCACATGGGAAAAAAAAAACAGTATATAAAGGCAAAATGTTAAGTAAAAGGACAGATGCAAACAATGGGAGCAGAGCAAGTTAGGTCCTTGACAACAACTTGAAATTCAACACCCATTTCCAACACATCACGAGAAAAGTGTCCAAAACAGTTGGCATCCTCTTAAAGATACGTTATTATGTACCACAAACAGCACTACTTACATTATACTATTCACTGATCTACTTCCACCTCACCTGTACTGTCTCTGGGGATCCACAACGACAAAACACCTAAAGCTAATAATAATCCAGCAAAAAGCTGCAGTGCGAATGATCACACAATCCACAGCTAGACAACACCCCCCCCCCACTATTCAGAGACCTAAACCTACTCACTTTACAAAACAGTCACCCCCCCACTATTCAGAGACCTAAACCTACTCACTTTACAAAACAGTCACCCCCCCACTATTCAGAGACCTAAACCTACTCACTTTACAAAACAGTCACCCCCCACTCTTCAGAGACCTAAACCTACTCACTTTACAAAACAGTCACCCCCCCACTCTTCAGAGACCTAAACCTACCCACTATACAAAACAGTCACCCCCCACTCTTCAGAGACCTAAACCTACTCACTTTACAAAACAGTCACCCCCCACTATTGAAAGACCTAAACCTACTCACTATACAAAACAGTCACCCCCCCACTCTTCAGAGACCTAAACCTACTCACTATACAAAACAGTCACCCCCCCCACTCTTCAGAGACCTAAACCTACTCGCTATACAAAACAGTCACCCCCCCCACTCTTCAGAGACCTAAACCTACTCACTATACAAAACAGTCACCCCCCCCCCTCTTCAGAGACCTAAACCTACTCACTATACAAAACAGTCACCCCCCCCACTCTTCAGAGACCTGAACCTACTCACTATACAAAACAGTCACCCCCCCACTCTTCAGAGACCTAAACCTACTCACTATACAAAACAGTCACCCCCCCACTCTTCAGAGACCTAAACCTACTCACTATACAAAACAATCACCCCCCCCACTCTTCAGATACCTAAACCTACTCACTATACAAAACAGTCACCCCCCCACTCTTCAGAGACCTAAACCTACTCGCTATACAAAACAGTCACCACCCCCCACTCTTCAGAGACCTAAACCTACTCACTATACGAAACAGTCACTATACCCCCCCCCCCCACTCTTCAGAGACCTAAACCTACTCGCTATACAAAACAGTCACCCCCCCCACTCTTCAGAGACCTAAACCTACTCACTATACAAAACAGTCACCCCCCCCCACTCTTCAGAGACCTAAACCTACTCACTATACAAAACAGTCACCCCCCCCCCACTCTTCAGAGACCTAAACCTACTCGCTATACAAAACAGTCACTCCCCCTCCACTCTTCAGAGACCTAAACCTACTCACTATACAAAACAGTCACCCCCCCACTCTTCAGAGACCTAAACCTACCCACTATACAAAACAGTCACCCCCCCTCCACTCTTCAGAGACCTAAACCTACTCACTATACAAAACAGTCACCCCCCCAGTCACCCCCCCCACTCTTCAGAGACCTAAACCTACTCACTATACAAAACAGTCACCGCCCCCCCACTCTTCAGAGACCTAAACCTACTCGCTATACAAAACAGTCACCCCCCCCACTCTTCAGAGACCTAAACCTACTCACTATACAAAACAGTCACCCCCCCACTCTTCAGAGACCTAAACCTACTCACTATACAAAACAGTCACCCCCCTCCACTCTTCAGAGACCTAAACCTACTCGCTATACAAAACAGTCACCCCCCCCCACTCTTCAGAGACCTAAACCTACTCACTATACAAAACAGTCCCCCCCCCCCCACTCTTCAGAGACCTAAACCTACTCGCTATACAAAACAGTCACCCCCCCCACTCTTCAGAGACCTAAACCTACTCACTATACAAAACAGTCACCCCCCCCCACTCTTCAGAGACCTAAACCTACTCACTATACAAAACAGCCACCCCCCCAGTCCACTCTTCAGAGACCTAAACCTACTCAATATACAAAACAGTCACCCCCCCGCCACTCTTCAGAGACCTAAACCTACTCACTATACAAAACAGTCACCCCCCCCAAAGCTCCACTCTTCAGAGACCTAAACCTACTCGCTATACAAAACAGTCACCCCCCCCACTCTTCAGAGACCTAAACCTACTCACTATACAAAACAGTCACCCCCCCCACTCTTCAGAGACCTAAACCTACTCGCTATACAAAACAGTCACTCCCCCTCCACTCTTCAGAGACCTAAACCTACTCACTATACAAAACAGTCACCCCCCCACTCTTCAGAGACCTAAACCTCCCCACTATACAAAACAGTCACTCTTCAGAGACCTAAACCCCCCCAGTCCACTCTTCAGAGACCTAAACCTACCCACTATACAAAACAGTCACCCCCCCTCCACTCTTCAGAGACCTAAACCTACTCACTATACAAAACAGTCACCCCCCCTCCACTCTTCAGAGACCTAAACCTACTCGCTATACAAAACAGTCACTCCCCACTCTTCAGAGACCTAAACCTACTCGCTATACAAAACAGTCACTCGTACTACTGTGCAACCTACATCTACAAACAATAAAATCTAATATAAATCCTGACCTGAAGCACTTTCTTGATAGTTGCAACTGGACCCATAGACATAAAATATCTGTGACATTCCCCGTGTCTGGCTGAATCTCTTCAAAAAATCATGGTACATAAAAGGGCCCAAAATCTGGAATCTTCAGAACCACTGACTCAGCTAGCATCTTCAAAACTACCGTTAAAAAACATCCCATGCATATACATGGGATGTTTTCACGAACATGGGTAAAACATTATAAACAATATATTCTTACTCTGGATATCTGTAATCCTCTCAAAAGTTAAATAATTGATTGTGTCCCCTTTAGGTTAATAATCAAACTCGCAGTTCCTTTCTATTAAACTTACTAAAAGACTGGGCAGATGGTGCAAAATACCCCTTATAAAAAGTAGGGGCACCATTGGTACACTAAGAGAAAACACAATAAGTATTCGTGGCTCAAGACTGTTCAACAGCCTCCCACCATGCATAAGGGGAATTACCAATAGACCCCTGGCTGTCTTCAAGAGGGAGCTGGACAGGTACTTAAAGTCGGTGCCGGATCAGCCTAGCAGTGGTTCGTACACTTAATTACGTGGAGCCAGTAGTAACAGCTTGGTTGATCAGGCCCTGATCCACCGGAAGGCTTGGTCGTGGACCGGGCCGCGGGGGCGGTGATCCCCGGAATACCCTCCAGGTAGGTAGTGTTTCCATATATGCCGAGGTTCGAACCACGGACTCGCAGTATGTAAGCTGAGGGCACTCCCAACTAAACCAAGGGATATAACTGTTCAGCTAAATGTACAGGTGATCGTCAAGGTGTCTTGGTATAGAGGATATCTTCTGTAACTCTTGCTAAACACATTGTTGATATGACCTACTTCTTTTAGTGGGCCCTGCCCACCTGTGTTGCTGCCCTCAAAGGCTGCACCTCACTTATGGCTCCGGTATATGGAGTCCCATCCTCATGTCTCTGCTTTTGCCTAAGGGGTTGAACACCTTTAGTCAAGGCTAATAGGCTGAACACCTTCCATCAAGGCTGATGGGCTGAAAATCTTCTATAAGGGCTTAGGGACGGAACACCATCCATTAAGGATGGGAGACCGAACACCTTCCATCAAGGCTGAGGGACCGAACACCATCCATCAAGGCTGAGGGACCGAACACCTTCCATCAAGGCTGAGGGACCGAACACCTTCCATCAAGGCTGAGAGACCGAACACCTTCCATCAAGGCTGAGGGACCGACCAGAATTACAATGCGGAAACACTTAGGTTGTGGAACCCCTCGGACACCGGTTGTGAACCTAAGATGCAGCAGGCATTCTCTCTTTGAATCACAAGGAGGCGCTGGAAGAGAAACGTCGCAGTCCTCGCATCTCTGGTAGTTACGATGAGCTTGAAACCCAGCTCTTTGAGGAAACTCATATTATGTTTATCTCCAAAGAACAAGGGTCTTCGATCTTACAGGGACAAAGTGGTACTGGTGTACCAAGGCTTTATATTCGTCGAGATTATGATCTGTTCCCCGTGATCAACAGTGCCGTCTTAATGACCAGCACTAAATGGGATGTAGGTGTCGGCCAGGGCAGCATTCTATCGTTTTTCTAGTGATATAATGTGCCCCACAACAGGGAAGTGGGCAGGTACAGCCAGGGTGCTGGGTAGTAGAGATTAAAGTTTTTCTCTGGGCTGGGCACAGTGCTGTAGCAAGACTTACTTGATGATCTCGTTGGCTTCATTGTGTCAAATTTCATTATCTTCTACTTTCAATGCTGTTACTCTCTTACTATTCTGCCTCTCGCCTAGTCTGGTTTGCTACTAGATAATGATCACATGTAATAGGCTCTGTTTAACACGTACATCCAAAATCTTACCCTGCAACCGCTTATACAGAAGCATGTGCTACACTTACACGGATCAAAACTGATAACCTCCCACTCCCCAGGGGTTCTATGATTCCCCTGCGAGTGTATCACTTTCCTTTTATCACATCAATAAAAACTCTTTATGTATTTCCTGTACTGTAATATTTTTTCATGAACAACCCAAACATTCCTTATTGTCTCTTAAAGCAACCACTACAACGTTCCCAACAACATTCTTCCTTAATATGCCTTCCATTTTGATATTAAAACTTCATTCTCTCACTTTGATTAAAATTCTTTCAGCATTTACTTAACATCTGTCAGAATGTGTCACTTCTATACTTACTCATCCAGATGCATCAACATCTTTGCTTCCTCCTCAAGCAGGTATATCACACACCACGAGAATCTTTAAGGGACACGTTAGTTCCCCTGTTTTCTAATATGTTTATTTTTCCCCTATAATCTACCTTGTCCATAGTTACCATCACATTTGCTTTGTCAGCTTTCGTAAGGTGAAGTCTGGGATCTTTCCTTAATTTATGGTATAACTTAACAAATCTTTGAGGACAATTTATGGTATAACTTAACAAATCTTTGAGGACAATTTATGGTATAACTTAACAAATCTTTGAGGACAATTTATGGTATAACTTAACAAATCTTTGAGGACAATTTATGGTATAACTTAACAAATCTTTGAGGACAATTTATGGTATAACTTAACAAATCTTTGAGGACAATTTATGATATAACTTAACAAATCTTTGAGGACAATTTATGGTATAACTTAACAAATCTTTGAGGACAATTTATGATATAACTTAACAAATCTTTGAGGACAATTATGTTGTAGATATCTAATCAAAGCTCAGACTTCTACAACACAATGAATTAAGGAAAAATCCCAGACTACACTTTACGAAAGCATACAAGACAAATAAGATAGTAATTATGGACAAGGTAGATTATAGGGTAAAAATAAACATGATATTAGGAGACAGGGAAACTCAGGCGCCTCTTAAATGAAACATTCTTCCTCTTGCACTTCAGTAATACTTTATTCCACATTACTGCTGTACTTCTCTTAGCTATTGCTCTCAGACATACCCAACATTCTTCTGACATCTTCCCATTCAGACATTCCCAAGCTGTTAAAGGTTATATATAAAAAAAAATACTAGAACATTCAGCTTCCTTTTAGGACCTGAGCATTCACTTTTGTCTTGACATCTGCACTAAACTCACAGTCAAACAATCAAATGTCAATGCTTTTATTCTAGTTATGCAGGAAAATGAATCCCCATTCGCATGTTTAAGTCAATATTTTCGTCTTGCATAACTCGCATTTCATGGATCAAGATTCCAAAGACAACTGAAAATAAAATGTTGAACATCCACAAGCTAATAAAATAAAGTGACCGTTATATATATATATATACAGTGCAAGTAACGGCATTATGCCAGGTGAGCGCCCCGGCATAATGCCGTGACGAAAATCAAAGGTCTACCATACAGGGGGGTCTTTTTTATCAGTGCATTATGCCGGGTAGCAGCCGTTAGCATGACTTCACGGCCTGCCTCCGCACTCCACAGTGACTCCTCATTGCTCACGTGGTTGCCGTGGTGAGAGAGGAAGTGTTGCACTTTTGTCTCTTATCCGCCCCATGTTTTGTCCGGCGTTCCCTTTGATTTTGGGGCTATACATGTTTGATTATGGGTAAAAGGAAGTCTTTAACACCTGAAACTATAGCTCAAATCATAGGGCTTCACAAAGCTGGGCACCAGACGAAAGAAATAGTGCAGAATGTTGATGTGTGAGCATTCAGTGAGGAACTGGGTGCAGTGTTTCAAGGCTGGTGGCGGTGTTGAGTTACCATCTGCCAAACCTCATCCTGGCCCCTCGAGAAAGACATCTGTTCATACCTTAACTGTGTTAAAGAAGCAGTTAGAGAGTACACCTAAGATAACTGCTAGAGAATTGAAAGAGAAGAACCCACGTCTTCTCTCAGGGGTGTCTGTAAGAACTGTTAACAGACGTGTGTCAGAACTGGGCTACAGTAGTCACTGCCAGGTTAAGAAACTGATCCTCTCCAAGCACAGAAGAAATGTAGGCTGGATTATGCAAAGAAATATCTTCATTGGAATCCTCAACTGTGATCTGAAGTACTTGGGAGTGATGAAGCAACCTTCACCGTCACCTGTAACTGTGATGAACATGTGTACCAGCCCAGAGGTAGTGACCAGCTAGACCCAAGCTACACCTGTGGGGCCACCAAACACCCAGATTCGCTCATGGTTTGGGTGTGCTTCAGTGCTCAGAGAATTGGTGAACCCTTTGTGCCAGTATAATTACCTGGAGTTACTGTGTGACAATTTACCTGAGGCGTTTGACAAGTGTGGGGGCTAAGGTTTTTATGCAGGACGGTACACCGTGTCATACCGCCAATTCCGTAGTTCAGTGGCTTAATGACTGTGAAGTCAGGTTCTTTAATGACTGACCAGGCAATTACTCAGACCTAAACCCTATTGAGACCCTCTGTTCAATAGTGAAATGAAGTTTACTGGGCAAGGATAACAGTTCCATCCCGCGTCTGGAGGCTGCTCTACATGAAGCATGGAATATACCTACCCAAGCCCTCAAGAATTTGTGTGAGAGTTTTCCTACACGGCTGAGGGGAGTGACTAAGCATAAAGGACGTAGCACCAAGCATTAAAACATCAGTAAGTGTGCAAATATATATATTATAATCTTTCATGGTATTTGTGTTTTGGTACGTGTGGGGGGAGGGGCGGCATAATGACGTGACTAGCACTGTATGTGTGTGTGCTTAACAATTCGCAAACAGTCGAAATTATTTACATTGCCTCCACATACGTCCACAGCAGGACTAGAACCTGCAAACTCTGTATAAGAGTCCACAGTACTTTACCTGGTTTCTGGCTCCGTGGTAAGGTACTGTGGACTCTAATACTCGAGTCCTGCTGTGGACGTAGACACAATGTTTGCATATAAATGTTTGTACTCACCTAGTTGAGGTTGCAGGGGTCGAGTCCAAGCTCCTGGCACCGCCTCTTCACTGGCCGTGTGTGTGTGTATGTGTGTGTGTGTGTGTGTGTGTGTGTGTGTGTGTGTGTGTGTGTGTGTGTGTGTGTGTGTGTGTGTGTGTGAGAAGTGGAATATTCAAACGGCTTCAGGAAGAAATCCAAATATTCTTCCTTGAAGCCTTTTTATCCACTTCTCCGAGGCTATGGGTCCCACAATTTACACCAGAGGTGGACCCCACCCCATCTATATATATATAGGGTGTGCAAAAGAAGAAAATTAAAGGTGAATACAGGAAAGAGTAAGGTTATGAGGATAACAAAAAGATTAGGTGATGAAAGATTGAATATCAGATTGGAGGGAGAGAGTATGGAGGAGGTGAACGTATTCAGATATTTGGGAGTGGACGTGTCAGCGGATGGGTCTATGAAAGATGAGGTGAATCATAGAATTGATGAGGGAAAAAGAGTGAGTGGTGCACTTAGGAGTCTGTGGAAACAAAGAACTTTGTCCTTGGAGGCAAAGAGGGGAATGTATGAGAGTATAGTTTTACCAACGCTCTTATATGGGTGTGAAGCGTGGGTGATGAATGTTGCAGCGAGGAGAAGGCTGGAGGCAGTGGAGATGTCATGTCTGAGGGCAATGTGTGGTGTGAATATAATGCAGAGAATTCGTAGTTTGGAAGTTAGGAGGAGGTGCGGGATTACCAAAACTGTTGTCCAGAGGGCTGAGGAAGGGTTGTTGAGGTGGTTCGGACATGTAGAGAGAATGGAGCGAAACAGAATGACTTCAAGAGTGTATCAGTCTGTAGTGGAAGGAAGGCGGGGTAGGGGTCGGCCTAGGAAGGGTTGGAGGGAGGGGGTAAAGGAGGTTTTGTGTGCGAGGGGCTTGGACTTCCAGCAGGCATGCGTGAGCGTGTTTGATAGGAGTGAATGGAGACAAATGGTTTTTAATACTTGACGTGCTGTTGGAGTGTGAGCAAAGTAACATTTATGAAGGGATTCAGGGAAACCGGCAGGCCGGACTTGAGTCCTGGAGATGGGAAGTACAGTGCCTGCACTCTGAAGGAGGGGTGTTAATGTTGCAGTTTAAAAACTGTAGTGTAAAGCACCCTTCTGGCAAGACAGTGATGGAGTGAATGATGGTGAAAGTTTTTCTTTTTCGGGCCACCCTGCCTTGGTGGGAATCGGCCGGTGTGATAATAAAAAAATAAATAATATATATATATATATATATATATATATATATATATATATATATATATATATATATATATATATATATATATATATATATATATATATATATATATATATATATATATACAGAGAGAGAGAGAGAGAGGAAACTTTAAAATGAATAAAAGTTTTCCTTCTACAATAGATGCAGGAACTTTGTGTTTGACTCCTGCCGTAAGTACTCTTAAGCATAAAAAATCACAGGTGTGTCACAAGTATGTCGACATGGTGTGTCACTGGGATGTCCCTGGTATGACTTTGGTATGACTTTGGTATACATAATTAATGGTTCATCATACCAGGTATTTCTTTTTTCCTGGAAAAGTAATCAAGACTTTCAGAACACAGCTGATAACGTTCATTGTTGTTGCTCCATCTTGTACAGCTGAATCTTCTGAGACTAAGATAGCCACTGAGCCATCACTGTCACCATGACAACCACTGTCTGGAGCATCACCATAACAACCACTACCTGGAGCATCACCATGACAACACTGGAGCATCACCATGACAACACTGTCTGGAGCATCACCATGACAACACTGGAGCATCACCATGACAACCACTGTCTGGAGCATCACCATGACAACCACTGTCTGGAGCATCACCATGACAACCACTGTCTGGAGCATCACCATGACAACCACTGTCTGGAGCATCACCATGACAACACTGGAGCATCACCATGACAACCACTATCTGGAGCATCACCATGACAACCACTGTCTGGAGCATCGCCATGACTACTGTCTAGAGCATCACCATGACAACCACTGTCTGGAGTATCACCATGACAACCACTATCTGGAGCATCACCATGACAACACTATCTGAAGCATCACCATGACAACACTGGAGCATCACCATGACAATCACTATCTGGAGCATCACCATGACAACCCCTATCTGGAGCATCACCATGACAACCCCTATCTGGAGCATCACCATGACAACACTGTCTGGAGCATCACCATGACAACCACTATCTGGAGCATCACCATGACAACCCCTATCTGGAGCATCACCATGACAACCCCTATCTGGAGCATCACCATGACAACCCCTATCTGGAGCATCACCATGACAACACTGTCTGGAGCATCACCATGACAACTACTATCTGGAGCATCACCATGACAACCACTGTCTGGAGCATCACCATGACAACCACTATCTGGAGCATCACCATGACAACCACTGTCTGGAGCATCGCCATGACAACTACTGTCTAGAGCATCACCATGACAACCACTGTCTGGAGTATCACCATGACAACCCCTATCTGGAGCATCACCATGACAACACTGTCTGGAGTATCACCATGACAACCACTATCTGGAGCATCACCATGACAATCACTATCTGGAGCATCACCATGACAACCACTAGCTGGAGCATCACCATGACAACCACTATCTGGAGCATCACCCTGACACCCACTATCTGGAGCATCACCATGGCAACCACTATCTGGAGCATCACCATGACAACACTGGAGCATCACCATGACAACCACTGTCTGGAGCATCACCATGACAACCACTATCTGGAGCATCACCGTGATAACCAATGTCTGGAGCATCACCATGACAACCACTATCTGGAGCATCACCATGACAACCACTATCTGGAGCATCACCATGACAACCACTATCTGGAGCATCACCATGACACCCACTATCTGGAGCATCACCATGGCAACCACTATCTGGAGCATCACCATGACAACACTGGAGCATCACCATGACAACCACTGTCTGGAGCATCGCCATGACAACCACTATCTGGAGCATCACCATGACAACACTGTCGGGAGCATCACCATGACAACCACTATCTGGAGCATCACCATGACAACACTGGAGCATCACCATGACAACACCGTCTGGAGCATCACCATGGCAACCACTAGCTGGAGCATCACCATGACAACCACTGTCTGGAGCATCACAATGACAACCACTATCTGGAGCATCACCATGACAACCACTGTCTGGAGCATCGCCATGACAACACTGTCTGAAGCATCACCATGACAACACTGTCTGGAGCATCACCATGACAACACTGGAGCATCACCATGGCAACACTGTCTGGAGCATCACCATGACAACCACTGTCTGGAGCATCACCATGACAACACTGTCTGGAGCATCACCATGACAACCACTGTCTGGAGCATCACCATGACAACCACTTCCTGGAGCATCACCATGACAACCACTGTCTGGAGCATCACCATGACAACCACTGTCTGGAGCATCACCATGACAACACTGTCTGGAGCATCACCATGACAACCACTGTCTGGAGCATCACCATGACAATCACTGCCTGGAGCATCACCATGACAACCACTGTCTGGAGCATCACCATGACAATACTGTCTGAAGCATCACCATGACAACACTGGAGCATTACCATGACAACCACTGTCTGGAGCATCACCATGACAACACTGGAGCATCACCATGACAACACTCTGGAGCATCACTATGACAACCACTGTCTGGAGCATCACCATGACAACCACTGTCTGGAGCATCACCATGACAACCACTATCTGGAGCATCACCATGACAACACTGTCTCGAGCATCACCATAACAACCACTGTCTGACAACACTGGAGCATCACCATGACAACACTGTCTGGAGCATCACCATGACAACCACTGTCTGGAGCATCACCATGACAACACTGTCTGGAGCATCACCATGACAACCACTGTCTGGAGCATCACCATGACAACCACTGTCTGGAGCATCACCATGACAACCACTGTCTGGAGCATCACCATGACAAACACTGTCTGGAGCATCACCATGACAACCACTGTCTGGAGCATCATCATGACAACACTGGAGTATCACCATGACAACCACTGTCTAGAGCATCACCATGACAACCACTATCTGGAGCATCACCATGACAACACTGGAGCATCACCATGACAACCACTGTCTGGAGCATCACCATGACAACCACTGTCTGGAGCATCACCATGATAACCACTGGAGCATCACCATGACAACCACTGTCTGGAGCATCACCATGACAACCACTGTGTGGAGCATCACCACAACAACACTGTCTGGAGCATCACCATGACAACCACTGCCTGGAGCCTCACCATGACAACCACTGCCTGGAGCCTCACCATCTGGAGCATCACCATGACAACACTGTCTAGAGCATCACCATGACAACCACTGTCTGGAGCATCACCATGACAACCACTGTCTGGAGCATCACCATGACAACCACTATCTGGAGCATCACCATGACAACCACTGTCTGGAGCATCACCATGACAAACACTGTCTGGAGCATCACCATGACAAACACTGTCTGGAGCATCACCATGACAACACTGGAGCATCACCATGACAACCACTATCTGGAGCATCAACATGACAACCACTACCTGGAGCATCACCATGACAACACTCTCTGGAGCATCACCATGACAACACTGTCTGGAGTATCACCATGACAACCACTGTCTGGAGCATCACCATGACAACCACTGGAGCATCACCATGACAACCACTGTCTGGAGCATCACCATGACAACCACTGTGTGGAGCATCACCACAACAACACTGTCTGGAGCATCACCATGACAACCACTGCCTGGAGCCTCACCATGACAACCACTGCCTGGAGCCTCACCATGACAACCACTGGAGCATCACCATGACAACCACTGTCTGGAGCATCACCATGACAACCACTGTCTGGAGCATCACCACGACAACACTGTCTGGAGCATCACAATGACAACCACTGTCTGGAGCATCACCATGACAACCACTGTCTGGAGCATCACCACGACAACACTGTCTGGAGCATCACAATGACAACCACTGTCTGGGGCATCACCATGACAACCATGGTTAGTTTAATAGCTTCATTGTGCAGCCTCACACACATCACGAGAGTGGCAGTCAAAAGATTACAGAGGCACATAATGGATCCAGGTATTATGATAGCTTAGCAAGTTACTGAGGTAATGAGCTGTTTACTAGTTTATGATCTGGCCACAACCGTATTGTTTATGCAAACAAGATATAAGTCACAAAATATAACAGTGTAGTTCACATGTGCCTTTGAATTATTTTTAAATACATTATATTTTAGCAGGAAAAGTTGAATTTAGACAAGATTAAGAGGTTATGAGTTTATTTATAATAAGTAAAGTCAGGGATATTTTTTCCAGAATTGCTGTGGGTGAAATAATTTAACACTTCTTGAATATTTGTCATTGAGTTTTCTTCCATGATGAACCACAACACTGACTATAAATAGAAAACTAAAACTGTAATTATTTCAGAGTAGACGACTTAATTGCAGAAACATTATCATTGAGTCCATCTTTAAGTTGTTTAATATGTAAGATCTGTAAAATTCTCAAATCCAAAGTGGTATGTACATTAGCTACAGTTTGAAAGTCATCTTAAGTTATTGTGAGATTGTGTGACACACACTATCTTCACAAACTCTAGTTTAAAAATTATTATTTCTGACACAGAGTCAGTGAAAGATTTTACATAAAAAAGTAAAAAAAAAAATCCTCAACTGGCAGTTAATATTTCCTCTTTCACGTTCAATAATAAGTGGTATACAGAGACAGGTGGTGCAGCAGGTGGTGCAGCAGGTGGTGCAGCAGGTGGTGCAGCAGGTGGCGCAGCAGTGGGGTCTCCACTGGGACCAACTCTTGCAACCATAATTCATTGTTTTCATGAAAAGATGTTCCTTGAATGTCCTACTGACTGTAGATCAACACTTTATAGGAGACATGAAGATGATACACTCTCAGACAGACCTGTTTTAAGAATTATTAAAACCCCAAGCACAAACATATTGTTTTACCGTAGGCAAGAAAAATGTCGAATTATAATTTCTTGACGTTAATACTGAACACGGAACAAAAGCTTATTTAGTACAGTATACCGTAAACCCACACTGACACAATTAAGTTTACACTATTTACCTTTTGTGCCAACTTTATTAAAAGAAAATGTCATTAAAACTTTAATTAATAGTGACATTGTTCCACTGCGTCTGCAGTTGATAGTGAAGTTAAATTCTTGAAGATTTTTTTTATTAATTAATAGTTATCCACTTATTATTTCAGAAAATGTTGAAACTGGTAGAAATTTCAACATTTTCTGAGCAGCCTTAGGTTAGGTAAGATTTGTCAGGAAACAGGGATCTCCTGGTGGACATGTAGGATCTGACCATATCCCTGTTATAATACAACTACAAACTTCTCCATTTAGAATACCTGTAACTCCTAAACCCAATCTTAACACCCTAGGATTTGACCCCTTCAGGGCATATCTGGGTGAGGATGAAATTGTGTCTTTGGAAAATCTACCTTCCAGTGCAATTGATGATGCAATCAGGTCCCTGCATAATCGAATAATTGAAGCTACCAATGCAACTTGCCAATTAGCTTCCACAAAGATATACCAACAATATAAACCTACTAGAGAAATTAGAGACACTTTAAGAAATTATCAAGCAGAATGTCGAAGGCATCTTCAAACGCAACAACCACCAGCAGCTACACTGCACCGATTAAGGCACGAATTAATTAACATGATTAGTCAACACAAACGAGACATATGGAAATTTCTAGTTCTTCAAGCTAATCAATATAAACGTGAACCAGCAAAATTTTGGAGTAAGATCCGACAACCTTTAGGGGCAAAGCACAAGGCTCCTAACTACCTAGTTCATACCTTCACTGATGAGGATGATGATGTTGAAATTAAACTTGACGATCCACAGGACCAGGCTAATTTGATGGGTGATGTATGGGAGAAAATTCTCTCTCACAATAACAGTCGTCAATTTAATAATAATCATTATCAGTTAGTAAATGAATGGAGAGATGAGAACTTGGATGATCTACAACCACTACCTTCCATCGATACTTCAACTCTTGAAGATACCCACCCGCTTACTAGACCTATTACATTACTAGAGATAAGTCAGGTTATTGGAAGAATGAGAAATAGAGCCCCTGGCCTCTCTGGAATAACAATGAAACAAAGTACCTACCTAGAAATTGCAAACAGTCCTTGGTAAATATCTTTAATGCCATCTTGGCCTCAGGACATTTTCCAGTTGTTTTTAAGACTGCTAGGATGATCTTTCTTGCTAAGCCCAATAAAGACATCCACCAACCTGGGAACTATAGACCTATATCTTTACTTGAAGTCACTGGAAAAGTTCTTGAGAAAGTCATTTCCAACAGATTGAACTACTATATGGAGTTTAATCACTTGTTTACTGAAAAACAATTTGGCTTTAGAACACATAGAGGTACCAATCATGCAATAAATGTTATTTTTGACACTGTAGCAAGTCTAAAACAGCAGGGCAATCTTGCCTTAATTGCCACCAGAGATGTTCATAAAGCTTTTGATAGCTTATGGCATGATGGCCTTATATACAAACTCATTGACCTACCAGACCATAACTGGACTTTTCTCAGAGTAATTTATAATTTCTTAACTCAAAGAAAAATCATTCCCACCTTTCATGGCAAGTCGACAGAACCTTTTATACCGACGGCTGGTGTCCCACAAGGTTCTTGTCTCAGTCCACTTCTGTTTAACATTTATGTGAATAACCTTCCTCAACCAGAGTTTAATGACACAATTGTGACACAGTTTGCAGATGATGTTATTCATGTAGTCTCATCAACTCCAGTAACAGGAAAATACAAGTATGAGAGAGTCATAGAAAAAATGAATATTGAACTTCGTCGAACATCTAATTGGGAGAAGAAATGGAGAATTATGACTAATCCTGACAAGGTCCTTGTTAGCACGATAGGATGTTTTGCATCAACCATCGAAGATAAAGGGGGTATCTCCATCAGAGGTACACCTGTAGCCATTAGAAACCCTAACAAGATCTTGGGATATGAAATAGACAGGCTGCTCCACTCAACATTTCATGTAACTAAAAAGATCAACACAGCCAAAGTCGGTCTTAGCAGACTCTTTCGATTCAATCAAGCCCCTCAACATGTCAAAAAACATCTGTATAAAATGATAATAAGACCTATACTCGAATACCCTTGTGTCCCAATGTCATTAACAACAAAGACCAACATGCTACGGTTACAAAGGGTCCAGAATAGTGCTCTTCGCTTTATTACCGATACCAGGAGGAGAGACAGAGTTAAAATGGCAGATTTACACACACAACAAGATATTACTGCCATAAATGTACGCCTTGACACCCTAAAAAAGAAACAACTTTATACAATGCAAGAACTATACATGCCAGATAGAGAACATCCTATACAAGCGATAAATACTACCGATTACACCATCAATACTCCGCCTCACAAGACTCAAAGAATGACTCCCCCACAGAGGGTTCGTCGTTTTATTCATAAAGATGATTACCCTCGACCCATGATTTTGAGCAACTTACCTGACGAAGAAGACTGGATACCACCAGAACCCTTCTATGTATACTGAGAAAATCATCGCCCCCAATTAGGGAGACATCTTAAATAACTTTCTAATGTAAAATTATGCTATTGACTATGGTTGGACACCACCATTAAGAAGCTATTGTCATGAACTTATAAAGTGGCCAGAAAATTATTGCCTTTTTTGTCGTATAAATATCCGTTGTGCAATCGCGAAAAAAAAAGAAAGCAATTGCAACTTGTATAACTACTACCAATTCAGAGTCATGTACTTATATACCTATTATATCTATGTGACTCTGATGGGTTAGTATTATACCCCTTAAAGAATATCTTATCAATTCACATACACTTTTTAAATTACACCAAAGTGGTTGGGCCACTTACCTTTCATATCCTACCTCCCCCCCCCCCCTCCCACCCTTTTCCAATATTTCCATCGTTACCCATCCTTCTTCCTTACCCATCTTACCAAAGCTCTGGTCATCAGAACTCGAAGAACTCGAACAGGAGAAGTGTTTCCTGACGCGGGTCTTAGTCAGATGATGACCCGCCGTTGGAGCTTTTGGTCATCTGACCGAGGCCTTTTGCTGACTTACCGATCCACCCCTTTAAAAATATAATCATAGTTATAACCAACATATTCTCTGGGCAGCCTGTGAGACAGTCTGAGTACTCAGCTATACTGTAGCATTAGACATACAGGAAATAGTTCCCGAAATATTAAGACTAGAGAGCGTGAACAAACTGGATCATCATTCATGAACTTCACTCCTCTGGCCAAACCTTCTTACTCAGCTGTCAGAATTCAATTTCAGTCTGACAGTAATTATGCACTGAATCCAGATAACTTTAAAATTATACCTAAAGTAAATAACACTTTGGATTTAAGTCCAGGTTTAAACAACTTTTAAACCTGGACTCACTGATATGGTTCTTGCAACTAATTAGTTTACTCTGTAGGTTTACTTAATGAATTTAGTTTACCGTATATATTTAGTGTTCTGGTTTGTCTTGGCAGAGTAACTGCATCAATCATCAAGGACATAATCATTTTTTTTTGTCTGATTATAATATTTTTAAATTCTTCTCATGTTTGCTAATAAACTGTTATTTCAATTATAATTATACTCTGTGCATTATTACATGGTGTTCCAGAAATTGATATATGGAGGGGATAGAGGGGGTCAACGCCCCCGCGGCCTGGTACGTAATCAGGATGGTGAAGGATTGATCACTCCAACGTTCATACACTCTACGAATATCACTTAGTCTCTACCGCCTGTCATGCTTATACACAGTGGAACCTCAGTGTTTGAACTTAATTGGTTCCTAGGTGGTGTTCGAACTGCGAAAAGTTCAATGTCAGAAACAATATTTCCCAGCCTTTAATTATCAGCCTCACACACCAGAGGATGTTTAACTGACTCCTCTAAAAATCTCTGAGAGTCAGGCCAGTGTCAGAGGTCACATCAAAGCACTTTTGAAACAGGATTTTCCTATAATTTTTTTACAACTTAATTTTAAACAAGTCAGCGCGTTCGGACTCCAGAAAAACGCTCAAAGACCGGGTCAATTTTTTTCTGAACAAAATTGTTCGGACTCTGGTTTGTTCGAGGTTCGGTACCTTCGAACACCAGGGTTTCACTTACAAATATATATATATATATATATATATATATATATATATATATATATATATATATATATATATAATACACAGGTAATGAGCATGGGAATAGTAACATAACCAAGGGTAATAAATGGATGCCCTCTCAAAGATTTATAAACAAAGGAATTTGATCATTGAGCCCAGGAAGACCAGTTGAGGAATAGAGAGAGAGAGAGAGAGAGAAAGAGAGAGAGAGAGAGAGAGAGAGAGAGAGAGAGAGAGAGAGAGAGAGAGAGAGAGAGAGAGAGAGAGAGAGAGAGAGAGAGAGAGAGAGAGAGAGAGGGTAAAGAATGAGTAAGAGGAGGGAGAGAGGGAGGCAGGCACACAGGCATGTGGATAATTGAAATATGGAAAGCCGGAATGGGATTTTCACAAATAGAATTGAAACTCTGAAAGAAAAGAGTGTAGGAAAATAAAATAAATGCAAGAAAATTAAAAAAGAGAATGTAGCAGGACAGAAAACAAAGGAAAAGAGAAAGAGAGGAATAGCAGCGAGGGAACAAGAGGACGAGGGGAAAAAAGGATATAACGTTAATAAAGGAGAGGAAGAAAAATAATACGCTATGTGGCAGAGGGAAAATGCTAATAAGGCAGAGAAAATAATAAAATATATTAATACAACAGAGAGAGCAGGAAACAATGCGTTGATAACACAGACGAAGCGTTGATAACACAGACGAAGCGTTGATAACACAGACGAAACGTTGATAACACAGACGAAGCGTTGATAACACAAAGCGTTGATAACACAGACGAAGCGTTCATAACTCAGACGAAGCGTTCATAACACAGAAGCGTTGGTAACACAGACGAAGCGTTGATAACACAGGCGAAGCTTTGATAACACAGACGAAGCGTTTATAACACAGACGAAGCGTTGATAACACAAAGCGTTGATAACACAGACGAAGCAATGATAACACACACGAAGCGTTAATAACACAGACGAAGCGTTGATAACACAGACGAAGAGTTGATAACACAGACGAAGCGTTGATAACACAGAAGAAGCGTTGATAACAGACGAAGCACTGATAACACAGACGAAGCGTTGATAACACAGACGAAGCGTTGATAACACAGACGAAGAGTTGATAACACAGACGAAGAGTTGATAACACAGACGAAGAGTTGATAACACAGACGAAGCGTTGATAACACAGACGAAGCGTTGATAACACAGACGAAGCGTTGATAACACAGACGAAGAGTTGATAACACAGACGAAGAGTTGATAACACAGACGAAGAGTTGATAACACAGACGAAGCGTTGATAACACAGACGAAGCGTTGATAACACAGACGAAGCGTTGATAACACAGACGAAGCGTTGATAACACAGACGAAGCGTTGATAACACAGACGAAGAGTTGATAACACAGACGAAGAGTTGATAACACAGACGAAGAGTTGATAACACAGACGAAGCGTTGATAACACAGACGAAGCGTTGATAACACAGACGAAGCGTTGATAACACAGACGAAGAGTTGATAACACAGACGAAGAGTTGATAACACAGACGAAGAGTTGATAACACAGACGAAGCGTTGATAACACAGACGAAGCGTTGATAACACAGACGAAGCGTTGATAACACAGACGAAGCGTTGATAACACAGACGAAGCGTTGATAACACAGACGAAGAGTTGATAACACAGACGAAGCGTTGATAACACAGACGAAGAGTTGATAACACAGACGAAGAGTTGATAACACAGACGAAGCGTTGATAACACAGACGAAGAGTTAACACAAACGAAGTGTTGATAACACAGACGAAGAGTTGATAACAAGAAGCGTTCATAACACAGACGAAGCGTTGATAACAGAGACGAAGCACTGATAACAGAGACGAAGCGTTGAAAACACAGACGAAGCGTTGATAACAGAAGAAGCGTTGATAACACAGAAGCATTGATAACAGACGAAGAGTTGATAACACAGACGAAGCACTGATAACACAGACGAAGAGTTGATAACACAGACGAAGAGTTGATAACACAGACGAAGCGTTGATAACAGACGAAGCGTTGATAACACAGACGAAGCGTTGATAACACAGACGAAGCATTGATAACAGACGAAGCATTGATAACGCAGACGAAGCGTTGATAACACAAACGAAGCACTGATAACACAGACGAAACGTTGATAACACAGACGAAACGCTGATAACACAGACGAAGCGTTGATAACACAAGAATAATTGATAACACAGACGAAGCATTGATAATACAGACGACGCATTGATAACACCGACGAAGCGTTGATAACACAGACGAAGCACTGATAGCACAGACGAAGCGTTGATAACACAGACGAAGCGTTGATAACACAGACGAAGCACTGATAGCACAGACGAAGCGTTGATAACACAGACGAAGCGTTGATAACACAGACGAAGCATTGATAACACAGACGAAGCACTGATAGCACAGACGAAGCGTTGATAACACAGACGAAACGTTGATAACACAAAGCGTTGATAACACAGACGAAGCATTGATAACACAGACGAAGCGTTGATAACACAGACGAAGCGTTGATAACACAGACGAAGCATTGATAACACAGACGAAGCACTGATAGCACAGACGAAGGGTTGATAACACAGACGAAGCGTTGATAACACAGACAAAGCGTTGATAACACAGACGAAGAGTTAATAACACAGACGAAGTGTTGATAACACACGAAACAAACAATACAAAGAATTAGACACTTTCGCAACCTCTTTGTATCTTTACTTGTAGATGTTTCGCCCTCCAGTGGCTTTATCAACACAATACATGCATATATTGTGAAAATTGTAGAAATATACACAGAAGACAGTGAAAGATGAGGTAATCAGTCGCTCAGCCTATAAGCAGGTGATGAGCTCTGTGGTCTTGAAGAATGTGAAGGACAGGCAGGAAGACTGGTGCTTATATACTGGGGTCAGAGCACGTGCAGCAGGTGAAGGCGCTGCCACAGGTAGGCGGGCCTACAAAGTGTAAGTAACAATGCCTTCACCTGCTGCACGTCCTTTGACTACAGTATATAAGCACCAGTCTTCAGGTAACAGTCTATAGGTAAAAATTCCCAGATGTTGCACACATGTCTAACTCTTCATCTTGTTGCTACTGAATATCACTGATATACAAAAAAAATACACTGATGAGACAGATGGAACAACAAACAATACACTGATGAGACAGATGGAACAACAAACAATACACTGATGAGACAGATGGAACAACAAACAATACACTGATGAGACAGATGGAACAACAAACAATACACTGATGAGACAGATGGAACAACAAACAATACACTGATGAGACAGATGGAACAACAAACAATACACTGATGAGACAGATGGAACAATAAACAATACACTGATGAGACAGATAACTCTTCATCTTGGAGGTACTGAATATCACTGAATCACTGATATACAAAAAAAATACACTGATGAGGCAGATGGAACAACAAACAATACACTGATGAGACAGATGGAACAACAAACAATACACTGATGAGACAGATGGAACAACAAACAATACACTGATGAGACAGATGGAACAACAAACAATACACTGATGAGACAGATGGAACAACAAACAATACACTGATGAGACAGATGGAACAACAAACAATACACTGATGAGACAGATGGAACAACAAACAATACACTGATGAGACAGATGGAACAACAAACAATTACCTGGAGTTTACCTGGAGAGAGTTCCGGGGGTCAACGCCCCCGCGGCCCGTTCTGTGACCAGGCCTCCTGGTGGATCAGAGCCTGATCAACCAGGCTGTTGCTGCTGGCTGCACGCAAACCAACGTACGAGCCACAGCCCGGCTGGTCAGGAACCGACTTTAGGTGCTTGTCCAGTGCCAGCTTGAAGACTGCCAGGGGTCTGTTGGTAATCCCCCTTATGTATGCTGGGAGGCAGTTGAACAGTCTCGGGCCCCTGACACTTATTGTATGGTCTCTTAACGTGCTAGTGACACCCCTGCTTTTCATTGGGGGGATGTTGCATCGTCTGCCAAGTCTTTTGCTTTCGTAGTGAGTGATTTTCGTGTGCAAGTTCGGTACTAGTCCCTCTAGGATTTTCCAGGTGTATATAATCATGTATCTCTCCCGCCTGCGTTCCAGGGAATACAGGTTTAGGAACCTCAAGCGCTCCCAGTAATTGAGGTGTTTTATCTCCGTTATGCGCGCCGTGAAGGTTCTCTGTACATTTTCTAGGTCAGCAATTTCACCTGCCTTGAAAGGTGCTGTTAGTGTGCAGCAATATTCCAGTCTAGATAGAACAAGTGATCTGAAGAGTGTCATCATGGGCTTGGCCTCCCTAGTTTTGAAGGTTCTCATTATCCATCCTGTCATTTTTCTAGCAGATGCGATTGATACAATGTTATGGTCCTTGAAGGTGAGATCCTCCGACATGATCACTCCCAGGTCTTTGACGTTGGTGTTTCGCTCTATTTTGTGGCCAGAATTTGTTTTGTACTCTGATGAAGATTTAATTTCCTCGTGTTTACCATATCTGAGTAATTGAAATTTCTCATCGTTGAACTTCATATTGTTTTCTGCAGCCCACTGAAAGATTTGGTTGATGTCCGCCTGGAGCCTTGCAGTGTCTGCAATGGAAGACACTGTCATGCAGATTCGGGTGTCATCTGCAAAGGAAGACACGGTGCTGTGGCTGACATCCTTGTCTATGTCGGATATGAGGATGAGGAACAAGATGGGAGCGAGTACTGTGCCTTGTGGAACAGAGCTTTTCACCGTAGCTGCCTCGGACTTTACTCTGTTGACGACTACTCTCTGTGTTCTGTTAGTGAGGAAATTATAGATCCATCGACCGACTTTTCCTGTTATTCCTTTAGCACGCATTTTGTGCGCTATTACGCACACTTGTCGAAGGCTTTTGCAAAGTCTGTATATATTACATCTGCATTCTTTTTGTCTTCTAGTGCATTTAGGACCTTGTCGTAGTGATCCAATAGTTGAGACAGACAGGAGCGACCTGTTCTAAACCCAAGTTGCCCTGGGTTGTGTAACTGATGGGTTTCTAGATGGGTGGTGATCTTGCTTCTTAGGACCCTTTCAAAGATTTTTATGATATGGGATGTTAGTGCTATCTGTCTGTAGTTCTTTGCTGTTGCTTTACTGCCCCTTTTGTGGAGTGGGGCTATGTCTGTTGTTTTTAGTAACTGTGGGACGAGTCCCGTGTCCATGCTCCCTCTCCATAGGATGGAAAAGGCTCGTGATAGGGGCTTCTTGCAGTTCTTGATGAACACGGAGTTCCATGAGTCTGGCCCTGGGGCAGAGTGCATGGGCATGTCATTTATCGCCTGTTCGAAGTCATTTGGCGTCAGGATAACATCGGATAGGCTTGTGTTAACCAAATTTTGTGGTTCTCTCATAAAAAAATCATTTTCATCTTCGACTCTCAGTCTGGTTAGCGGCTTGCTAAAAACTGAGTCATACTGGGACTTGAGTAGCTCACTCATTTCCTTGCTGTCATCTGTGTAGGACCCATCTTGTTTAAGTAGGGGGCCAATACTGGACGTTGTTCTCGACTTTGATTTGGCATAGGAGAAGAAATACTTTGGGTTTCTTTCGATTTCATCTATGGCTTTTAGTTCTTCCCGCGATTCCTGACTCCTATAAGATTCCTTTAGCTTAAGTTCGATGCTTGCTATTTCTCTGACCAATGTCTCCCTACGCATTTCAGATATATTGACCTGTTTTAGCCGCTCTGTTATTCTTTTCCGTCGCCTGTAAAGGGAGCGCCTGTCTCTTTCTATTTTACATCTACTCCTCCTTTTTCTTAGAGGAATAGGCCTTGTGCATACATCGAGTGCCACCAAGTTAATCTGTTCTAGGCATAAGTTGGGGTCTGTGTTGCTTAGTATATCTTCCCAGCTTATATCGGTTAGGACTTGGTTTACTTGGTCCCACTTTATGTTTTTGTTATTGAAGTTGAATTTGGTGAATGCTCCCTCGTGACTAGTCTCATTATGTCGGTCTGGGGCTCCACGCATACATGTCTGAACCTCAATTATGTTGTGATCTGAGTATATTGTTTTTGATATGGTGACATTTCTTATCAGATCATCATTGTTAGTGAAGATGAGGTCTAGTGTATTCTCCAGTCTAGTAGGCTCTATTATTTGCTGGTTTAAATTGAATTTTGTGCAGAGATTTAAAAGCTCGTGTGGGTGTGAGTTTTCATCAGAGCTGCCTCCTGGTGTTATTACTGCAACAATATTATTTGCTATATTCCTCCATTTTAGGTGCCTTAAGTTGAAATCCCCCAGGAGCAAGATGTTGGGTGCAGGAGCTGGAAGATTTTCCAGACAGTGGTCAATTTTTAACAGCTGTTCCTGGAATTGCTGGGATGTTGCATCCGGAGGCTTGTAGACTACCACAATGACTAGGTTTTGGTTCTCGACCTTTACTGCTAAAACTTCCACTACATCATTTGAAGCATTAAGCAGTTCTGTGCAAACAAGTGACTCTGCAATGTACAGGCCAACCCCCCCTTTTGCCTGTTCACTCTGTCACATCTGCATAGGTTGTAACCTGGGATCCATATTTCGTTGTCCAAGTGATCCTTTATGTGGGTCTCAGTGAAAGCCGCGATGAGACAGATGGAACAACAAACAGTACACTGATGAGACAGATGGAACAATAAACAATACACTGATGAGACAGATGGAACAACAAACAATACACTGATGAGACAGATGGAACAACAAACAATACAATGATGAGACAGATGGAACAACAAACAATACACTGATGAGACAGATGGAACAACAAACAATACACTGATGAGACAGATGGAACAACAAACAGTACACTGATGAGACAGATGGAACAACAGACAATGCACTGATGAGACAGATGGAACAACAAACAATACACTGATGAGACAGAAGAGGTAGGAAAAAATAAGTTAAAACAGGAAGAGGAGGAGGAGGAGGAAAGAATACATTAAAGAATCAAGAGGAAAGAACATGCTAATAAAGCAGAGTGGGAAAAATAAACTGATACAAGATGAAAGAATACGGAAATAAGCTACGGGGATGCAAGGGAATACTAGCAAGGTAGGAGGATATAAGGGAACACTAGCAATGTAAGAGGATATAAGGGAACACTAACAATGTAAGAGGATATAAGGGAACACTAGCAATGTAAGAGGATATAAGGGAACACTAACAATGTAGGAGGATATAAGGGAACACTAGCAAGGTAGGAGGATATAAGGGAACACTAGCAATGTAAGAGGATATAAGGGAACACTAACAATGTAAGAGGATATAAGGGAACACTAACAATGTAAGAGGATATAAGGGAACACTAGCAAGGTTGGAGGATATAAGGGAACACTAGCAATGTAAGAGGATATAAGGGAACACTAACAATGTAAGAGGATATAAGGGAACACTAGCAATGTAAGAGGATATAAGGGAACACTAGCAATGTAAGAGGATATAAGGGAACACTAGCAATGTAAGAGGATATAAGGGAACACTAACAATGTAGGAGGATATAAGGGAACACTAGCAATGTAAGAGGATATAAGGGAACACTATCAATGTAGGAGGATATAAGGGAACACTAGCAATGTAAGAGGATATAAGGGAACACTAGCAAGGTTGGAGGATATAAGGGAACACTAGCAATGTAAGAGGATATAAGGGAACACTAGCAATGTAAGAGGATATAAGGGAACACTAGCAAGGTTGGAGGATATAAGGGAACACTAGCAATGTAAGAGGATATAAGGGAACACTAGCAAGGTTGGAGGATATAAGGGAACACTAACAAGGTAGGAGGATATAAGGGAACACTAACAATGTAAGAGGATATAAGGGAACACTAGCAAGGTTGGAGGATATAAGGGAACACTAGCAATGTAAGAGGATATAAGGGAACACTAGCAAGGTTGGAGGATATAAGGGAACACTAACAATGTAGGAGGATATAAGGGAACACTAACAATGTAAGAGGATATAAGGGAACACTAGCAAGGTTGGAGGATATAAGGGAACACTAACAATGTAGGAGGATATAAGGGAACACTAACAATGTAAGAGGATATAAGGGAACACTAGCAAGGTTGGAGGATATAAAGGAACACTAACAAGGTAGGAGGATATAAGGGAACACTAACAATGTAGGAGGATATAAGGGAACACTAGCAATGTAAGAGGATATAAGGGAACACTAGCAATGTAAGAGGATATAAGGGAACACTAGCAAGGTTGGAGGATATAAGAGAACACTAGCAATGTAAGAGGATATAAGGGAACACTAGCAATGTAAGAGGATATAAGGGAACACTAGCAAGGTTGGAGGATATAAGGGAACACTAACAAGGTAGGAGGATATAAGGGAACACTAACAATGTAGGAGGATATAAGGGAACACTAGCAATGTAAGAGGATATAAGGGAACACTAGCACGGTTGGAGGATATAAGGGAACACTAGCAATGTAAGAGGATATAAGGGAACACTAGCAATGTAAGAGGATATAAGGGAACACTAGCAAGGTTGGAGGATATAAGGGAACACTAACAAGGTAGGAGGATATAAGGGAACACTAACAATGTAGGAGGATATAAGGGAACACTAGCAATGTAAGAGGATATAAGGGAACACTAGCAATGTAAGAGGATATAAGGGAACACTAACAATGTAGGAGGATATAAGGGAACACTAGCAATGTAAGAGGATATAAGGGAACACTAGCAATGTAAGAGGATATAAGGGAACACTAACAATGTAGGAGGATATAAGGGAACACTAACAATGTAGGAGGATATAAGGGAACACTAGCAATGTAAGAGGATATAAGGGAACACTAACAATGTAGGAGGATATAAGGGAACACTAGCAATGTAAGAGGATATAAGGGAACACTAGCAATGTAAGAGGATATAAGGGAACACTAGCAATGTAAGAGGATATAAGGGAACACTAACAATGTAGGAGGATATAAGGGAACACTAGCAATGTAAGAGGATATAAGGGAACACTAACAATGTAGGAGGATATAAGGGAACACTAGCAATGTAAGAGGATATAAGGGAACACTAACAATGTAGGAGGATATAAGGGAACACTAGCAATGTAAGAGGATATAAGGGAACACTAGCAATGTAAGAGGATATAAGGGAACACTAGCAATGTAAGAGGATATAAGGGAACACTAGCAATGTAAGAGGATATAAGGGAACACTAGCAATGTAAGAGGATATAAGGGAACACTAGCAATGTAAGAGGATATAAGGGAACACTAGCAATGTAAGAGGATATAAGGGAACACTAACAATGTAGGAGGATATAAGGGAACACTAGCAATGTAAGAGGATATAAGGGAACACTAGCAATGTAAGAGGATATAAGGGAACACTAGCAATGTAAGAGGATATAAGGGAACACTAGCAATGTAAGAGGATATAAGGGAACACTAACAAGGTTGGAGGATATAAGGGAACACTAGCAAGGTAGGAGGATATAAGAGAACACTAGCAATGTAGGAGGATATAAGAGAACACTAGGAAGGTAGGAGGATATAAGGGAACACTAACAAGGTAGGAGGATATAAGAGAACACTAGGAAGGTAGGAGGATATAAGGGAACACTAACAAGGTAGGAGGATATAAGGGAACACTAACAAGGTAGGAGGATATAAGAGAACACTAGGAAGGTAGGAGGATGTAAGGGAACACTAGGAAGGTAGGAGGATGTAAGGGAACACTAGGAAGGTAGGAGGATATAAGGGAACACTAGGAAGGTAGGAGGATATATGGAACACTAGGAAGGTAGGATATAAGGGAACACTAGGAAGGTAGGAGGATACAAGAGAACATTAGCAATGTAGGAGAATATAAGGGAACACTAACAATGTAGGAGGATATAAGAGAACACTAGCAATGTAGTAGGATATAAGGGAACACTAGCAATGAAGGAGGATATGAGGGAACACTAGGAAGGTAGGAGGATATAAGGGAACACTAGCAAGGTAGGAGGATATAAGAGAACACTAGCAATGTAGGAGGATATAAGGGAACACTAGCAATGTAAGGGGATATAAGGGAACACTAGCAAGGTTGGAGGATATAAGAGAACACTAGCAATGTAGGAGGATATAAGGGAACACTAGCAATGTAGGAGGATATAAGGGAACACTAGCAAGGTAGGAGGATATAAGGAAACACTAGGAAGGTAGGAGGATATAAGGGAACACTAGGAAGGTAGGAGGATATAAGGAAACACTAGCAAGGTACGAGGATATAAGAGAACACTAGCAATGTAGGAGGATATAAGGGAACACTAGCAAGGTAGGAAGATATAAGGGAACACTAGCAAGGTAGGAGGATTTAAGGGAACACTGGCAAGGTAGGAAGATATAAGGAAACACTAGCAAGGTAGGAGGATATAAGGGAACACTAGCAATGTAGGAGGATATAAGGGAACACTAGCAAGGTAGGAGGATATAAGAGAACACTAGCAAGGCAGGAGGATATAAGAGAACACTAGCAAGGCAGGATGATATAAGAGAACACTAGCAAGGCAGGAGGATATAAGAGAACACTAGCAAGGCAGGAGGATATAAGAGAACACTAGCAAGGCAGGGTATAAGGGAACACTACCAAAGTAGGAGGATATAAGAGAACATAAGCAAGGTAGGAGGATATAAGAGAGCACTAGCACGGCAGGGTATAAGGGAACACTAGCAATTTAGGGTATAATTGAACTCTAGCAAGGTAGGGTATAAGGGAACACTAGCAAGGTAGGAGAGAAATCTCAAGTGACTGTAACTGACGACTCGAGCACTGTCATAGACCTCTCAGAACAGATTCACTGTCAGGCATTCAAGTGTTGCCCGAACCCGGTAGTAGTCCTCTATCTACCTCCACTGACTTGCCACCTCTGGTAATATACCAAATGGTTAATAAGCATAACCATGATTTTAAAAGAGGTGGATGGGTAAGCCAGCGGAAGTTTTCGGTCAGGTGACCAAACGCTCCAGTTGTGGGTCATCGTACGACTCAGACGGGCGTCGGGAAACCCTTGTCCTGTTTTCTGACAAACATTATACCTACCTGCCTCTGATACCTCTGACCCCCTCCTTCTCCCAGATTACACTGACCACTGACCTGGCTTTTCTCCACAACACAACCACAATTATCAGATCGTTCACGCGTCAAAAGATACATTGACTCGGGGTCCTCTACCAAGAAACCTTGAGTCACAAAAAATCAATGCTGCTGAATTTTTTAAAAGAAAAAAAAAACGCTAATTGGAAACCTCTCCTCCTATATATAGGAAACATTTATAAAATAACCCGCACACAGGAGAGAGAGGCTTATTATGACGACGTTTCGGTCCAACTTGGACGATTTACAAGTCACAAGTAACTTCTGAACAAAATTCTTTTCCTTTCAGTCAAAGACTTACCTTTTAGACCATCTTATTAACAATGAACGCTGAGGTCAGTGGTCACCTGCGGTCATACCTGCCTAAGCTCTTGGGAGTTAGCGTGGGCTGTTACCAAGCACCATGGCTTGTTGTAGGGTTTTAGAATCTCAGGTTCAAGTGTTGAAGAAGGAGATTCTACTTCTTCAGGAGGAAAATAGGAGGCTGAAGCTTCGCATAGATGAGTTTGGGAGTGAATGTGAGAAGGATTTAGCTGGTAAGGAGGAAATGGTCACCAGCAGTGATAATGGCAGCCGCTTTAAGTGGCAAGTGGTTCACAGTTCAGGAAGAAGGAAGATGAGGAGAGTTAATAAATAGAAAAGATGTGAAGGTAGGAAATCGATTCTTTGTTCTCCAAGACGAGTGTACTTCAGTGGTTAGTGAGGTTGAAGGTACCACTGATTCCCCTGTTAATCAAGGTAAGAATATTTTAATAGTAGGCGATTCTCAGGTAAGATATATGGACTGTGCATTTTGTAACAGAGACAGAAAGGTCAGGCAGAAAGTGTCTTCCTGGAGCTGGTGTTGGTGACATAGTCAGCAGGTTGGATAATATTATGGCAGGTAATGGGAACAAGCCCATTATCTGTCTTAGTGCTGGGGGTAATGACATTGGGAAGGGCAGGAGAGAGGAGCTGCTGGATAAGTACAGGTCAGCCATAGAAGTAGTTAGGTTTAAGGGAGGGATCCCAATCATATGTAGCATCATGCCTAGAAAGGGAGTGGGCAATGAATGGATGTCTAGGGCAATTGGTATAAATTGCTGGTTAGACAGGTACTGCAAGGAACTTGCAGTCCCATTCATTGATAACTGGGACCTATTCTTTGGCAAATGTAATATGTATGCAAGGGATGGGGTTCATCTCTCTGGGGATGGAGTGGTTGCATTAGCCAATTCAATTGAGAGGGTAACTGATGATTTGTCTAGGAATTTAAACTGATAGATTATAGAGATATGGGTGTTTGTGGGGAAACAATCAGGCTGCAGCATTAGGGTTAAAAATAGCAGTTATTACCGGGATACCTCAGGGATATGTTTAAAAGACAATATTCAAAATAAAGTTGCTAGTAATGGTAAATCAATTGATCAACAAAGAGAGATAGTAGAGGGCAACGAATGACAAGTTCCCTTAAGGTTTACTATACAAATAGTAGGAGTCTAAGAAATAAGATAGATGAGCTAAGATTACCTGCAAGTGCAGGTAATATAGATATTATTGGTATAACAGAGACCTGGTTCAACCTGAAAGTTAGAGAAATGCCTTCTGAATGTAACATACAGGGTTATAAACTATTCCACACTGATTGGGTCAACAGGAAGGGTGGTGGAGTGGCGATGTATGTCATAGAAAATTTAAATTGCTGTCTTAGACATGATATAAGATTAGAAATATCGAACACAGAATCTGTTTGACTACAGTTTCTCGAGGGACGTGACAAATTAAGTTTGGGTGTGATTTACAGGCTCCCAAACCTTGATAGGGAGTGCAGTAAGCTGTTATGGGACGAAATTCATAAGGCATCTAGATATGAAAATGTTGTGATAATGGGAGATTTTAACTTTAGACAAATTGATTCGAACAATATGACAGGAAATCTTGAGTCTAGTGACTTTCTTGATACGGTTCAGGATTGCGTTTTAGAACAGGTTGTGACAGAACCAACTAGAGGAAACACTCTGCTTGACTTGGTTCTTGCCAACAAAGATTCACTAATTAATAATCTTGAGGCTAATGATGAGCTTGGGGAAAGTGATCACAAATCACTTAGTTTCAATATATCATGGAATTACTCAGATAACTGCAGTCAAATCTCTGTCCCAGATTTTCGCTTGGCCTACTTCATGGGACTGAAAAATTACCTGGGTGGGCTAAATTGGGATGTCCTGACTATGGGTCAGGTAGGTGATCTTGGTTGCCAATATGACGTTTTTCAGAGCATAGTTCTAGCTGCCCAGACAACTTTTGTTCCGAGTAGGGAAATTAGATCTAACAAAAATTATCCCAAATGGATGAACAATAGATTAAAACATCTCATTGGTCAAAAGAGAGGCATATATAGGCGAATCAAAAGAGGGGATGGGCAGTTAAGAAATCAATATATTCAGTTAGATAGAGAAAGAAAGGAATAAAAGCAAAAAGGGATTATGAGGCTAAGGTCGCAAGGGATTCAAAGACTAACCCAAAAGGGTTCTTTCAGGTATACAGAAGTAAGATTAGGGACAAGATTGGCCCACTTAAGAGTAACTCTGGTCAGATCACTTACAGTGATAAGGATATGTGTGAAATTCTCAATACCTACTTCTTCTCAGTTTTCACCCAGGAAAATACTAGCGATATTCCTGAAATAATAGATTATGTAGAACAGGATAAACTATGTACGATTGCTGTAACTAGTGACATGGTCCTCAGACAAATAGAGAAACTAAAACCTAACAAATCCCCAGGCTCTGATTAACTGTTTGCAAGGGTGTTACAGGAATGTAAAGAGGAACTTAGCATACCTTTGGTTAATCTTTTTAACATATCACTACAAACTGGCATAGTGCCTGATAAGTGGAAAATGTCAAATGTAATACCTGTTTACAAGGCAGGTGACAGGTCCTTGGCTTCGAACTATAGACCAATAAGCCTTACCTCCGTAGTGGGAAAATTTATGGAATCAATAATTGCTGAAGCAATTCATAGCCATCTTGATAGGCACAGATTGATTAATGAATTTCAACATGGTTTTACAAAGGGGCGTTCCTGTCTAAAAAATTTACTAACTTTTTTCACTAAGGTGTTTGAGGAGGTAGATCATGGTAATGAATATGATATTGTGTATATGGACTTCAGTAAGGCTTTCGATAGAGTTCCACATCAAAGGATGTTGAGGAAACATAAGGCACACGGAATAGGAGGAGAAATTTTTTCCTGGGTAGAGGCATGGCTGACAAATAGGCAGCAGAGAGTTTGCATAAATGGGGAGAAATCAGAATGGGGGCACGTCACAAGCGGTGTTCCTCAGGGATCAGTGTTGGGCCCGTTGTTGTTCACAATTTACATAAACGACATGGATGAGGGAATAAATAGCGACATAAGCAAATTTGCTGATGACACCAAAATAGGCCGTCCAATTCATTCTAATGAGGACACTAGAGCACTCCAGGATGATTTGAATAGACTGATGCAATGGTCGGAGAAGTGGCAGATGCAGTTTAATATTGACAAATGCAAAGTTCTAAATGTTGGACAGTTAAATAACCATGCCACATATAAACTAAATAATGTAGATCTTAATATTACTGATTGCGAAAAGGATTTAGGAGTTCTGGTTAGCAGTAATCCAAAACCAAGGCAACTGTGCATTAGTGTTTGCAATAAAGCTAACAGAATTCCTGGCTTCATATCTAGAAGTATAAATAATAGAAGTCCTCAGGTTGTTCTTCAATTCTATATTTCCTTGGTTAGGTCTCATTTAGACTATGCTGCTCAGTTCTGGTCACCGTATTACAGAATGGATATAAATGCTCTGGAAAACGTACAGAGGAGGATGACAAAGATGATCCCATGTATCGGAAATCTTTCCTATGAGGATAGACTGAGGGCCCTGAATCTAGACAAATGCAAAGTTCTAAATGTTGGACAGGACAATAACCATGCCACATATAAACTAAATAATGTAGATCTTAATATTACGGATTGCGAAAAAGATTTAGGAGTTCTGGTTAGCAGTGATCTGAAACCAAGACAACAGTGCATAAGTGTTCGCAATAAAGCTAATAGAATCCTTGGCTTCATATCAAGAAGCATAAATAATAGGAGTCCTCAGGTTGTTCTTCAACTCTATACATCCTTGGTTAGGCCTCATTTAGATTATGCTGCACAGTTTTGGTCACCTTATTACAGAATGGATATAAATTCTCTGGAAAATGTACAAAGGAGGATGACAAAGTTGATCCCATGTATCAGAAACCTTCCCTATGAGGATAGACTAAGGGCCCTGAATCTGCACTCTCTAGAAAGACGTAGAATTAGGGGGGATATGATTGAGGTGTATAAATGGAAGACAGGAATAAATAAAGGGGATGTAATTAGTGTGCTGAAAATATCTAGCCTAGACAGGACTCGCAGCAATGGTTTTAAGTTGGAAAAATTCAGATTCAGGAAGGATATAGGAAAGTACTGGTTTGGTAATAGAGTTGTGGATGAGTGGAACAAACTCCAAGTACGACGTTGTGTACAGGTTGGATAAATACATGAGTGGATGTGGGTGGGTGTGAGTTAGACCTGATAACCAGGTCGGTTGCCGTGTTCCTCCCTTAAGTCAATGTGACCTGACTAAAAGCCGGTAGGAGACTTGGACCTGCCTCGCATGGGCCAGTAGGCCTTCTGCAGTGTTCCTTCGTTCTTATGTTCTTATGTTCTTATGAGTGAAACAAACTCCCGAGTACAGTTATTGAGGCTAAAACGTTGTGTAGTTTTAAAAATAGGTTAGATAAATACATGAGTGGGTGTGAGTTGGCCCTGACTAGCTTGTGCTGCTGGGTCTGGTGCCGTGCTCCATCCTTGAGTGGAGGTGACCAGACTGGTTGGGTCACTGGGCTATTCCGGGGGGGGGGTGTCATTGGTCTAATCCGGGGGGGAGGGAGACGGACCTGCTCCGCATGGGTCAGTAGGCCTGTTGCAGTGTTCCTTCTTTTTAATGTTCTTATGAACTCGTGACCTTCGTTGGCCAAAACATCATGCATAGCGCTGAGGCGTCCACCAACCTGTCTCATACCCGCACTATTGGCAACGTCCTCAATTCGAAGTGTGGCATTGTTATCATCCCCCACACTTAATATAGCAAGAATTTATAGAATAAAAACCGGAAATTCAGGAACAACTCGAGATAAGCATTTCACTAAGCCCCAAGTTGAAAATTATGTTCGTCCTGCTCGCAGATACAGACGATACCAGATTAATGATTAGCCTTCGATTCCAGGGACCTTCCTTGCGGGACAGTGCCTAGAAGGAAGGCTAATTAATTTTTTAATAATACCAACAGTGCTGGCACTTTGGACACCCAGCAAAATATTGTGGATCATAGGTGACATGTCCAGCCTGCGAAGAAAAATGTGATAATCCATCATGTGACCAGCTTATTACCTGACCTAACCGCAGCTAAACACACCACCGGTATCCCGTTTTCTTCCGAGCAGTCAAATACACTGCTTGAAGGGATGTTCAGAAAATATGGTAGTGACCCGACTATATATTCTAAGAAAACTACGAGGGGATATGCTTGTCCAGAGCTGCCCGACACTCTCAGCCTCTTGTGGCGACATCTAACAGTCACTCCAGTGTTCAACACTTATGAAGTTCTCAACTCGGACCTTCCTACCTCACCCTCTGTTACCCTCACTACCTCTCAGCCCCTCATTCTTCTTCAGCTATTCCTTCCACTCTTCTTTTTCTAAGTCTCTCTTCTCCACACTTCACCTTCCACTACTCCATCTGTGCTCACACAATCCCTCCATATCAGGAGACAACTATTGTCTCCCAAACTTTTCCTATCATGGCATCTGTCAGTGTTTCTCTCATTTCCCCATTTTCCTCTTCCCTCAGGAGAGGTTCCTTGATGCTGGTGAAGGGCTCTTGATCCAGGGAATTAGACTTGCCCTTCGCTTTGGACCGAACCTAATTACCTCCCATTCCCCAGGCACTGTATAGGTTGAGCAGTTCCCTTAAACATAATAACACATGTAATAACAACAACAATAATAATTTTCCTCTTGCAACACTACCTATCAGTACCCTGAATGTAGAAACAAATGAGGTAATATTTGAAATTATTAAAAAGCCACAATTTGAAGTGGACCTTGACAAACTCCAACTTAAACAGTGAACCCCAGGAAAAGCTTAAGCCATGCCCAAATGCACGAATATAATGCATGGTACCAGCTCCAATTACGCATTACTACCTTCAGATACCACTCCTCCACAAATGAACAATTCCCCAGCATCTTCTAACGTTAAACACAAACCCATTATTAATAATTTCCCTCTGCCACCAAGCAGCGACTTCACCAACCACAGCAGTCCATAGCCACCACCTGCTCTCTAATACCGCTATATTACTGGCAACTAATAATAACGATATTACAATGGGATATTAAGAGGATATAGAGGGACTCTGAAAGGGTTTCAAATGTTAATCTTCCAGCCTCCTGCAGATGTAATTATTTACACGAACCCAAACTACATGGCACAGTTGAGTTCCTCTCTCCTGCTATATACTTCTACAATCACTTTCCCCTTTTTTCGATGAGACATACAATGAAAGTTCTTATCTCGTGTACAGTGAAATTACTCATTCTCGAATTTACGTTGGTATTCCAGTTCACCATACTGCAGCCTGTGTATGTTTATACAAGTGGTACACCGTCTGCTCTTGATATCTCTCCACTTCACACCCATTGTCCTTAACTAACATGCAATCTCTGATTTCATCCTTACCTCTACGCCACCCCTTGTATTGGGTAATTTTAACTGTGGCAATTTCCTCTGGGGAGGGTTGCTCTGTGAATCTCAGAGACTAGTTAGTCTTGTCTTTCCCTTCTACTTCTCCATGTCTTGATTACTGGTGTTCCTACATTTCTGTATCCCTCCCTCCTTCCGTACTCTCTCCCACAGGAGATAATACGGAGGGGGATCTGCCGCTGCTCTTCCATAGTATTAATTGGATTATAATAAATGATCTCCATAACAGCGATCATATTCCCTCTCTCACTATGCCTCGTTCTTACACTCGACCTCCTCGTTGATCCCTGTGGCGATCATAGCCTGCAGACTCGGTACTTCAGAAGTCACTCCTCTTTACCTGGTGTTCCTCAGACAAGCTGTTACACAACTTTACCACTTCTGTTCTCCCTGCTGTCACTCTTGCAGGTAGCTGAACCTCAGGTAAACATCATCGTGTCCTGCCTGGTGGTCTCCTGACCACACTCGTGCATTTCCGTTTGGAACATACTGGTCGACCCAGCTGGTGTTACACTCAGACTATGCACCAGTTGGCAGATTATAAACAAGCGAGAGCGCACGCACCTTGTGCTGGTTTGTGTTCACTGGAATTGCCTATACCTATACGGGTACAGTCCGGAAAAAATACGAAAGCTGGCAGGTAAGTACACCAGATCCTGACCCAGTTACTACAGCTGATGCTGAAAACGCTGCAGACCCTGTCCAAGTTGCCAAAATAATTGGGGATAACCTCGTTTGTGTTTCTCAAGGGCTACATCTAATCCACCCCACTTCGGTGTAGAACAGAGTGAGAGTCCACCCAACTAGATTTTACGTCTCACCTTACAACATTCCCTCCACACTTGGTGAACTCGCCTCCATCCTGTCTGAGTACCAACAACAGCAACTGGATCTGAGGACATCTATGTCCTCATGCGTCAACACTCATACCCTACAGCACTGGTCTTAAGCTAACACCTTAACAATCATATCTGATCCAAAATGGTAATACCTAAATTTTCGATAGCCAGGTACCTGTAACCACGACACTTGTCATTATAGACCCATCGCTCTTACAAGCGTTGTTTACAAGTTGCTGGAATACTGGGAAAACAAGTCTCGATGGGAAAAATTTCTCATCAACACTTGTCCTATTTACTGTCAAATCTTACCTAACCTAACCTAACCTCTCATCAACTCAGTTTTCTCATATTGATGGTATACAGTACCAACAAGTTAATGAATACGATACCTGTGCAACACGTAGCTATCTTTATTACCGTACAGGCAATGATGAAGTCTTCAGTCGAATACTGGCTAATATTGGACACAGTGGAAGTAGTAGTTTGGAGGTGATCAGTTCCACAGCATTGGTAGGAGGCGGTGTTTCTGTGTATTATTAATAATAAACACAACACCATGGTATCTTCGTAAACACACCGTGGTATCCTGGTGCACACAACACTATGGTATCTTGGTGCAGATACCATGGTATCTTGGTATACAGTATACTCATCACCCTGGTATCATGGTATACACAACACCATGGTATCTTTGTGCACACACAGCACCATGGTATCCTGGAATACACACCATGGTATCCTGGTTCACACACACCATGGTATCCTAGTACACACACAAGCCATGGTATCCTGGTACACACACAAGCCATGGTATCCTGGTATACACAACACCATGGTATCCTGGTATACGCAACATCATGGTATTCTGGTATACACAACACCATGGTACCCTGGTACACACAACCCCATTGTATCTGGTATACACAACACCATGGTATCCTGGTACACACAACCCCATGGTATCCTGGCACACACACCATGGTATCCTAGTACATACAACACCACAGTATCCTGGTTCACATACACCATGGGATCCTGGTACATACAGCACCATGGTACCCTGGTACACACACCATGGTATCCTGATACACACAATACCATGGTATCCTGGTGCACACAACACCATGGTATCCTGGTACACACAACACCATGGTATCTTGGTACACACAACACCATGGTATCCTGGTGCACACAACACCATGGTATCTTGGAATACACACCACGATATCTTGGTATACACACTATGGTTTCCGGGTACACACAACACCATGGTATCATGGTGCACACAACACCATAGTATCATAACGCACACAACACCATAGTATCATAACACACACAACACCATGGAATCCTGGTACACACACAACACAATAGTATCCGGGAATACACACCATGGTATCCTAGTTCACACACACCATGATATCCTGGTACACACACCATGGTAGCCTGCTTCACACAGTACCATGGTATCTTGGTACACACAATACCATGGTATCCTGGTTCACACACACTATGAAATCCTGATATATACACCACGGTATCCTGGTACACACAACATCATGGCATCCTGGTTCACACACACTATGGTATCCTGATATACACACCATGGTATCCTGGTACACACAACACCATGGTATTATGATTCACACATCATGGTATTTTGGTACACACAACACCATGGTATTTTGGTACACACACCATGGTATTTTGGTACACACAACACCATGGTATTTTAGTACACACAACACCATGGTAACTTGGTACACACACCATGGTATCCTGGCACACGCACTATGGTATTTTGGTACAACACCATGGTATCATGGTATATACAGCACCATGGTATCATGGTACATACAACACCATGGTATCTTGGTACACACAACACCATGGTATTTTAGTGCACACACCATGGTATTTTGGTACACACAACACCATGGTATGAGACAACACCATGCTATCATGATACACGCAACACCATGGTACCATGGTGCATGCAACACCATGGTATCATGGTACACACACCATGGTATCATGGTACTCACAACACCATGGTATCCCAGTACATACACCATGGCATCATGGTACACCATGGTATCCTGGTACAGACACCATGGCACCCTGGTTCCTGCAACGCCATGGTATCTGATACACACACACCACTGTCAGCATAGTTGCTGATCCCTGTGTTGTATAGCATATCATAGTATCATCCATGTGCTTTATATAGAAGACCCCTTAGGCCTGTGACTGTATGACGTCACGGGATGCAGCTTGAGTGTGAGGCGAGCTACCTCGGCCTCAGTCGGCATTTGACATAGGCAGGACAAGGCAGAGGCTGGGCTCCATCTCCCATTACCAGAGTCTGACAATATATCGTTACCATCCATCAAGTGTGTCTACCTTCAACCCTCGATATCTCCTTTTAAGAACCCCTACGATACCATGACATTCTGGTACATACACCATGGTATCCTGGTACATACACCATGGTATCCTGGTACACGCACCAGGGTATCCTGGTACACACCATGGTGTCCTGGTACACACAGCACCTTGGTATCCTGGTACACACAACACCATGGTATCTTGGTACACACACCATGGTATCCTGGAACACACACCATGGTATCCTGGTACACACAACACCATGGTATCCTGGTACACACACCATGGTGTTCTGGTACACCCAGCATACCTTGGTATCCTGGTACACACAACACCATGGTATCTTGGTACAAACCCCATTATCGTGTGGGGTTCGGTAGGAGATTGATGGATAAGGTAAACTCACTTGTTGGATGGTAACGATATATTGTCAGACTGTGATAATGGGAGATGGAGGGAGCCCAGCCTGACTGAGGCCGAGGTAGCCTGTCCCGCTCACTCATGGAGCATCCCGTGATGTCACACAGTCACAGGCCTAAGAGATCTTCTATATAAAGCACATGGATGGTACTATGATACGCTATACAACACATATAAGGGGATCAGCAACTAGGCTGACAGCTCGGTCATGTTACGTATGTCGTCTCGACATACACTACTATGCTATAGGCTGAACAGGCAGGTGGTTCTGCGCTGATTCTATACAATAGCAAATTCATATATAACTTAGAACTAATGGATGGTATCATAATGGATGTTAACAAAATGAGTTTTACGTAATGGGTGTTAACGTAATCACTTTTAACATAATGCATTACGACTTATAAGAACAATTCATTGTACAATATGGATGGAATTGATCGATCGATCTGTATTCATGCACTCTACGGATTCTGAGGAAGAATAAATATATACAAGGTGAAATTAACAGCAAAGACATCTGGTGCACTCAGATCATTACTGTCAAATTCTCAGAATATGGAGGGAACGTGAACACGAAAAAAAAAATTCTGAAAAACTAATCAGTTAATAACAAACAGTTGACAATTTCCTTCATCTCGGACATCTAGTTATACAGACTATGTACATTTAAACCCAATTCTGCGAGGGTGAGGTTTGCATATGCAGAATGGTTATCATCTCTGGGAGGATCGAATTCCTCTGTAATGGCTAACACATGCCTTGACTGAGGACAGTCTGAATGAGTATGTACAAAAGATACAGCTACATGGACGATCTGAACGAGTATCTACAAAAGATACAGCTACATTCACTAGTGACTGTGGAATTACTAACTCTTCTGCTAGGAGTACTCAACTCGACTATTCGATACAGTAATTCTTGGCTCATTACAAAGTCACTAATGGGTGCTGGTGGCTTCACAGTCAGAATAAGATCTTCCTGGAGCAGGAATCAAATCACCAGAACACAAGGGATTGGTTCTTTCTTGCTGGAGGAATGAACAAACTCGGTGGAGTGGATGACTCTCCTCGGCTGAAAAAAATTAACGCTATAACACGCAAAATGAGCATGGGAGAACGAATCTACTATCTCACTGCAAGCACAGGGAAAAATAAATGAACACGGTGAACAATGCTGATATTTAACTGAATCACACACAGTGACACAAGGTATCAGCTATAAAGAAACTTCACTTACAAACATTAACAACTTGTGAAAGTTACTCAAGAAATAACTTCTTACATTGCACTGATTACTGTCAACGAGGATGGGATCACAATCTGGAACACAAGGGACAACAACAACACTCAAGTGAGTACACTAGCCACAGAAACGTCTTTCTGCAATGGCTTGTGTCATCAGCAAGAGATGACATAACTCATTTCAAGTAAAGTTCTTCTCAAAGCGTCCCCTGGGAAGGAACGAGTACTTGAACAAGTCGCCATCGCAATGATAGTAGTCTCAGCACTATCCTGCGTGCATGATATTGTGGCTGGAGTCCAGACAGGAGTGACAGTATTACTAGTGCCTGACCGCTCGGCTACGTTAATAAGTAATGAACAAATCTATAGGAACTTAATCTGAACTTCACATTTTGCAGCACTTTAACAATTCTCAGATACAAGCTGTGAGAACAAACACATTGCTCAGGGGCTAGGTATTATCTTTCAGTCAGTAAGGGAATATTGGTACTGTGGACTGATTCATATTGACTTTGACTGGCATGATACACTAAGTGAACATGCAAAAGTGACTGGGACATGTTCTCAGGGAACTTACTCAAGGGCATAAGGCAAAAAAAAAAAAAAAATAGAATGACACAATAAGCTTAAATGGGAAGAAAATGCTTAACTATTCTGTATAAGTAAATAAAAATTGACAGGTCACACTGTAAGCAAGGAAACTCACAAAAAAAATACTCAACTGAATAAACAACACTTTGAAAATCAAGAGAACATGTACTTTACTCAAATCGAATTTGCTCAACTTTACTTTAAATTGAATAAATGGCAATAGGGAAATACAACAATAAAATGATAAATCAGTCAAAAATGTTAAAATGGACTCAATAAAACTTGTGCAAAATTAAAACAAACTGGGTAACAATTCACTAAAATAAAATAAAATGGTACACAAAGAATAAAATATTATGCACAGAACAGAGCATAAGAAACTCCACTGAAATAAACTGTAGCAATATTGCAAATAATTGCTAATCAAGAGTACTGCACACACTACATAAAATTTCTGAAAAAAAAATTTTAATGGCAAAACAATGCTTGCACAAGAATTATAGCAAAATGAGTCAATGTGCAATAATTAAAAATTTACACACACAGGAAAACACTGTTTACAAGAAAAGAAAATATTATCAAGGAATGAACTGAGTGAACACTTTAACTCTTAACTGCAGCTTAAACAACACTGACTGAACAAGCAAAAGAATGATTTGCTTTAAATGAACAACTTAAAAATTGCACTAAGAGTGAATTTGTTCAATGTAACATGAAAAATAATAGGTGCAAAAACACAGAACAAAAGGTTTGAACACTTACAGTGATGTAGAACACATCAACATAAACACAATACTAGAATTTTCTTGCTATGAAACTTGGTGTGAAAAATTTTGGAAAATAATTTCTTGCACAAAATAATGGCACTATTGTCTGTGGAGATAAGACAAATTAGACACTGGCTGAATGAAAAGAATATGAACACAAGAATGTTCAACACACAGAGAACAAAACAAGAATACACAAATGCTGGGATAAAAATGTAACAGACAACACTGAGTTGTGATGCAGAATACAAGGTAATAAATTACTAAATTACTTCACTGCAACACTATGAACACAAGGTGATTGTGAAGTGGAAACAAATTCTATACTGCTTATATGTTGCACACACAACAAAGGAAAAACACGAAGGTACTTACTTCAAGTGTATAAAAAAAAGAAACACAACACAACAGACATAAGATAATGCATGAAAATTAACACTGAATTAAGAAGGGAAAAAAATTATTGCAAACAGTATATAATAAACACTGAGTCTAATCGAGAGTCACTGAATGTCACTAAGAAAAATCACTGGAACACAAAAGAAATGTCTCAACACTCGCAAATGTTTCTATGAAAAATATTATCGCTGTAACCACTTGGTGAAGAATGAGGTGGAAGGTGGTGGAGGGTGTTTATGTCGTCTCGTGGCTGGCTACTGTCCTCAAGTGATCGTAGAATTGCGCTTACATCAACGATAGACTTCACACAGGAGACTTTCAACGGTGGCACGAAACACACTCTAGCTCTTGACCCCCTATGTGGTCCTTAAAATATGGTGCTGGAACCCGTAGTAGTGTACCAAAACAATGGTAGAGGTTGGGTGAGTGGGTTAATGGCTGAGTGAGGCGGCTGGGGCTGGTGTCGAGTGGTTGGGTGGGTGGACTGAAACAGGGCTAAGGCCGAGACCGCGTGGTAACTGGGCCTATGGGATGAACGGCGTAAGCCTCGCTGGGGACAACCACACTGGCGCGAAAATATTTCTAAGCCGACTGGCTTAAAAACAACCCACAAAATACCACAACACCACAGGGATGAAAAAACACTCAGAATGGCTTGGAACTTGAAGCACAAAGCGATGAAGACTGTACTCACGTGGCTTGCTTGAGTACTGGGGTAAGACACCTGGGTTAGTTGCTGGGTGGCTTATCTTAACTCTTCACACAGAATGGCTTGATAATTTCTCACGATGAGCACAGCAGGGGTGGAAAGCTGGCTGGCAGGCAAGGCTGGATGGTGAGGCTAGGCTGACTGACTCCCTCACCACAAACTGTCTTACTGGCTTATTTTGCAAACTCGGGTCAACCCCTCGGGAGTGATGCAAATAAGCAGATAAACACTAATACAAAGAGACTGACCAGTGAATAATGTAGTGGCTGGTAGACACTTGATTGAGGTAGCTGGCTGGCTTGGGGTAGGTCGAGCGTTACCCTGCTCGATAGGCCTAGTCACAAGAGGGCGGCCAGCTCAGTAGAAATTTATCTCCAGAAATCGCTGTAATCGTCAGAATTACAGGCCCTCCGTTGCCACCAATTGTCGTAGGGGTTCTTAAAGGAGACAACGAGGGCTGAAGGTAGACACACTTGTTGGATGGTAACGATATATTGTCAGACTGTGATAATGGGAGATGGAGGGAGCCCAGCCTGCCGTGTCCTGCCTTCTACTGAGCCTATGCATCGACTGAGGCCGAGGTAGCCTGTCCTGCTCACTCATGGAGCATCCCGTGATGTCACACAGTCACAGGCCTAAGGGATCTTCTATATAAAGCACATGGATGGTACTATGATACGCTATACAACACATATAAGGGGATCAGCAACTATGCTGACACCATGGTATCCTGGTACACACACCATGGTATTCTGGTACACACACCATGGTATCCTGGTATATACTCCATGGTTTCCTGGTACATACGCCATGGTATCTTGGTATAGGAGAAAAGTCTTCTGAAACTCGTTTGATAAATAACTGTTTAACATGACCTACTTCCATTAGTGGCCCTCGCTCACCTGTAATGTCAACTGCAGCTGCTGCTACTTGCTTCTGCTCCACTTATATAGTGGCAGCCACGAGCCACTGTTGTAGGCCGAGGGACTTACCACCTTGTACCAGGGCTAAGGAGCTGATCACCTCACAACATTTAATACTACTGCTACTATCGTCTTCAATGTTGCATTCGCCTGTATCTAACTGAAGACGCCTGTTGCGCAGGCGAAAAGTTTCGGTAATATAAATACCCAAGCGTTGGATGGAGTCTCATCCATCATCTTGGAAAAAACCACGAAATGGGTGGGGGTTTGAATCCATGGCACTTGAGTCCAAAAACTCCAGGTCAGTGCGTAAGCCACCAGCTTTGTTTTAGAAAGGGTCATTCCACCATCGACCACTTTAATCCTCCTCGATACATACATTCGCATTGCTTTTCCCGATAACCCATCAGGTATTGCAGTCATTTACGATGTAGAAAAACAATCAGGGCACGACCTGTTACTGCGTCTTGTCTCAAGCACATATCTTAGGATTTCGGGTCAACGTATCACTTTTCTTTTAAGGTTTCTTATATGAAAGACACTTCAGTGTCCGCATATATAACAGCTTTGACTCTGACTTTGTGCAAGTTGAAGATGCATCTTAATACAAATAAGCCGCACATAGGAGAATAAAGCTTATTACGACGTTTCGGTCTGGTGTACCGCCAGGTTGTATTCTCAGGACCATGTCAGACATACCTGACGCTGGTATATATGTAACGCCAAGCTTCATGCCTGTGCCTCAGATTCTTCAAGACTACGGTTCTCTTCACCAACTCCAAGACTGAGGAACCGATTACCTCGTCTTTCGCGTATAGTTCTACTGCCTTCCAATTATGTCCTTGAATTTCTTTTACAAATAAAGATACCAAGATGTTGCACACTGACACACTCACCTCCTCTGAAATGTAATGTGATCCCTTACATGTCGATGATTTTACTACTGCTCTTGCTGGCACAGACTCTCAACTCACAGTGACCTTTTCAATAGACATCTCACATGGGTTTAAATTTTCCTGTTGTTAAAACAAACTTTAATAATTTTGGCGAGACGCCCCAGTGTTCTCTGGAGGCTTAAAGAAACTCCTCTTCTACATTCTCACCTCATCTGAACTGCACTACGAAGACCAACTATGTTCCTCAGTTTTCCTAGTTACTCTTCCTAAATTTGATCTCATTGCTTAATAGAGTTTTACGTCTGTATCTAAGGGCTTTTTATTTTAATCTTTTCCTATCTAGAAGCTGTTTATAAAGGTAAATGTCCATCATTTATAATATCAAATCAAAGCCAACTGTCTTCGCTAATTTGTCCGTTTACCTGACCTTAACAATCCTTCCACATACAGAAGAATTACAGAGGTTAGTAGGACTAATTCATCTAATCGTTGGCCTCATTTGTTATGTGCCTTTAATAAGGATAAGACGCATATGAAAGTTTTCAGTATCTTTATCTCCTACAAAACAAGGCTTCCACAGTCAAACACAGATGATTAAAACACGGGAGACAATGGTAGTAGTGGTTTTAAAGTGACTGATACGTCAACATTAGTACGTGCTGGTCAGTCCCTAAAGCTTCACTTTAGTACCTCCATACCTTCACTTTAGTACCTCCATACCCTCACTTTAGTACCTCCATACCCTCACTTTAGTACCTCCATACTCTCACTTTAGTACCTCCATACTCTCACTTTAGTACCTCCATACCCTCACTTTAGTACCTCCATACCCTCACTTCAGTACCTCCATACCCTCACTTTAGTACCTCCATACCCTCACTTTAGTACCCCATACCTTCACTTTAGTACCTCCATACCCTCACTTTAGTACCTCCATACCCTCACTTCAGTACCTCCATACCCTCACTTTAGTACCTCCATACCCTCACTTTAGTACCCCCATACCTTCACTTTAGTACCTCCATACCCTCACTTTAGTACCCCCATACCTTCACTTCAGTACCTCCATACCCTCACTTTAGTACCTCCATACCTTCACTTTAGTACCTCCATACCCTCACTTTAGTAAAGTCTCTTAACACGCTCTCTTATACAGTGACTTTAGGGTTTTTTACCCTCGTCGTTAAGTTCCTTACATTCAAGCTTGCTTCTCCCCTCCCTCCATCCCTGAAGACTCACAAGTCTATTGCCACCTTGTACTCGCTTATTCTTAATGAACACTTACAATCCAACTTTGTCCACACTTATCCTTGAACACTTTCAATCCAACCTTGTCCTGTAGCTCGATTGCTAGCGCACTTAACTCACACACTGAGGTCTGCGGCTCGATCCCCGGTAAGGGTGGAAACATTGGGACGTGTTTCCTTAAGACACCTGTCGTCCTTGTTCACCCATCAGTAAAATGGGTACCTCGGTGTTAGTCGACTAGTGTGGGTCGCATCCTGGGGACAATAATGACCTAATTTTCCCGAAATGTCATTGATATCAGCTTGTACATATACTTGTACATGTACTTGTAGAAATCAATATTATTATTATTATCGTTATTATTAATATTATTAATTATTCTTGAACGCTTCCAATCACAGTTTTATGCTGTAGTTATGTACAATGGTGGCTCCACATTCCCAGATGGAGTAGGATATGTGGCTGGTTATCTACATAGAGTAGGATATGTGGCTGGTTATCTACATAGAGTAGGATATGTCTCTGGTTATCTACATAGAGTAGGATATGTGGCTGGTTATCTACATAGAGTAGGATATGTGGGTGGTTATCTACATAGAGTATGATATGTGGCTGGTTATCTACGTAGAGTAGGATATGTGGCTGGTTATCTACATAGAGTAGGATATGTGGCTGGTTATCTACACAGAGTAGGATATGTGGCTGGTTATCTACATAGAGTAGGATATGTGGCTGGTTATCTACATAGAGTAGGATATGTGGCTGGTTATCTACATAGAGTAGGATATGTGGCTGGTTATCTACATAGAGTAGGATATGTGGCTGGTTATCTACATAGAGTAGGATATGTGGCTGGTTATCTACATAGAGTAGGATATGTGGCTGGTTATCTACATAGAGTAGGATATGTGCCTGGTTATCCAGAAAGAGTAGATATGTGGCTGGTTATCCAGATATATACAAAAGTCAGCCAGCCTGGCCCATGGCCGGGCTCAGAGAGCAGATTAACTATCGAAACTCTTCAAAGGTCTGGAGTCTACCTGGAGGTTATTCCGGGGATCAACGCCCTCGCGGCCCGGTCCACGACCAAGCCTCCCGGTGGATCAGGGCCTGATTAACCAGGCTGTTACTGCTGGCCGCACGCAGTCCAACGTACGAACCATAGCCCGGCTGATCCGGCACTGACTTTAGGTATCTGTCCAGCTCTCTCTTGAATGCAGCCAGGGGTTTATTGGTAATTCCCCTAATGCTTGATGGGAGGCTGTTGAACAGTCTTGGGCCCCGGACACTTACGGTGTTTTCTCTTAGTGTACCAATGGCGCCCCTACTTTTAATTGGGGGCATTTTGCACCGCCTGCCCAGTCATTTACTTTCGTAGGGAGTGATTTCTGTGTGCAGATTCTGGACCATTCCTTCTAGGACTTTCCAAGTGTAGATTATGATATATATCTCTCTCCTGCGTTCCAACAAGCACAAGTCAAGTGCTTCCAAGCGTTCCCAGTAGTTAAGGTGCTTGACATAACTTATACGTGCAGTAAAGGTTCTCTGTACACTCTCTAGATCTGCGATTTCACCTGCTTTGAACGGAGATGTTAATGTACAGCAGCATTCCAGCCTAGAGAGAACAAGTGATTTGAAAAGGATCATCATTGGCTTGGCATCTCTCGTTTTGAACGTTCTCATTATCCATCCTATCATTTTCTTTGCACTTGTGATCGTGGCACTGTTGTGATCCTTGAAAGTGAGATCCTCAGACATTTCTACTCCCAGGTCCCTTATATTATTTTTCCGCTCTATTGTACGGCCAGAGTTTGTAGTATACTCTGTTCTAGTTATTATCTCCTCCAGTTTTCTATAACGTAGTAGTTGGAATTTGTCCTCATTGTGCATCATATTGTTTTCCGTTGCCCACTGGAAAACTTTGTTTATATCTTCTTGGAGGTTAACCGCGTCCTCAGCAGATGACAGCCTCATGCAGATCCTAGTATCGTCTACAAAGAATGATACGGTGCTGTGTGTTACATCTCTGTGTCTGATATGAGGATGAGGAACAGGATGGGGGCGAGTATTGTGCCTTGTGGAACAGTGCTCTTCACAATGGCAGCCTCCGATTTAACTCTGCTGACCACTACTCTTTGTGTTCGATTGGCTAGGAAGTTGAAGATCTATCTCCCCACTTTGCACGCTTTAGCACATATTTTGTGCCCTATTACGCCATGATCGCACTTATCAAACGCTTTTACAAAGTCTGTGTATATTACATCTGCATTCTGATTTTCTTCCAGTGCATACAATGTCATATCATAGTGATCCAGTAGTTGTGAGAGGCAGGAGCGACCTGCCCTGAACCCATGTTGCCCTGGATTGTGCAGTTTTTGGGAATCCAGGTGGTTTGCAATCCTGCTTCTTAGCACTCTTTCGAAGATTTTTATGATGTGGGACGTTAGAGCTATTGGTCTATAGTTCTTAGCTAATGCTTTGCTGCCGCCTTTATGGAGTGGGGCTATATCCGTAAGTGACTGGAATTTCACCCTTGTCCAAGCTCCTCCTCCATAGTGTACTTAGGGCACATGAGAGGGGTTTCTTGCAGTTCTTAATAAACACAGAGTTCCTCGAGTCTGGGCCTGGGGCTGAGTGCATGGGCATGTTGTCAATGGCTTTTTCAAAGTCTATCGGAGTTAGGGTAATGTCGGAAATCTGGCATACATTTATGGAGTTTTGAGGCTCATTCATCCTCATTCATAGTCGATCCTCAGACTGATTAGTGCCTCACTAAACACAGAGTCGTACTGGGATTTCAGTATTTCAGTCATTTCCTTGTTGTCACCAGTGTAAATCCCATCCTGTCTGAGTAAGGGCCCGATACTAGATGTGGTATTTGCCTTGTTTTTGGCATATGAGAAGAAATATTTCGAATTTCTTTCAATTTCAATAATAGCTTTAAGCTCCTCCTGTCTCTCCTGGTTCCTGTAAGAGTCATTTAACTTAAGTTCGATAGTTTCCACTTCCCTGGTCAGCGCCTCCTTTTGTGTATCAGATATTCTAGTGTTCCTGAGGAGCTCAGTGATTCTTCGTCGTCTTCTGTAGAGGGAGCGTCTTTCTCTTTCCAGTTTACTCCTGCTCTTCTTCTTTCTTAGGGGAATATGCCTAGAACATGCTTCAGCTGCCAGGAAGTTGATCCTTTCAAGGCACTGGTTTGGATCCATGTCATTTAAGATATCTTCCCAACATGTTTCATTTAAGACATGGTTTACCTGGTCCCAGTTGATGTTCTTGTTGTTGAAGTTGTATTTTATGAAGACACCTTCACAAGTACGTGCATTTTACTGATCAGGACCCCTATGCATGTAAGTCTGGACTTCGATTAGATTGTGATTGGAATTGTTTTTTATATTGTTATGTCTCTTACCAGGTCCTCATTTTATGTGAAGATAAGGTCAAATGTGTTTTCTAGTCTTGTTGGCTCCACTGTGTGCTGGCTTAAGGTGTGTTTATCGCAGAAACTTAGTAGCTCATGTGTGACCTTTCATCTGCGCTACCTGCAGTATTTCCACAGCGGAGGTGTAAACAATAGTCATCGTTATCGTGCGGCAGGAGAAAGAAAACTACCATAATAAGACAGAACGAAGAGGGAAAAATACGTTAATAAGGCAGGTGAAGGAAGATGCAAAGCACTAACAAGGCAAGAAGAGGAAGAAAGGATAGGTTAATAGGACAAAAGCAGGAAAAAATACGTTAATGAGGCCGGTGGAGGAGAAACGGAGAGAGAGAGAGAGAGAGAGAGAGAGAGAGAGAGAGAGAGAGAGAGAGAAGCAAAACTGGCATAAGAAATAAAAGTTTTCTCAACATTAGACTAACTAGGACAAAAGCCGTGCAGTGCCTCGTATGACCTTGCTGAGAGTTATGACACGGGAGGTATAGCGAGGGAGGGAGGGAGAGGGAGGGAGGGAGGGAAGGGGGAAGAGGGGATCTAATGGTTAAGGGAAGACCAAGGAAAAGGAGAAAGTAAGGGGGAGAGAGATGGAGGTGATGGGAAAGGAAAGGGAGCCGTAAGATGAGGAGTGAAACACAGAGAGAACATGGGAAGAAGACAACAAGTGTTATGGAGAAGTGGTGGTGAAGGGAGGAGAAGGAGAGTAGAAGATAAAGAGGGAGAACAAAATAAGTGAGCGAAGAAGGAACGATAAAAGGGAATATGGAAGAGGAGGTTAGATAAGTCTAAACGGATGAGAGACATCGGAATGGAATTACTAGCAAGATAGAGGGAGATATGGGAGGAAGAGGAAGGGAGGGGGAAGGGAGATGGGAGGGAGGGAAGGAAGAAAGGAGGGAGATAAAATGTGGTTAAATAACAAGAGTGTAAAAGAGGAAGGAAAAACACAGGGATGGGAAAGAGAAAGAGAGAGAGAGAGACGAAGATAGAGATAAATAAGGGGTGGAAGAGACGCATATGGGGAAAGGAGAGATGAAATAAAAGAGACAGAGAGAGAGAGACAGCGAGAGAGACAGACAGGGGGAGAGGGAACGAAGGAGGGATGTAAAGGAAATGAAGGAGGAAGGAAGGAAGACAGGGAGGAAAAGAGGAATGAAGGAAGGGGCAGACGGAGACAGGGAGGTAGGTATGTAGGGAGGGAGGGATTCAAGGAGGGAGAAAGGGAGGGATTAAGGAAGAAAGGAAGGAAGGTAGGGATGGAGGAGACTAAAGGAAAGGGGGAAGTGAGAGACAGAGATAAAGGAGGGAGAATACAGACACAGAAACAGAGAACATTACTTTCCTCTTGCCGAAAATAAATATCCATGAGAGGAGGATGAAGAAATTGTTGGAGCAGAGCACACCAGTGTTGGAGACTGTTTCAATACCAGTGTTGCAGACAGTGTAAGCACCAGTGTTGGAGATTGTCAACAGCAGTGTTGGAGACTGTCAACACCAGTGCTGGAGACAGTGTAAGCACCAGTGTTGGAGACTGTGTGAACACCAGTGTTGCAGACTGTGTGAACACCAGTGTTGGAGGCTGTGTGAACACCAGTGTTGAGACAGTGTGAACACCAGTGTTGGAGACTGTCTGAACACCATTGTTGCAGATGTGTGAACACCAGTGCTGGAGGCTGTGTGAACACCAGTGTTGAGACAGTGTGAACACCAGTGTTGGAGACTGTCAACACCAGTGTTGGAGACAGTGTAAGCATCAGTGTTGGAGACTGTGTGAACACCAGTGCTGGAGGCTGTGTGAACACTAGTGTTGGAGGCTGTGCGAACACCAGTGTTGAGACAGTGTGAACACCAGTGTTGGAGACTGTGTGAGCACTAGCACACACGATGGATCAAAGTAGCACACACGAGTGTTGGAGGCCTAGGTGTAGGTTAGACTTTATTTACCTAGGTAAAGGTTATGGTCTCTCTAGCAGCCTAGGTGTAGATTGTACTCTACCTAGCAGCCTAGGTGTAGACTGTACTCTACCTAGCAGCCTAGGTGTAGATTGTACTCTACCTAGCAGCCTAGGTGTAGATTGTACTCTACCTAGCAGCCTAGGTGTAGATTGCACTCTACCTAGCAGCCTAGGTGTAGATTGTACTCTACCTAGCAGCCTGGATGTAGATTGTACTCTACCTAGCAGCCTGGGTGTAGATTGTACTCTACCTAGCAGCCTAGGTGTAGATTGTACTCTACATAGCAGCCTAGGTGTAGATTGTACTCTACCTAGCAGCCTGGGTGTAGGTTATACCCTACGTAGCAGCCTAGGTGTAGATTGTACTCTACATAGCAGCCTAGGTGTAGATTGTACTCTACCTAGCAGCCTAGGTGTAGATTGTACTCTACCTAGCAGCCTAGGTGTAGATTGTACTCTACCTAGCAGCCTAGGTGTAGATTGTACTCTACCTAGCAGCCTAGGTGTAGATTGTACTCCACCTAGCAGCCTAGGTGTAGATTGTACTCTACCTAGCAGCCTGGGTGTAGATTGTACTCTACCTAGCAGCCTGGGTGTAGATTGTACTCTACCTAGCAGCCTAGGTGTAGATTGTACTCTACCTAGCAGCCTAGGTGTAGATTGTACTCTACCTAGCAGCCTGGGTGTAGATTGTACTCTACCTAGCAGCCTGGGTGTAGGTTATACCCTACGTAGCAGCCTAGGTGTAGATTGTACTCTACATAGCAGCCTAGGTGTAGATTGTACTCTACCTAGCAGCCTAGGTGTAGATTGTACTCTACCTAGCAGCCTAGGTGTAGATTGTACTCTACTTAGCAGCCTAGGTGTAGATTGTACTCTACCTAGCAGCCTAGGTGTAGATTGTACTCTACCTAGCAGCCTGGGTGTAGATTGTACTCTACCTAGCAGCCTGGGTGTAGATTGTACTCTACCTAGCAGCCTAGGTGTAGATTGTACTCTACCTAGCAGCCTAGGTGTAGATTGTACTCTACCTAGCAGCCTGGGTGTAGATTGTACTCTACCTAGCAGCCTGGGTGTAGGTTATACCCTACGTAGCAGCCTAGGTGTAGATTGTACTCTACATAGCAGCCTAGGTGTAGATTGTACTCTACCTAGCAGCCTAGGTGTAGATTGTACTCTACCTAGCAGCCTAGGTGTAGATTGTACTCTACCTAGCAGCCTAGATGTAGATTGTACTCTACCTAGCAGCCTAGGTGTAGATTGTACTCTACCTAGCAGCCTAGGTGTAGATTGTACTCTACCTAGCAGCCTAGGTGTAGATTGTACTCTACCTAGCAGCCTAGGTGTAGATTGTACTCTACCTAGCAGCCTAGGTGTAGATTGTACTCTACCTAGCAGCCTAGGTGTAGATTGTACTCTACCTAGCAGCCTAGGTGTAGATTGTACTCTACCTAGCAGCCTAGGTGTAGATTGTACTCTACCTAGCAGCCTAGGTGTAGATTGTACTCTACCTAGCAGCCTAGGTGTAGATTGTACTCTACCTAGCAGCCTAGGTGTAGATTGTACTCTACCTAGCAGCCTAGGTGTAGGTTATACCCTACGTAGCAGCCTGGGTGTAGGTTATACCCTACGTAGCAGCCTAGGAGTGTGTGTGTGTGTGTGTGTCCACGGATGTCATCCCTGGCCAAGCCTCTTACCTCTCATCAAGACTGATTGCTCCTCAAACTCTGTATAGTATCCGCTTCCCATAACTTCTTTCTCTAGTGCATTCCACTTAGCACTTGCATGGCCCATCTTCATCTTTAGCTGCCTTCTGTGTCCTCAGGCTTCAAGGAAGGCAGTGGCTGACAAGTCAATTGCATTTCTTCTTCACACGCTGCCAGAGATAATTCCTCCTTTATCGATATCATTAAAATGCGTTAAAAAGATAATAGGAACTGTCATGGCGGCTATGGTCAACGTGTCCTAGACACGTTCAAGGTCAGAACAAGACGTAAGGAAGGTCCAAATGTAAGAAAATAGTAAGGAAGGTTAAGACGTAGGAAGGTCACGACATAAGGAAGGTTAAGACGCAAGATGACGTAAGGAAGGTTAAAACGCAACATGACGTAAGGAAGGTTAAAACGCAGGATGACGTAAGGAAGGTTAAGACGCAAGTTGACGTAAGGAAGGTTAAGACGCAAGTTGATGTAAGGAAGGTTAAGACGCAAGATGAAGTAAGGAAGGTTAAGACGCAACATGACGTAAGGAAGGTTAAGACGCAAGATGACGTAAGGAAGGTTAAGACGCAAGATGACGTAAGGAAGGTTAAGACGCAACATGACGTAAGGAAGGTTAAGACGCAAGATGACGTAAGGAAGGTTAAGACGCAAGATGACGTAAGGAAGGTTATGACGCAAGATGTAAGGAAGGTTAAGACGCAAGATGACGTAAGGAAGGTTAAGACGCAAGATGACGTAAGGAAGGTTAAGACGCAAGATGACGTAAGGAAGGTTAAGACGCAAGATGACGTAAGGAAGGTTAAGACGCAAGATGAAGTAAGGAAGGTTAAGACGCAAGATGGCGTAAGGAAGGTTAAGACGCAAGATGACGTAAGGAAGGTTGAGACGCAAGATGACGTAAGGAAGGTTAAGACGCAAGATGAAGTAAGGAAGGTTAAGAAGCAACATGACGTAAGGAAGGTTAAGACGCAAGATGACGTAAAGAAGGTTAAGACGCAAGATGACGTAAGGAAGGTTAAGACGCAAGATGACGTAAGGAAGGTTAAGACGCAACATGGCGTAAGGAAGGTTAAGACGCAAGATGACGTAAGGAAGGTTAAGACGCAAGATGAAGTAAGGAAGGTTAAGACGCAACATGGCGTAAGGAAGATTAAGACGCAAGATGACGTAAGGAAGGTTAAGACGCAAGATGACGTAAGGAAGGTTAAGACGCAAGATGACGTAAGGAAGGTTAAGACGCAAGATGAAGTAAGGAAGGTTAAGACGCAAGATGAAGTAAGGAAGGTTAAGACGCAAGATGACGTAAGGAAGGTTAAGACGCAAGATGGCGTAAGGAAGGTTAAGACGCAAGATGAAGTAAGGAAGGTTGAGACGCAAGATGACGTAAGGAAGGTTAAGACGCAAGATGACGTAAGGAAGATTAAGACGGAAGATGAAGTAAGGAAGGTTAAGACGGAAAATGAAGTAAGGAAGGTTAAGACGCAAGATGAAGTAAGGAAGGTTAAGACGCAAGATGAAGTAAGGAAGGTTTAGACGCAAGATGACGTAAGGAAGGTTAAGACGCAAGATGACGTAAGGAAGGTTAAGACGCAAGATGAAGTAAGGAAGGTTAAGACGCAAGATGAAGTAAGGAAGGTTAAGACGCAAGATGAAGTAAGGAAGGTTAAGACGCAAGATGACGTAAGGAAGGTTAAGACGCAAGATGAAGTAAGGAAGGTTAAGACGCAAGATGAAGTAAGGAAGGTTAAGACGCAAGATGACGTAAGGAAGGTTAAGACGCAACATGACGTAAGGAAGGTTAAGACGCAAGATGACGTAAGGAAGGTTAAGACGCAAGATGACGTAAGGAAGGTTAAGACGCAAGATGAAGTAAGGAAGGTTAAGACGCAAGATGACGTAAGGAAGGTTAAGACGCAAGATGAAGTAAGGAAGGTTAAGACGCAAGATGAAGTAAGGAAGGTTAAGACGCAAGATGAAGTAAGGAAGGTTAAGACGCAAGATGACGTAAGGAAGGTTAAGACGCAAGATGAAGTAAGGAAGGTTAAGACGCAAGATGAAGTAAGGAAGGTTAAGACGCAAGATGACGTAAGGAAGGTTAAGACGCAACATGACGTAAGGAAGGTTAAGACGCAAGATGACGTAAGGAAGGTTAAGACGCAAGATGACGTAAGGAAGGTTATGACGCAAGATGTAAGGAAGGTTAAGACGCAAGATGACGTAAGGAAGGTTAAGACGCATGATGAAGTAAGGAAGGTTTAGACGCAAGATGACGTAAGGAAGGTTAAGACGCAAAGAATATCAAGAAGTAAGGCAGGTCAAGCAGTAAGGTAGGTGAAGAAGTAAGAAAGAAGGAGCAAGGAAGAGAAGGTTACTGTTGTAAGGCACATTCACTCAGTCACAGTGAGGGTGGAGGCGGGACCAGCCTACAGGGTTTTAGCCCAACTAGCTCACTGTGTCGTAAACCAGCTAGAGACTGGCGAGGGACGGGTACGGGGGATGTGACAGGGTGTTTAGGAGAGTACTCGGGGGGGGGGGAGATTAGGGTAAAACTGTTGGGAGAATTACCGACAATATGTAAAGTAAAACGACACAAGTGCAACTAATGTGACATTTTATTGTGTCAACGTTTCGCTCTCCAGGACGTGGCATCCTCAACACCATCAACACTTTGGAACCTATTATTAAATTTACACTAGAGGAAAAGAAGGACAACCAATTACCTTTTCTCGACGTTCTCCTACGCACTGGTGAAAACAGACTTTCTTTTAAAGTCTACCGGAAACCTACCTACAAGAACGATCTACATTTCTTCTCTCACCCATGACACAAGAACTAAAAGAAGGGTAGTTACTGGGTTCTTTCTGAGAGCCTACAGAATTTCCAGTCCGCAGTTCCTCGAAGAAGAATGCACATACATCACCAATTCTTTTAGTTCACTACACTTTCCCCTACACTTCATATGTGGCTGCAGGAAACGTGCGACACGTATCCTCAACAAGACCAACACCAATCAAGTTGAAAGGCCTCCAAGTTACATACTTTTACCAGTCAGCAACGTTGCTAATAACGTTTCAAAAATGCTTGACAGAAAACTGGCTAAAATCTGTACCAGGTCTTCAACTACTATTAGGAACCTGATACAAAAACCTAAGCATGATTCTGGCACAAGTGCAGGAATTTACACTATACCATGTGGGGAGTGTGACAAAGTATATATGGGGGAAACGGCCAGATCTCTGGACATTAGGATCACCGAACACAAAAATGCTTGCAGAAATGATGACCGTAAAAACGCGTGTGATCAACATGAAATTCAGTGAGGGTAAACTAGTCATTAAAGAAGACGATTTAAGACGGAGAAAATGCATAGAAGCTGCCTTAATTGCTGTCAGTAATTAGGGTAAAATTCCGGTAGTTACAGTATCTCAAAATTGCTAATCAACAGGATATTACCCATTCTGGAAACTGTTGTTACATGATATCAACAGGTTCCTCTGTAGCCATCCGTCTCACCACCTTAGTTCTACTATTACTACTACTACTACTACTACTACTACTACCACCACCTCTACCCACGCGACACTTCACCTGACTCCTGCCACTATATTTATATACGCGTTTTCTTAGTTTTCTCTGTATTAGGACTGAAGAAGCCACTCGTGGTGAAACGTTTTCTTTAATAAATGTCCTGAGCTGCACCTAAGTGTCTTTTTCCACATCTTGTGGGTATCACCATACCATTTCCTCACTGCACAAGTGCCTCAGTCTTCAATATGATAGAACAAGACGAATCAGTCCACCTCAACATCCATATGATAACGACAATTGCAATCATAAACGCAACCTTTTTTTTCTTCAGAGAAGATAAGGAAACAATGGAAAAAAAATATTCTATCACCAGAGGAACCATATTAAACACATCACAGACCCAGTGATAGTTTCATCACAATCACACATATTAACACCCGCTCAAAATCCAAGCACTAACACAAGCAACAACTTTCATGTTCGCATATATTACAGATGTCATACTAAGCTATAACAACAAATTTTCTGTCATGTCCTCGAAGAGTTAGGAAACCTGATTCTTTTTTCCCCTTCTCCTTTTTCCCCTTTCCTCTTTCTCCTTTGGGTTTTTTTTTCTTCTGCCTTGGGTATTTGGTCTATTATTATAATTTTTCCCCTCTGTGTTCTTGTTCCTACCCTTTGTGGGCCCCTAGCTCCCTTGTGGGCCTTAAGCTCCCTAGTGGGCCTTAAGCTCCCTTGTAGTGCTCCTCTTTCTTAGTCTTTGACTCCACTACTACTACCTCTCTTGTCCAGTCCCTGTCTGCTGACCTATATATACTCCCTCCTTCTCTCCTTTTTGTTAGTGTGACTTTGTAAATGGTTCAAGTCGGACCGAAACGTCGTCGTAAGCTCATCTCTCCTATATGCGGGTTATATGTGTATAGGGAAACCTGGCTACAGTGTTACCTGATGCAACTAAATGAATAGACCTCAAGGTGGAGCTGATATACCTCAGGTGAAGTTGATATACCCCAAAGTGGAGTTGATATACCTCAAGGTGGAGTTGATATACCTCAAGGTGGAGTTGATATGCCCAAAAGTGGAGTTGATATACCTCGAGGTAGAGTTGATATACCTCAAGGTGGAGTTGATATACCTCAAGGTGGAGTTGATATACCTCAAGGTGGAGTTGGTCTGTACGTTAGAGAGTCTCGTAAACACTGAGGTGCTCAGAATCAGACGCTGTAGTTTATGTTACTTAATCTTGTATATTGAACCGCTGACCATCACACACCATAACAGTGAAATTTAAAATTAAAACATTGTCAGTGTTGGTGTAAATAACTTCAATGATCAGGTGATCAAAGTGGACAATTTTCTTGAATACTTTAGATACCAGATGACCTTGAATATTACCTTGGTTAGTGGTTGCAGTTTAATACTATTTGAAAATGGGAATGTGGCAAGGTATCGGTATCGGTCATTTTTACGGTATCGGTATCGATAAAACGGCCGATACCAGCCGACAGTTTTTTTTTAAATAATATTACACATGTTTAAAAAATATCAATATGAACACTACCTCAAACACACACACACATCTTGCTACACTTAGTAGCGACCAGTGAAGAGGCGGGGCCAGGAGCTAGAACTCGACCCCTGCAACCTCAACTAGGTGAGTACAACTAGGTGAGTACACACATACACACACACTGCCTTTAACAAAATGGTAATTAACTTTCGACAAGTACATTTAACTATGTAGATGAATGGTTCAGAGAACCGACATGTTGATAAATTAGACACATGTGCAACACTTGGGTATCTTTAATGAGGAAACGTTTCGCCACACAGTGGCTTCATCAGTCCATACAAAGGAGAACGGTGAAGAACAGGAGGAGAATGAGGTAATCAGTCCCTCAACCTTGAGTCGATGTGGTCAGTCCATCAATCTTGAAAAGAAAACATATGTGCGGAGAAGTAGCGCATATACTGTAGGCAGGAGAGGTGCAGCAGTCGTAGGTGGTGTCACGTTTGTCCAATGTGGAAGTAGGTCGTGCCCAAGGGTTAGGCAATACAGGGAATTCTTTACTTGCCTAACCCTTGGGCATGACCTACTTCCACATTGGTCAAATGTGACACCACCTACGACTGCTGCACCTCTCCTGCCTATGGTATATAAGCTACTTCTCCGCACATATGCTGTATTCTATTCAAGATTGATGGACTGACCACATCGACTCAAGGCTGAGGGACTGATTACCTCAAATTCCTCCTGTTCTTCACCATTCTCCTTTGTATGGACTGATGAAGTCACTGTGTGGCGAAACGTTTCCTCATTAAAGATACCCAAGTGTTGCACATGTGTCTAATTTATCTACATTTAACTAACACAACAGGTCAAGTAATGAGTAATAACATTATCATCTCAGTGACATTAACTTACTTAATATTTAACTTTCCTATATTATGTAATATCCATTATGCAATAAACATTCCCTTATATATTGAAAATAGTCATTATAATTTCAAAGATACAAAAATCCAGAAAAAGCATAGGTATCGATCGAAAATTAGGTATCCATATCGGCAAAAATTTTGGTATCGTCTCAACCGTACTTTATCACCCATTTATCACATACATTTGAAAAGTGTAGCAAGGTGTAATAAGGTTCCAGCTGGCAGTTTACATAGAGTCACACACAAGTGAGATATTATAACTGTGCCACACTTGTCTTAAGCCAGACAACAGTCGAACCATCAGCACGGAGATCAAATCCTGAGCTTACATTCAGACCTTCAAAGTTGACTAGACTCAAGCATTCCAATGATAAGTCTCGCGAGGGTGTTCTCGGCAAATTCGATTTTACCTATAAATATAATGACTGAGATCAGTTGAAAGATGATCTAAATGAAATAGACTGGAAAGATAGTTGGGTAGGATGAATACAAACAGATGATTTGAAAGACTGAGCTCAGTGCTACTGCCAGCATCTCCCAGGCTCATACCACGAACAACAAGAAAGATAAGATAGAGAGAGAGAGAGAGAGAGAGAGAGAGAGAGAGAGAGAGAGAGAGAGAGTGTGTGTACCTCTACAGACGAAGATGAGGAAATGTTTGAGACAGAAAACATAGAACCAAGATTGAAAACCTCTAACAATGCTTAAGAAACAGACCACAGTACTAACACTAACAACACACCATACAATACTCAGGAGACAGACCACAGTACTAACACTAACAACACAACATACAATACTCAGGAGACAGACCACAGTACTAACACTAACAACACAACATACAATACTCAGGAGACAGACCACAGTACTAACACTAACAACACACCATACAATACCCAGGAGACAGACCGCAGCACTAACAATAACAACACACCATACAATACTCAGGAGACAGACCACAGTACTAACACTAACAACACACCATACAATACTCAGGAGACAGACCGCAGCACTAACAATAACAACACAACATACAATACCAAGGAGACAGACCACAGTACTAACACTAACAACACACCATACAATACCCAGGAGACAGACCGCAGCACTAACAATAACAACACAACATAAAAAGACAGACCACAGGAGACAGGTTACAAGGACATCCAGTATAATTAAGGCTAAACCAGAAATTCTGGCAGAGTTTTGTGCTCCATACATAAAAAAAAAAAATGCCAATTGTGAATGAAAGTGTCCAGAGTAACTTGCTCATTTCCTTCTCAGTAATGAGACTATCATCTACTGTATCCCAGCCTCCAATACTGATCATATTTTTGCCTTGAATTTTTCACAAGAGAATAAGTATTTTGCTTGCTTACAAATCAGACATACTCTAGAAGCAGACATATTCTTACAATCTGACATACTCTTACAATCAGCCATACTCTACACTCAGACATATTCTTACAGTGGGAGTAGATGTAAAATAGAAAGAGACAGGCGCTCCCTTTACAGGCGACGGAAAAGAATAACAGAGCGGCTAAAAGAGGTCAATATATCTGAAATGCGTAGGGAGACACTGGTCAGAGAAATAGCAAGCATCGAACTTAAGCTAAAAGAATCCTTTAGGAGTCAGGAATCGCGGGAAGAACTAAAAGCCATAAATGAAATCGAAAGAAACCCAAAGTATTTCTTCTCCTATGCCAAATCAAAGTCGAGAACAACGTCCAGTATTGGCCCCCTACTTAAACAAGATGGGTCCTACACAGATGACAGCAAGGAAATGAGTGAGCTACTCAAGTCCCAATATGACTCAGTTTTTAGCAAGCCGCTAACCAGACTGAGAGTCGAAGATCAGAATGAATTTTTTATGAGAGAGCCACAAAATTTGATTAACACAAGCCTATCCGATGTTATCCTGACGCCAAATGACTTCGAACAGGCGATAAATGACATGCCCATGCACTCTGCCCCAGGGCCAGACTCATGGAACTCTGTGTTCATCAAGAACTGCAAGAAGCCCCTATCACGAGCCTTTTCCATCCTATGGAGAGGGAGCATGGACACGGGGGTCGTCCCTCAGTTACTAAAAACAACAGACATAGCCCCACTCCACAAAGGGGGCAGTAAAGCAACAGCAAAGAACTACAGACCAATAGCACTAACATCCCATATCATAAAAATCTTTGAAAGGGTCCTAAGAAGCAAGATCACCACCCATCTAGAAACCCATCAGTTACACAACCCAGGGCAACATGGGTTTAGAACAGGTCGCTCCTGTCTGTCTCAACTATTGGATCACTACGACAAGGTCCTAAATGCACTAGAAGACAAAAAGAATGCAGATGTAATATATACAGACTTTGCAAAAGCCTTCGACAAGTGTGACCATGGCGTAATAGCGCACAAAATGCGTGCTAAAGGAATAACAGGAAAAGTCGGTCGATGGATCTATAATTTCCTCACTAACAGAACACAGAGAGTAGTCGTCAACAGAGTAAAGTCCGAGGCAGCTACGGTGAAAAGCTCTGTTCCACAAGGCACAGTACTAGCTCCCATCTTGTTCCTCATCCTCATATCCGACATAGACAAGGATGTCAGCCACAGCACCGTGTCTTCCTTTGCAGATGACACCCGAATCTGCATGACAGTGTCTTCCATTGCAGACACTGCAAGGCTCCAGGCGGACATCAACCAAATCTTTCAGTGGGCTGCGGAAAACAATATGAAGTTCAACGATGAGAAATTTCAATTACTCAGATATGGTAAACATGAGGAAATTAAATCTTCATCAGAGTACAAAACAAATTCTGGCCACAAAATAGAGCGAAACACCAACGTCAAAGACCTGGGAGTGATTATGTCGGAGGATCTCACCTTCAAGGACCATAACATTGTTAGGTAAGACACATATGCAACAGTTAGGTATCTTTATTATGAAACGTTTCGCCTACACAGTAGGCTTCTTCAGTCAAGTACAGAAAAGTTGATAGAAGCAGAAGATACTTGAAGACGATGTAATCAGTCCATCACCCTTAAAGTTTTGAGGTGGTCAGTCCCTCAGTCTGGAGAAGAGCATTGTTCCAGAGAACTTTCACGGCGCGCATAACGGAGATAAAACACCTCAATTACTGGGAGCGCTTGAGGTTTCTAAACCTGTATTCCCTGGAACGCAGGAGGGAGAGATACATGATTATATACACCTGGAAAATCCTAGAGGGACTAGTACCGAACTTGCACACGAAAATCACTCACTACGAAAGCAAAAGACTTGGCAGACGATGCACCATCCCCCCAATGAAAAGCAGGGGTGTCACTAGCACGTTAAGAGACCATACAATAAGTGTCAGGGGCCCGAGACTGTTCAACTGCCTCCCAGCACACATAAGGGGGATTACCAATAGACCCCTGGCAGTCTTCAAGCTGGCACTGGACAAGCACCTAAAGTCAGTTCCTGATCAGCCGGGCTGTGGCTCGTACGTTGGTTTGCGTGCAGCCAGCAGCAACAGCCTGGTTGATCAGGGGCTGATCCACCAGGAGGCCTGGTCACAGACCGGGCCGCGGGGGCGTTGACCCCCGAAACTCTCTCCAGGTAAACTCCAGGTAATCTATAGTTATGCTCCACAATCTGTCATGTCCGCAGTCATACACGTTCCAAAATTATACACTACACAATCACACTCCGATAACACACACACCACTATCATGCACACTCCACAATCAGATATACACACTATACAAAAATCTAATTATCCACTAAAATTCCAAAATCAACCAATCACACTCCAGTCATTCACACTTCACAATCAAGTCATATTCCAAAATCAACTACAGACACCACAATCAATCATACTCCATAGTCAGCTATGCAAACTCTACAATCATACACTCCATATACAGTCATACCTCACACACAGTCATACACACTCATCCAACTGCACAGTCATGCAGTCCACAATCCATCATGACATCAGTCATATACACTCAACAATCGATCATACTCCACAATCGGTCATATGCATTCCACAATCGGTCATACACACTCACAGTCATACTTTACAGTCACATACACTCCACAATCATAAATACTCACAGTCGCATACTCCACAATCAATCATACACACTTCACAAACACTCCACAATCAGTCATACACACTTCACAAAGACTCCACAATCAGTCATACACGCCACAAAGACTCCACAATCAGTCATACACGCCACAAACACTCCACAATCAGTCATACACGCCACAAACACTCCACAATCAGTCATACACGCCACAAACACTCCACAATCAGTCATACACGCCACAAACACTCCAAAATCAGTCACACGCGCCACAATCAGTCATACACACTTCACAAACAGTCATACACGCCACAAAGACTCCACAATCAGTCACACATGCCACAAACGCTCCACAATCAGTCATACACACTTCACAAACGCTCTGCAATTAGTCATACACGCCACAAAGACTCCACAATCAGTCATACACGCCACAAACAATCCACAATCAGCCACACATGCCACAAACACTCCACAATCAGTCATGCACACTCCACAATCACTCTACTATCATTCACATTACAAATATTCACTCTCCACAATATTCACCGTAATTCTTCACGACCACTGACTTTCTATCAACATTCTCCAGTCATTTTAGAACAAGAACTATTCACTTGCTCTGGACTCACCTATTTTCTTACCAGTCAATAAAGTTTTCTTACTAGTCAATTTTCTTACCAGTCTGTCAGTTTTCTTATCAGTCAACCAATTTTCTCTTTAGGTACGTTTAATATCCCGGGTTGATACTGCTGAAGGGATCTTGATCCAAGGAATCGGGGCTACTCTTTATTCTGTCTCTCCTTTTTCTCCCTTCTCTCCTCTCTCTCTCTCTCTCACTATCCTTCACTCTAATTCCCTTCCGCCATTCTTCTCCCCTCCTTCCTCTCCTGTCCTTGAGGACAGCCTCTCTTCCTTCTCTACTACACGCTCTCTCTATTCTTGTTTTCTCGCTCGTTCTCACTATTTTTCTGTAAGAATTCCCTTTCAAGTGTGTGTGTGTGTGTGTGTGTGTGTGAGTATGTACTCACCTAATTGTGGTTGCAGGGGTCGAGACTCAGTTCCTGGCCCCGCCTCTTCACTGATTGCTACTAGGTCCTCTCTCTGCTTCCTGAGCTTTGTCATACCTCGTCTTAAAGCTATGTATGGTTCCTGCCTCCACTACATCACTTGCCAGGCTATTCCACTTCCGACGACTCTATGACTGAAGAAATACTTCCTAACATCCCTGTGACTCGTCTGAGTCTTCAGCTTCCAATTGTGACCCCTTGTTTCTGTGTCCCCTCTCTGGAACATCCTGTCTCTGTCCACTTTATCTATTCCACGCAGTATTTTGTATGTCGTTATCACGTCTCCCCTGACCTTCCTGTCCTCCAGTGTCGTCAGGCCGATTTCCCTCAACCTTTCTTCATAGGACATTACCCTGAACTCCGGAACTAGCCTTGTTGCAAACATTTTCATTTTCTCTAATTTCTTGACGTGCTTGACCAGGTGTGGGTTCTAAACTGGTGCTGCATACTCCAGTATGGGCCTGACGTACACGGTGTACAGAGTCTTGAACGATTCCTTACTGAGGTATCGGAACGCTATTCTCAAGTTTGCCAGGCGCCCATATGCTGCAGCAGTTATCTGCTTGATGTGTACTTCTGGAGACATGCTCGGTATTATTCTCACCCCAAGATCTTTCTTCTTGAGTGAGGTTTGCAATCTTAGGCCGCCTAGCTTATACTCGGGGGTTTTCTTTGACTTCCCCAATCTTCATGACTTTGCATTTGGCGGGGTTAAAATCGAGGAACCAGTTGCTGGACCAAGCGTCCAGCCTGGGCAGATCTCTTTGAAGTCCTGCCTGATCCTCATCTGATTGAATTCTCCTCATTGGCTTCACATCATCTGCGAATAGGGACACTTCTGAGTCTATCCCTTCCATCATGTCACTCATATATACCAAAGATAGCACTGATCCGAGGACCGACCCTTGTGGGATCCCACTCGTCACAGGCGCCGACTGTGGTACCTCATCACGTATCATGACTCGTTGTTGCCTCCCTGTCAGGTATTCTCTGATCTATTGCAGTGCCCTTCCTGTTATATGTGCCCAATCCTCTAGCTTCTGCACTAATCTCTTGTGAGGAACTGTGTCAAAAGCCTTCTTGCTGTCCCAGAAAATGCAATCAACCCACTCCTCTCTCTCGTGTCTTACTTCTCTTACCTTGTCAAAACACTCCGAGAGGTTTGTGACATAGGATTTACCTTCCATGAATCCGTGCTGGTTGTCGTTTATAATCTTGCTCCATTTCAGGTGCTCCACCACTCTCTTGATAATCTTCTCCATGACTTTACATATTATACACGCCAGTGACACTAGTCTACAGTTTAGTGCTTCGTTTCTGTCTCCTTTCTTAAAAATAGGGACTACATTTGCCGTCTTCCATACCTCAGGTAGTTGCGTAGTTTCAAGGATGTGTTGAAAATTGTGGTTAGTGGCACACACAGTATCTCTGCTCCCTCTCTAAGGGCCCATGGAGAGATGTCCGGCCCCACCGCCTTTGAGGTATCAAAGGCAGCTTCTTCACCTCCTCGGTTGTGTGTATTTCATCCAACACTTGTTCGTATATCCCTTGTTATACCTTTGATATACCTTTGAAGAATTTCGAGAGTATATCTACTCTCTGAGCCCGGCCATGGGCCAGGCTCGTCTAGTGCTCGTTTGGTCAACCAGGCTGTTGCTGCTGGAGGCCTGCTGCCCCACATATCCATCACAGCCTGTTGGTGTACCTCCTGTTCTGTCTTCCCAGAGTCCTTTCTGCCTCCACTTTAAATACTTCCTTAAATCTCGCGTTGAGCTCCTCACATACTTCCCGGTCATATCTTGTGAGCTCCCCACCTTCTTTCCTCAGCCTGATTACCTGGTCCTTGACTGATGTCTTCCTCCTGATGTGGCTATACAGCAGTTTTGGGTCAGACTTGACTTTCTAGGCTGTTATTTTCGTGCTGTCGCTGGGCCTCCTTCCTGATATGTGCATACTCTTTTCTGGCTCTTCGACTAATCTCTTTATTTTCCTGGGTCCTTTGCCTTCTGTACTTTTTCCATTATCTAGTGCACCTAGTTTTTGCCTCTCTACACCTTCGGGTAAACCAAGGGCTCGTTCTGGTCTTCCCATTATTTCTATTGCCCTTGTCTCCTTCCATTTTGTTGCTAAGTAGTCCATTTCGTTTACTGACTTTCCTACCAATTCTCTACCTTATGTCCCCCAGACTGAATTGTACCTATGTAATCCCTTTCTCCAATCTCTACCATTCCTTGTATTTCCTCAAATCTCCATCGGTTTTTAATGAACAATGCAACTCCTCCTTCCTCTCTGCTCCTTCTATCTTTCCTCAGGATCTGATATCCGGGTGGGAAGATTGTGTGTGTGTGTGCTTACCTAATTGCGGTTGCAGGGGTCTATTCACAGCTCCTGGCCCCACCTCTTCACTGGCCGCTACTAGGTCACTCTTCCTGCTCCATGAGCTTTATTATACCTCTTCTATGTGTACTCACCTAATTTTTTTTACTCACCTAATTTTGGCTTTTTTATACCTCGTCTTAAAGCTATGTATGGTTCCTGCCTCCACTACATCACTTGCTAGGCTATTCCACTTCCTGACTATTCTATGACTGAAGAAACACTTCCTAAAATCCCTGTGACTCGTCTGAGTCTTAAGCTTCCAATTGTGACCCCTTGTTTCTGTGTCCCCTCTCTGGAACATCCTGTCTCTGTCCACCTTATCTATTCCACGCAGTATTTTGTATGTCGCTATCATGTCTCCCCTGACCCTATCCTCCAGTGTCGTCAGTCCGATTTCCCTCAACCTTTCTTCGTAGGACATTCCCCTGAGCTCCGGAACTAACCTTGTTGCAAACCTTTGTACTTTCTCTAATTTATTGACGTGCTTGACCAGGTGTGGGTTCCAAACTTGTGCTGCACACTCCAGTATGGGCCTGACGTACACAGTGTACAGTGTCTTGAACGATTCCTTACTAAGGTATCGGAACGCTATTCTCAGGTTTGCCAGGCGCCCATATGCTGCAGCAGATATCTGGTTGATGTGTGCCTCCGGAGACGTGCTCGGTGTTATGGTCACCCCAAGATCTTTCTCCTTGAGTGAGGTTTGCAGTCTGTGTGTGTGTGTGTGTGTGTGTGTGTGTGTGCGTCTTTTGTACTCACGTAGTTGTGTTAGCAGGTGTTGAGATCTAGCTCCTGACCCCGCCTCCAAGATCACTTTGATCGACATCACTAACTTGTCCTTTGAGGCTTATGTCTACTCTTGAAGCTGTGTATTAAGTTTGCCTCCACCACTGCATCATCCAAATCATTCCACTTTTCAACTATCCTTAGACTAAGGAAATGCTTCATACATCTTCTGTGTCTTCAGTTTCCACATGTGTCCTCTTGATCCTGGTCATCTGAATTAAGTTTGTTCCTATTTGCTCTAACAATTCATCTATCTAAGATTGTGTATGACATAATTTTTTCCCTTGTCCTCCTCTCATATAGTGCATCTGTGTTGTTACTAGCCTGGCTGCAAACTTTTAAACCTTTTCAACCTTCTTCACATGTTTTATCCAGTGTGGGCTCCATGCTGGAGCCGCGTGTTCAATGATTGACCTAACACATGTATGTTAGGCTCTGAAGGATTCTTTGAGTTCAGAGGTTTGTTAATCATGCCGCTGTTGGTTTGTGTGCTTTACGGCGATATGCATAGTGATACAATTACTCTAGATTCTTCTTACCCTCTGATATTCGCAACTGCTCTCTGCGCTTGTTGTCTGTGTCCAGGCTGCCTTCACCTTCAACTCGTATGACCTTGCATTTTTGTTCGAATGACCTCGAGAAGCCACTCATAGTTAGGTTTTCCTGAAGTTTATCTTCCGTTTTATTATTGGTTTTACATCATCAACAAACAGAGATGTATAGGATTTAATCCCTCTGGCAGGTCATTTATGTATATTAGGAACAGTAGAGGTCCTAATATTTATCATTGCGGAACCTCACACGTTAGTCTCTACCATTCTGACGTCTCTTACCGTTACAATTTGTCTTCTGTCCTTCAGGGGGCTGTAGGGCAAAATTCCGCGCGCTCTCAAAAAAATCGAAAAATTGTGGAAATTGAGTTATTCATACCGAAAAATAGCTTAACTCTTTGGCAACACAATGGTACCAGAATGAATGTTCTACGACGTTTCTACAAGAAATTATAGCCATTTATATCAGGTATGGTGACGGCGATGTGGGTAGCGAGTCTGCTCACAGCCCATGTATTTTTTGGAATTTATTCCTTGTTTTTATCTCTTTTTCTTGCATTATTCTTTCTAATATAATAACTGACTATTTGGCATCATAAAACAGTAGGCGGAGCTTATCCGTAGACTTTGAGCCTCCCAGGCCTACCGCCGCTCCCGAGAGTGCCAGGAGAAATCACTTCATTATTACGCTTATATCAGCTTATATATCAACTCTACGGCATATTTATCTATCAGAATTGATCTAGTATGATATAATAAACACTATAAATAACATACGAACATGTTATATGCTCTAGACTGAATAAAATAGGCCATAATATGGCGAACGATCACCAGGAATATTTCGATACAAATGAGTTACAGCTCGTCTCCATGTCGTATTCTTTGGTCTTGTGATAGAAAACGGTGTGTTGAAGAGGATAACTGCACTAGAACACCAGTTTACTAATAAATACACCCAAACAAACGCGATTTTTGCGATTTTTTTTTTTTTCGAGACGGCGCGCCGCCCGGCGCTCCGAGCCAATATCTCGGAAGTAACTTATTCACCTAATGGCCAAAATTCTTCCTTTATTACTTAATTAAATGGAATAATATTCACAGAAATTGTAAAATAATGATTTCTCTATTTTCTAAAGCTATTTTGGGGGAAATATTCCAATTATTTTGGGATTTATGTGGGAGTAAAGGGCAGATATTTTGCAACATTCCAAGAACTAACAAACTTTATTTTTTTGTGAAATAAAGATAAGACATTTAGAGGTTATTATCGCTTTAGAACGTAGTATTAACATTGTTCGGGGTGGCCCGGTGGTCTGGTGGCTAAAGCTCCCGCTTCACACATAGAGGGCCCGGGTTCGATTCCCGGCGGGTGGAAACATTTCGACACGTTTCCTTACACCTGTTGTCCTGTTCACCTAGCAGCAAATAGGTACCTGGGTGTTAGTCGACTGGTGTGGGTCGCATCCTGGGGGACAAGATTAAGGACCCCAATGGAAATAAGTTAGACAGTCCTCGATGACGCACTGACTTTCTTGGGTTATCCTGGGTGGCTAACCCTCCGGGGTTAAAAATCCGAACGAAATCTTATCTTCTCTCGGCACCAAGTGTCCAAACAACCTTACGTCGTCCCGTATAGGAATAATTTTGGCCACAAGGGCATTTTTAGTACTTGTTGTTTGAAGTATATTTTTGATAAATATTTAAAAAAAAGTGAAAATACTTTGTCTTGTGCACCAAAACTGGAGGAAATCGGACGGTAAACAAAAAAGCTACATTTTTTTTGACCGACGCCTCCCTTCAGGTACTTTCTGATCTACTGGAGCACAGTATTTTAACTTTGTATTTTCCTCTAATTTCTGGACTAATCTCTGGTGAAGTATTGTATCTAGCACTTTTCTTCAGTCCAAGAAGATGCAGTCCGCCTAGCCCTTTTTTTTTTTATCTATGTGGCTCTTGTCATAGAACTCCACCAAATTTGTAAGACAGAATTTTCCATCCTTAAATTCATGCTGGCTCTGTGTAAAGAATCTTTCCTCCAAGTTCTCCATTATCATTTTCCTTACTATCTTCTCCAAAACTTTTGAGGGTATGCATTTCAGAGATACCGGCCGGTGATTCAGTGCTTCTTGTCTGTTCCTCTTTTTATATACGAAGATCATATTTACCTCTTTCCAATATTCTGACACTTATCTTGACTGGAGAGATCAGTCGTATATTTTTGCTACTGGGCCAAACAGAGGTTCCGTTTTCTTGCTTTTGTTACAACAAGTTCACTCAGTAGTCTCGTCACTTTTGTTGTGCTAATGCATACTAGTACCTGATGCTCTGGTCGAACTGAAGTACCGTCTGGTAACTCGCCACTTTCTTCTGTAAAGCTCTCTCTGAATCTTTTATTAAGCTCTTCCACCACTTCTGTTATTTTCTGTCAGCGTCCCATCCTCTACGTTCAGCATTATCACCTGGTCCTTCATCGTTGTTTTTGTGACTGTAACTATAGTTAGGTTTTGGCCTTTGATGTTATTTCATTTTCAATATGACTTTCAGCTTCCCTTCCTATATTCTTGTATGTTCATTTCTAACTCTCTTGCTTGTTTCCCAGTATTTTGTGATTTTATTTGCCCTATATTTCTTCCAGGTCCTCTTGTTCCTTCCCTTGGCATTCCAACATTTCTGATTGATCCACATCCTCTCTCTCTTTTCCTTGTTTCTTTTCTTCATACATAGTATAAATCATTCCTCGACCTCTTCCCACTCTGACTATATTACCTCCATCCTTTCTTGTGCACTGTGACTCTCAAGTTACATTTCTCACTGTCCTTCTTTAGCAAGTTTTTCATTTCATCATAGCTCCCCCAGCCTCCTGTACTCCCGTTTTCTGTTACTCCTTCCATTTCTTTCCCTATACCCACTAGGAACTCAGAACTTGGTACCGCACGATCGCTGGTACCTAGTGCTCTCCCGTGAGTAATCTCAGCTGTCATATTCATTTTGTATAAAAAAATCTGCCGACTCATCTTCTCCCATCACTCTCGTTCCCTTTACAAGTTCTCTCGCAAAAGTTCATCGCTACTTCCATAACATTTGCTACCCGTCTTACTGGTCGTCCGTGAGACTCCTCATGTATGTCTGTCTGTAGGATTATGTATGTGTGCAGAGTGTGTGTACTCACCTGTTTGTGGTTGCAGGGGTCGATTTTCAGCTCCTGGCCCCGCCTCTTCGCTAGTCGCTACTAGGTCCACTCTCTCCCTGCTCCAATAGCTTTAATGTACCTCTTGCTAAAGATAAGTGGCCTGGTGGATAAAGCTCTTGCTTCACACGGAGAGGGTCTGGGTTCGATTCCCAGCGAGGGTAGAAACATTGGGCGTGTTTCTTTACACCGGTTGATATGTTTCCCAATCAGTAAAATGGGTCCTTGGGTGATGGGCGGCTGGTGTGGGTCGCATCCTGGGACAAAACTGACCTAATTTGCCCGAAATGCTCTGCATATATAGTAGTATGTTATTGATGTCAGCTGGGCCTGTATACCTTGTATATGTACTGGAAGAAAAAAAGATATTATATATGGACTGTGTGTGTGTGTGTATGTGTGTGTGTGTGTGTGTGTGTGTGTGTGTGTGTGTGTGTGTGTGTGTGTGTGTGTGTGTGTGTGTGTGTGTGCGCGCGCGTACGAGCGTGCTTGCGGACACCCAGGCAGTATTGATTTTTATGAGAGGTGGGATATTCTAAGGCTGCTGCTGCTGCTGCTGCTGCTCCTGCTGCTCCTGCTTCTGCCCCTGCTGTAGCTGCTTCTCCTGATGTAAATGTTGCCGTGTTTCCTGCTGATCCTGTGGTTGCTGTTGTTGTTGTTGCTCCTGTTCCTTCAGCAGTAGTTGGTGTTGATGCTACTTCTGTTATTGCTGGCGCCCCTGCTGTACCTGCTGCTGCTCCTGCTGCAGCTACTTCTGCTCCTGCTGTAGCTGCTGCTGCTCCTCCTGTAACTACTGCTGCTTCTGCTGTAGCTGCTGTTGCTCCTGGTATAATCACTGCTGCTCCTGCTGCAGCTGCTGCTGCTCCTGTTGTTACTAATGCTGCTCCTGCTGTAGCTGCTTTTGCTCCTGCTGCAGCTGCTCCTGCTGTTACTAATGCTGCCCCTGCTGTAGGTGCTGGCTGTAGCTACTGCTGCTCCTGCTGTAGCTGATGCTGTAGTTGCTGCTGCTCCTGCTGTAGCTGCTGCTGCTCCTGCTGTAGCTGCTGCTGCTTCTGCTGTAGCTGATGCTGTAGTTGCCGCTGCTCCTGCTGCTCCTGCTGTAGCTCCTGCTGCTTCTGCTGTAGCTGCTGCTGTAGTTGCTGCTGCTCCTGCTGTAGCTGCTGCTTCTGCTGCAGCTGCTGCTGCCCCTGCTGCAGCCGCTGCTGTAGTTACTGCTGCTCCTGCTGTAGCTGCTGCTCCTGCTGTAGCTGCTGCTGCTCCTGCTGTAGCTCCTGCTGTAGTTGCTGCTGCTCCTGCTGTAGCTGCTTCTGTTGTTGCTGCTGTTCCTGCTGTAGCTGTTGCTGCTCCTACTGTAGCTGCTGCTGCTCCTGCTGCAGCTGCTGCTGTAGTTGCTGCTGCTCCTGCTGTAGCTGTTGCTGCTCCTGCTGCAGCTGCTGTTGCTCCTGTTGTAGCTGCTGCTGCAGCTGCTCCTGCTGTAGCTGCTGCTGCAGTTGTTGCTGCTCCTGTTGTAGCTGCTGCTGCTCCTGCTGTAGCTGCTGCTGTAGTTGTTGCTGCTCCTGTTGTAGCTGCTGCTGCTCCTGCTGTAGCTGTTGCTTCTCCTGCTGCAGCTGCTGCTCCTGCTGTAGCTGCTGTTCCTGCTGTAGCTGTTGCTGCTCCTGCTGTAGCTGTTGCTGCTCCTGCTGTAGCTGCTGTTCCTGCTGTAGCTGCTGCTACTATCGCTGTAGCTGTTGCTGCTCCTACTATAGCTGCTGTTGTAGTTGCTGCTGTTCCTGCTGTAGCTGCTGCTCCTGCTGCGGTAGTTGCTGCTGTTCCTGCTGTAGCTGCTGCTGCTGCTCTTGCTGTAGCTGCTGCTGCTCCTGCAGCTGCTGCTGCTCCTGCTGCAGCTGCTGCTGTAGTTGCTGCTGCTCCTGCTGTAGCTGCTGCTCCTGCTGCAGCTGCTGCAGTAGTTACTGCTGCTCCTGTTGTAGCTGCTGCTCCTGCTGTAGTTGCTGCTGCTCCTGCTGTAGCTGTTGCTGCTTCTGCTGTAACTGCTGCTCCTGCTGTAGTTGCTGCTGCTCCTGCTGTAGCTGTTGCTGCTCCTGCTGTAGCTGCTGCTGCTCCTGCTGTAGCTGCTGCTCCTGCTGTAGCTGCTACTGCTGCTGTTGCTGCTGCTGCTCCTGCTGTAGCTGTTGCTGTAGTTGCTGCTGCTTCTGCTGTAACTGCTGCTCCTGCTGTAGTTGCTGCTGCTCCTGCTGTAGCTGTTGCTGTAGTTGCTGCTGCTTCTGCTGTAACTGCTGCTCCTGCTGTAGCTGCTGCTCCTGCTGTAGCTGCTGCTGCTCCTGCTGTAGCTGTTGCTGTAGTTGCTGCTGCTTCTGCTGTAACTGCTGCTCCTGCTGTAGTTGCTGCTGCTCCTGCTGTAGCTGTTGCTGTAGTTGCTGCTGCTTCTGCTGTAACTGCTGCTCCTGCTGTAGTTGCTGCTGCTCCTGCTGTAGCTGCTGCTGTAGTTGCTGCTGCTCCTGCTGTAGCTGCTGCTCCTGCTGTAGCTGCTGCTCCTGCTGTAGTTGCTGCTGTAGTTGCTGCTGCTCCTGCTGTAGCTGTTGCTGCTCCTGCTGTAGCTGCTGCTGTAGTTGCTGCTGCTCCTGCTGTAGCTGCTGCTCCTGCTGTAGCTGCTTCTGTAGTTGCTGTTGCTCCTGCTGTTCCTACTATAGCTGCTGCTGCTCCTGCTGCAGCTGCTGCTGTAGTTGTTGATGCTCCTGCTGTAGCTGCTGCTGTAGTTGTTGCTGCTCCTGCTGTAGCTGCTGCTGCTCTTGCTGTATTTGCTGCTGCTCCTGTTGTAGCTGCTGCTGCTCCTGCTGTAGCTGCTGCTGATCCTGCTGTAGCTGCTGCTGCTCCTGCTGTAGTTGCTGCTGCTCCTGCTGTAGCTGCTGTTGTAGTTGTTGCTGTTCCTGCTGTAGCTGCTGCTGCTCCTGCTGTAGCTGCTGCTGATCCTGCTGTAGCTGCTGCTGATCCTGCTGTAGCTGCTGCTGCTCCTGCTGTAGCTGCTGTTGTAGTTGTTGCTGTTCCTGCTGTAGCTGCTGCTGCTCTTGCTGTATTTGCTGCTGCTCCTGCTGTAGCTGCTGCTGTAGCTGTTGCTGCTCTTGCTGTATTTGCTGCTGCTCCTGTTGTAGCTGCTGTTGCTCCTGCTGTAGTTGCTGCTGCTCCTGCTGTAGCTGTTGCTGCTCTTGCTGTATTTGCTGCTGCTCCTGTTGTAGCTGCTGCTGCTCCTGCTGTAGCTGCTGCTGCTCCTGCTGTAGCTGCTCCTGCTGTAGCTGCTCCTGCTGTAGCTGCTGCTCCTGCTGTAGCTGTTGCTGCTCCTACTATAGCTGTTGCTGCTGTTCCTGCTGTAGCTGCTGCTCCTGCTGCGGTAGTTGCTGCTGCTCCTGCTGCGGTAGTTGCTGCTGCTCCTGCTGTAGCTGCTGCTGCTGTAGTTGCTGCTGTAGCTGCTGCTGCTGCTCTTGCTGTAGCTGCTGCTGCTCCTGCAGCTGCTGCTGCTCCTGCTGCAGCTGCTGCTGTAGTTGCTGCTGCTCCTGCTGTAGCTGCTGCTCCTGCTGCAGCTGCTGCTGTAGTTACTGCTGCTCCTGCTGTAGCTGCTGCTCCTGCTGCAGCTGCTGCTGATCCTGCTGCTGTAGTTGCTGCTGCTCCTGTTGTAGCTGCTGCTTCTGCTGTAGTTGCTGCTGCTCCTGCTGTAGCTGCTGCTCCTGCTGCTGTAGTTGCTGCTGCTCCTGTTGTAGCTGCTGCTCCTGCTGTAGTTGCTGCTGCTCCTGCTGTAGCTGTTGCTGCTCCTGCTGTAGCTGCTGCTGTAGTTGCTGCTGCTCCTGCTGTAGCTGTTGCTGCTCCTGCTGTAGTTGCTGCTGCTCCTGCTGTAGCTGCTTCTGTAGTTGCTGCTGCTCCTGCTGTAGCTGTTGCTGCTCCTACTATAGCTGCTGCTGCTCCTGCTGCAGCTGCTGCTGTAGTTGCTGCTGCTCCTGCTGTAGCTGTTGCTGCTCCTGCTGTAGCTGCTGCTGTAGTTGTTGCTGCTCCTGCTGTAGCTGCTCCTGCTGTAGCTGCTGCTGTAGTTGTTGCTGTTCCTGCTGTAGCTGCTGCTGCTCCTGCTGTAGCTGCTGCTGATCCTGCTGTAGCTGCTGCTGATACTGCTGTAGCTGCTGCTGCTCTTTGTTGTATTTGATGCTGCTCCTGCTGTAGCTGCTGCTGCTCCTACTGTAGCTGCTGCTGCTCCTGCTGTAGTTGCTGCTGCTCCTGCGGTAGCTGTTGCTGCTCCTACTACAGCTGCTGCTGCTGCAGCTGCTGCTGTAGTTGCTGCTGCTCCTGTTGTACCTGCTGCGCCTGCTGTAGCTGCTCCTGCTGTAGCTATTGCTACTCCTGCTGTAGCTGCTGCTGTAGTTGTTGCTGTTCCTGCTGTAGCTGCTGCTGCTCTTGCTGTATTTGCTGCTGCTCCTGTTGTAGCTGCTGCTGCTCCTGCTGCTCCTATCATGTGGGAGTTCGATACGTGGATTAGGGTAGAAATACTCACGTAGGCTGTTATACGTATAATTACTGATATGTGGACAGAGCCCGCAGCCGTACCTATCTCCTTGGCTACACTCGTAAAACTGACCAGGCGGCTGGCCAGTACCCCGTAGTGGGTGTTTTGAAATAGTGTCAGCTCAGCACAATATGAACGACCGTGACTCAAGACGGTTGGTCGTTGAGTCAACGGACAGGTTACTGGTAACTGGTTACTGGTAACTGGTTACTACTACTGAGAGCTCGGCGACGCTAACGTATGTCGTCTCGACATACAACTAATACAAACTAGAGATGGCAGGTATACGGCTTGGGCTGATTCTATACAATGTCAAAGTACACAACATGAAACATTATAGATACATAAGTAGAACATTGGAATGAAAGCTTACGTAACTGAAACTGTAATGCAATACAAGGTATACTATAGTACAACTTAGAACTCAACAAATGAACAACGAACTCTACGTTGAGATTACAAGTGATAAAAACAAAAATTTTGATCGATCGATCTGTATTCGTGTGATCTACGGATTCTGAGGAAGGAATATATACAAAGAAAGAGTGTTTAACAGAAAGGCAGATTCGGTGCACGCAAATCTAGACTGTTAACTCTCAGAATGCGGAGAGAACATGAACACAAAAAAAAATTCTTGAATACTGATAAGTTGATACTGTAATTATTCATCTATACAGGTTATTTGCATTTAACCCCAACTCTGCTAGGGTGTGATTGACATATGCAGAATGGGTGTCATCTCTGGGAGGATCAAACTCTGTAGCATTGGCTAACTCATGCTGTATTTGAGGCAAATCTGAATTGGAAGTTACAAATGATACTTGAGGATTTCTCAATACCTGTCGTGTACATAGGGAATAACGACATTCAGGTTGATCTTCTGACTGAGTATCAGAGGAAGAGAGTACAGGATCAGGAGGATTGTCAGAGTCTGTCACATTAGTCTGGGTTGGAACATCATTATCATCACATACTAACTTCATATGATCCAAATGCGATTCTTTATACTGACCAGTACTAATCTCTCTAACCTTATACTTATTACCAGTGATATGTTCAACTACGCGATAAGGACCAACAAACCTTTGATCAAGCTTTGGCATAGCAGACGTTTTGTTAAAATTAGTCAGCATAACTCTCGAACCTACTTTGATTTTGGATGGCTTTACTCGAGTATTTGCGACTCTTGTAAATTCAGCTGTTGATTTATGAAGTGTTTCACGGATTCTTCTAAAAACACTTTGAGCTAAGCTGGTACGAGTTGCTACGAAATCATCAGGGTTGTAATTTGGTTTCGGATTAGAATATAACAACTCATAAGGCAAACGCTTATCTACACCATACAATGCATAATGTGGAGTGTCACCTATAGAAACATTGTAAGCAGAATTTATAGCACACTGCACATCAGGTATAACTTCATCCCAAGTTTCACTGTTGGGATTGATAGTGGCTCTCAAGACATCAAGTACTTTCTTATTGGTTCGTTCCGCTAACCCATTGCTGGCAGGATGATGAGGAACAATGGTGGATTTAGTGATCTTGTACAAGGTACACAAATTTTCAAGAATTTCATTACAGAATTCACCTCCGTTATCTGTTACTAGGGACTTAGGGGTGGTATGCCTGCAGATAATGCGTTCTTTAAACGCTTTAGCTACTGTCTCGGCAGTCTTATCTGCAATAGGAACTAACTCGCAATATCTGGTGAAATGGTCTACCATAACACACAGATGTTTGTTACCTTGGAGGGAACATTGGAAATTAGTTAACAAATCTAGCGCAACTCTTTCCCAAGGTTCGCTAGTAGTTGGATACACTTGGATTGGATTAGGACCATTAGCATTGCCTTTATGTTGCATGCAGACACTACATTTCCTAACATACTCAGAAATATCAGTTGCCATACGAGGCCAAAAGTATTTCAATCTGGCTTGTTTTACTGAACGATCCATACCAGGGTGTGCAACACCTTGTACATCGTGAACTAGCTGTAAAGCTACATTCACTAGTGACTGTGGAATTACTAACTGGTATACTCTTCTGCTAGGAGTACCCAACTCGGCTGTTCGATACAGTAATTCTTGGTTCATGAGAAAGTCACTGATGGGTGCTGGTGGTTTCACAGTCAGAATAAGATCTTCCTGGAGCAGGAATCGAATCACACCAGACCACATGGGATCTGTTCGTTGAGCATTCTTTACATCTTCAGCACTAAATGGAGGGTCTGCAGTTACTATACTAACATGTCGCGATAAGGCATCTGCGACTACATTTGACTTGCCAGGTAAATGCTCAAAGGTGGGATTGAACTCTTGGATAGTCAAGGTCCATCTAGCTAACCTTCCAGTAGGTTGTTTGTTCTGGAATAAGGGTATCAGTGGAGCATGATCTGTCAAGACATGAACAGAGTACTGATAAATAATGTCTCGGAAGTGCTTTAAAGACCATACTATTGCTAAAGCTTCTTGCTCAGTTACTGTATAATTACGTTCAGCCTTCGTAAGGACTCGGCTAGCAAATGCAACTGCGTTGTACTTGCCATCGGTCTTCTGAGCTAGTACGGCACCTATGCCAATTGAACTAGCATCAGTTGTCAGATAGAAAGGCTTAGAAAAATCTGGAAATTTCAAAATTGGAGCAGAAGTTAGCTTTTCTTTTAGAGTTTGGAATGCTCTTTCTTGACGGAAGGTCCAAACAAAAGGAGCATCTTTCTTAAGCAACTCAGTTAGAGGAGCAGCTATGGAAGAAAAATTGGCAATGAAAGCTCTATAAAAACCTGCTAAGCCCACAAAGGATCTTACGGCATCAGCAGTTTTGGGAGTTGGAAAATTTAGTACTGCAGTTACTTTACTTTGGTCAGTCGTAACCCCTCTAGGAGTGACTACGTGACCAAGAAACTTAATTTCTGATCTGAAAAACTGACATTTTGACAGTTTGATCTTTAAATTGGCTTCTTCAAGCTTACCAAGTACTACATCAAGTCTTTTCAAGTGTGTATCCACGTCTTTAGACATGACGATTACGTCATCTAAGTACACCATAAGTGCATTACCTATGAGACCTCTAAAGATATTAGTCATGAGCCTTGAGAACGTGATAGGGGAAGAACGTAATCCAAATGCCATACGGAGGAAGTGATAATGACCTGTAGGAGTGGAGAATGCAGTTAGTTCTTGGCTGTCCTCGTGAAGAGGGACTTGCCAAAACCCTTGTAACAAATCTAGGGTTGAAAAGACTTTGTTATCTCCAATATTACGTAAAAGATCACCCAGTACAGGGAGTGGAAAGCGATCTGGAATGGTTTTTGCGTTTAACTTCCTAAAGTCAATTACTGGACGCCAAGTACCATCCTTCTTAGGTACTAGTATCAAGGGTGCATTCCAAGGTGAATTGCTAGGTGCAATAACTCCATCATCAAGCATTTGATTGATCAATTCTTCTGTGACAGCAACTTGTGAATGAGGCATTCTGTACGCAGGTATGTAGATAGGTCTAGTACCAGGTTCAAGTGGAATACGATGGGACAATAAGTTCGTTATACCCATCTTCTCGCCTGGTAAAGCAATGGCTTTACGACGTTTGTTCAACAGAGTCAACAAACGCTTGACTTCATCTGGGAAGTCAGTGGGAGCTAAGTCTTTCTCCTCAACTGGTGGAACAGATTGATCCAGTGCAGTGGATGAGGTCTCCCCGGCAGAAATAGCACCGACCCACTGGTCAGGTGACAACTCATCCTCTACCTGAACAGGGTAAGGATAGTGAACAAGGTCAACAAGATTGGTATTTGCTCTAAGGCGAACACTGTGACCAGAAGTGTTGGCCAGGTAGAAATGGATCTTACTATCTCGTACAACATGTAAGGATGGTTCAACAAATAGACCTTTTACTTTGCAGGAATCACTGTCAACTAGGACGTTATCACCATCTGGAACACTAGGAACAACGACAGACACTCTAGTGAGAGCACTAGCCGCAACAGAAACGTCTTTCTGCAGACGGCATGTGACATCAACAAGAGATGGCATTACTAGTTGCAAGTAATTGTTTTCCGACAAGGCGTCCCCTGTGGAGAAACTACTACTCGAACTAGCAGGCATTGCAGGGATAGGTTGAGCACTCAAGGCAATCTGAGCGTCCTCGGACACTTGAGGCATCGGACTATCCTGCAATTCTGAAGGTATAGGTGGAACACTGATGGGAGTGACAGAATTACCAGTGCCTGACCGCTTGGGTACGCTACTGGAGAATGCATTAGCTTGTAAGGACTTAATCCGTACATCATACTCTGCAGCAGTATAACAGATTTCTGATCCAAGCTGGTAACCCCAGAATGGAACGATCAAGTCGTCAATTTGTGCATGCCATCGATAAGGGTCGAGCACAATGCGTAAGTCTCGCATGGAAGCAAATCCCAGTAGAAGGTCACCAGGGAAAGTAATCTGGTCGACAACAAGGAAGGAAACAGTGAAGTCTCTACCTTGGATAGAAAAGGTTAGGGCAGTCGTACCTCGGACACGCAGGTGAGAACCAGATACTCCACTAAGGGAGGACACAGGAGTCGGTTCTACGAGAAGGACATGTCGTAACTTCTTATCCTTAAACAAACTAGACCTAATAATATTGATTTGCGCACCAGAGTCCATGAACAATTGAACGGGCGCATTATAAACAGATGCTTGCACTATAGGGCCTATGGTTGCATTGGAAGTTATGTGCAAACAAAAAGGTGGATTGTCATCAGAAAAGACTTGTTCTACTCCATCCCCAAAATCATCTGTGTCAGAGACATGTGAAGCAACAACCTCGGCAGGGTTGTCATTCTCGAGACTGCTTAAGGCTTCAAAGGAGTTGTGAACGGGGATGGTGTACTCATTATCACCTACCGTCACCATGGGGCGGTTTGACTGGGGCGCTCGAATTCCCCCGAATTGGAAGAACGAGCCTGGTTCTGGTGAGTTTGAGAAGTGAATGAATGAGCCTGGTTCTGGTTATTCTGAAAACCACGAGATCTGCCACCTCGACGGGTTCTGTGGTTGGAACGACCACGGAAAGATCTAGAGTACTGAAGGTTATAGAGAGCATTACACTCAGATGTGTCATGTCCATGTATTCTATGATAAGTACAGTAAGGAAGATCTGAGTACTCATCATCAGTACGACGTCTCTTAGGGTAACTATCAGGACAATTAATTGCAATATGGCCACGGAAACCACAGTTGTAACAATTCCGCCGACTATGGTTACTGAATGTACTATGAATACTACGAGGTGTATAACGACTCTGTACACTGGTTCTTGGTGATCTCTGAGATGATTGACGACTACGATTTGTCTCTGTGGCGCAAACAAGAGGTGGTGCAGACTGAGGCATATGTGTGACATTACTTTTGATACAAGGGAAAGTACCCTGGGGGCACAAGGAACGTACATGATTTAAGGCTGTAAGAGGTTCCATCGTTACAGTTGGAGGATCAGCCTCATAAGCACACACAGAAGCAGGCGGCATTAGTTCTTTAATTGCTCCAAAAGCTGCTATTTTAGCAATTGATGCTGTAAATGGTTTAGCCTCTTCAGGGAGAAAAGATGATGATTGGACAGCATTGATAAATGATGATAAAAGTTTGTCTAATCTAACAGCAAATGCACTCAACGATTCAGTACTCATGGGTGTAGCATTCACTAGTTCCCTAAGAACGACATATGGATCAGCTGTTTTTACTGGGACAAGGAAAGAACGAATCAGTTCCTCATATTGTGACCACCTAGTAAGATTCCTGAAGTCTCGCATATCAAGGAGATCAACAACGTGAACAGCAGCAGGAGATCGATAAAGAGCTTCTTTAGCAAGTCTGATAAGGCTTTCCTCTGAAGGAGGACCTTCAGCTAGGGCACTAGCACGAGAACGAATGGCTGCAAACCATGCTTCAAGACTATGTACATGGCCATTGAATAAAGGTAACGCATCAAGGGAATCACGAGTATAACTATAATATCTCGGTGTCTGAGTCAGTCTGTCAGTCGGTAAGGAACTGTGAGGACTGATGACAGGGCCAGCAGTAGCCTGAGAGGTCTGAGTGTCGACATTCACTAAAGTAACACTTGACGGTATGTGAGACATAATGGCAAAGTAACACGAGAACAAATAAAGCAAAAATAATGAACAATAAAATGATATAAAATTCTAGAATTGAAATGAAAAGATATACAACTAATTCTGCAGAATAATTTCTAAATACACTGCAAGAAGAAAGAAAACTCAATTTAAAGGACTATTGGCAAAAATAAAAAAAATTTACATTGAAATATACAAGTAAAAATATTACTGGAGACTGAATTAAATTCAAAATGAGCTGTCTTTACTCTTGCTACTAAAGAAATTAATTAAATTTTAAATCAATGTGAAAGTGTAAAATAAAATTATTAAATTGTTAACTGGGAAATTTTAAATATTTTCTAAGAATGCATAGACAAAATTAAAATATAATTCATAAGATATCAATAAAAGAAAATAATTCACTGCAGAACAAGTTCAAAAATAATTCACTTCAGAACAAGTGCAACAAAATAAGGTATAGAAATAATCACTGCAGTAATAAAGTGTCACTGGGAAAACTCAGGTAAAATAATGAATTAAAATTATGAAGATCAAAAAAATAAACTGATTGAACACTTTAACTCTTAATTGTAAATTAGACAAAACAATTTACTCAAACAGAGTAAGAAAAACACTTTACGTTAAAAGTAATTGAAATTACATCAAGAGTGAATTTGTTCAAGAATATAAAAATATGAAAAAAAATTAAAACACAGGTACAAAACAGGGAATATAACACTTACAATGACGGAGCACACTTCTTAAATTAATATTCTTACAACAAAATCCTGCTGTGACTGATACAACAAAAATCTTGCTGTGACTGATACGACAAAAATTTTGCTGGCAAAAATAATGGTACACAGTCTGCGAAAAAATTAGAGAAATGAGACACTGTTGGCATACGAAAAAAAATGACACACATAGAAATAAATGGAAAATTTGGTATACTGGGGTGAATATCACTGCATGAAATACAATGACAATACAATAAAAAAAAATTGAATCACTTCACACAGGGTGACTGACTGGTACACTACACAATAATACTTACGACAGACGAATAGCATAAAGAAAAACACAGGATAAAATAATATAAGATAAGTGAAAACACTGAAAAATATTGGAAAAATACTGAGTTAAAGAAATACTGCGTTTACACTGAAAACACAAGGTTTAGAGTACACAAACAATTTACTATAAATGTCTCACACACGCAAATGTCTTTAAATGCAAGAAAATGTCTCAAGAAATTATCACTGAAGTCGAGAGTAGGAGACGGACGGTGAGTGGTGACGGGGGATGAGTGGTATGGTGTCCCGCGCGGTGATGACGTCTCCTATATTCACTGTTGTCGTGAAGAAATGTGCGTTCTAGACGAACTCACATAACTGGCTTTATCGTTGGCACCAGCTACAATCTCTTGACCAATTATGTGAGCCAAAACAGTACTAGGACCCGGTACAAGGGTGCAAACAACCACAAGTATATAGGGTGGATGGCTGGTGGTGGTGGGAGAGTGGTGGGTATGACTCTCGCTGAGGTACTGCCGCGCACCCCGGGTGGTGGGAGAGTGTGGTGGGGGGGGGGACGGTGAGGCTGCCGCGTACCCCACTCACCCACGAAGATGTCTTAACCCACTCTATGCCACAGGAATGGTAAAAACCACTCTTAGCATCCAACAGGAAGCACAAAGCGAGATACACAATACTTCAGAGGAACTTGGCTTACTTCTTACTGCGTGGCTTACTTCTCTCTCTCAGCTGGGTTAGAAGCTGGGTTGGCTGACTGGCTTACCCCACGAGAATGGCTGACTGGAAGACGTGTAACGATGCACAAAGCACGGAGGAGCAGTTGGATGACAGGAGACAGGCTGGATGATAGGCTGACTGGCGTTCACTTCCACAGTCTGGCTTACTGACTGGCTTAATTGCAAAATCCGGGTCAACCCCTCGGAGATTGAAGCAATTAGCACACAAACTAAGCCAGGAAGCTTGAAACGGCTGCAACAGGCTTGCAGGCAGTAGGTTTGAGGGGAGTAGGCTGCTGGCTCGAGGTGGTGAGCGAGGGTAGAGTTGGTGGGTGTGAGGGGAGGGCATTCACCGTTGACCCTGCCGGCTACTCACAACAGTCTTCAAACGCCTTGAATTACCCTTAAAAACGTAAATCCACGCTCCACACCGCTGTACACCATTTATCATGTGGGAGTTCGATACGTGGATTAGGGTAGAAATACTCACGTAGGCTGTTATACGTATAATTACTGATATGTGGACAGAGCCCGCAGCCGTACCTATCTCCTTGGCTACACTCGTAAAACTGACCAGGCGGCTGGCCAGTACCCCGTAGTGGGTGTTTTGAAATAGTGTCAGCTCAGCACAATATGAACGACCGTGACTCAAGACGGTTGGTCGTTGAGTCAACGGACAGGTTACTGGTAACTGGTTACTGGTAACTGGTTACTACTACTGAGACTCCTGCTGTAGCTGCTGCTGCTCCTGCTGTAGCTGCTCCTGCTCCTGCTGCTTCTGCTGCAGCTGCTGCTGTAGTTGCTGCTGCTCCTGCTGCTGTAGTTGCTGCTGCTCCTGCTGTAGCTGCTGCTCCTGCTGTAGCTGTTGCTGCTGTAGCTGTTGCTGCTCCTGCTGTAGCTGTTGCTGCTCCTGCTGTAGCTGCTGCTGCTGTAGTTGCTGCTGTTCCTGCTGTATCTGCTGCTCCTGCTGCGGTAGTTGCTGCTGCTCCTGCTGTAGCTGGTGCTGTAGTTGCTGCTGTTCCTGCTGTAGCTGCTGCTGCTCTTGTTGTAGCTGTTGCTGCTCCTGCTGTAGCTGTTGCTGCTCCTGCTGTAGCTGTTGCTGCTCCTGCTGTAGCTGCTGCTGCTGTAGTTGCTGCTGTTCCTGCTGTAGCTGCTGCTGCTGCTCTTGCTGTAGTTGCTACTGCTCCTGCTGTAGCTGCTGCTGTAGTTGCTGCTGCTCCTGCTGTAGCTGCTGCTGTAGTTGCTGCTGCTCCTGCTGTAGCTGATGCTGTAGTTGCTGCTGCTCCTGCTGTAGCTGATGCTGTAGCTGTTGCTGCTGCTGCAGTTGCTGCTGTTCCTGCTGTATTTGCTGCTGCTCCTGTTGTAGCTGCTGCTGCTCCTGCTGTACCTGCTGCTGCTTCTACTGAAGCTGATGCTGTAGCTGCTGCTGCTTTTGCTGTAGCTGATGCTGTAGCTGCTGCTGCTCCTACTGTAGCTGATGCTGTAGCTGCTGCTTCTTTTGCTGTAGCTGGTGCTGTAGCTGCTGCTGCTCCTACTGTAGCTGATGCTGTAGCTGCTGCTGCTTTTGCTGTAGCTGATGCTGTAGCTGCTGCTGCTCCTACTGTAGCTGTTACTGCTCCTGCTATAGCTGCTGCTGCTCCTGTTGTACCTGCTACTCCTGCTGTAGCTGATTCTGCTCCTGCTGTAGCTGTTGCTGCTCCTGCTGTAGCTGTAGTTGCTGCTGCTTCTGTTGTAGCTGCTGCTACTGCTGTAGCTGCTGCTGCTCCTGTTGTAGCTGCTGCTGCTGTAGCTGCTGCTGCTCCTGTTGTAGCTGCTGCAGCTCCTGCTGTAGCTGCTGCTGTAGTTGCTGCTGCTCCTGCTGTAGCTGATGCTGTAGCTGTTGCTGCTCCTGCTGTTGCTGTTGCTGCTGTAGTTGCTGCTGTTCCTGCTGTATTTGCTGCTGCTCCTGTTGTAGCTGCTGCTGCTCCTGCTGTAGCTGCTGCTGCTTCTACTGAAGCTGATGCTGTAGCTGCTGCTGCTCCTGTTGTAGCTGCTGCTGCTACTGCTGTAGCTGCTGCTGCTCCTGTTGTAGCTGCTGCAGCTCCTGCTGTAGCTGTTGCTGATCCTGCTGTAGCTGCTGCTCCTGCTGTAGCTGATGCTATATTGCTTCTGCTCCTGCTGAAGCTGTTGCTGTTTCGGCTATAGCTGCTGCTGCTCCAGCTGTAGCTGTTGCTGCTCCTGCTGTAGCTGCTCCTGCTGTAGTTGCTGCTGTTCCTGCTGTAGCTGCTGCTGCTCCTGCTGTAGCTGCTGCTGCTCCTGCTGTAGCTGCTGCTGCTCCTGCTGTAGCTGCTGCTGTAGTTGCTGCTGCTCTTGCTGTATTTGCTGCTGCTCCTGTTGTAGCTGCTGCTGCTCCTGCTGTAGCTGCTGCTGCTCCTACTGTAGCTGCTGCTGTAGCTGCTGCTGCTCCTGCTGTAGTTGCTGCTGCTCCTGCGGTAGCTGTTGCTGCTCCTACTATAGCTGTTGCTGCTCCTGCTGCAGTTGCTGCTGTAGTTGCTGCTGCTCCTGTTGTACCTGCTGCTCCTGCTGTAGCTGTTGCTGCTCCTGCTGTAGCTGCTGCTGCTCCTGCTGTAGCTGCTGCTGCTCCTGCTGTAGCTGCTGCTGCTCCTGCTGTAGCTGCTGCTGCTCCTGCTGTAGCTGCTGCTGCTCCTGTTGTAGCTGCTGCTGCTTCTGCTGTAGCTGCTGCTGCTTCTGCTGTAGCTGCTGCTGCTCCTGCTGTAGCTGTTGATGCTCCTGCTGTAGCTGCAGCTCCTGCTGTAGCTGTTGCTGCTCCTTCTGTAGCTGCTGCTCCTGCTGTAGCTGTTGCTGCTCCTGCTGTAGCTGCTGCTCCTGCTGTAGCTGTTGCTGCTTCTGCTATAGCTGCTGCTGCCGCTCCTGCTATAGCTGCTGCTGCTCCTGCTGTAGCTGCTGCTGCTCCTGCTCCTGTTATAGCTGCTGTTGCTCCTTCTGTAGTTGTTGCTGCTCCTGCTGTAGTTGTTGCTGCTCCTGCTGTAGCTGCTGCTGTAGTTGCTGTTGTTCCTGCTGTAGCTGCTGCTCCTGCTGTAGCTGCTGCTCCTGCTGTAGCTGGTGCTGCTCCTGCTGTAGCTGCTCCTGCTCCTGTTGTAGCTGCTGCTGCTCCTGTAGTAGCTGCTGCTGCTCCTGCTGTAGCTGCTGCTGCTCCAGTTGCAGCTGCTGCTGCTCCTGCTGTAGCTGCTGCTGCTCCAGTTGTAGCTGCTGCTGCTCCTGCAGTAGCTGGTGCTGCTCCTTCTGTAGCTGCTGCTCCTGCTGTAGCTGTTGCTGCTCCTGCTGTAGCTGCTGCTCCTGCTGTAGCTGTTGCTGCTTCTGCTATAGCTGCTGCTGCCGCTCCTGCTATAGCTGCTGCTGCTCCTGCTGTAGCTGCTGCTGCTCCTGCTCCTGTTATAGCTGCTGTTGCTCCTTCTGTAGTTGTTGCTGCTCCTGCTGTAGTTGTTGCTGCTCCTGCTGTAGCTGCTGCTGTAGTTGCTGTTGTTCCTGCTGTAGCTGCTGCTCCTGCTGTAGCTGCTGCTCCTGCTGTAGCTGGTGCTGCTCCTGCTGTAGCTGCTCCTGCTCCTGTTGTAGCTGCTGCTGCTCCTGTAGTAGCTGCTGCTGCTCCTGCTGTAGCTGCTGCTGCTCCAGTTGCAGCTGCTGCTGCTCCTGCTGTAGCTGCTGCTGCTCCAGTTGTAGCTGCTGCTGCTCCTGCAGTAGCTGGTGCTGCTCCTGCTGTAGCTGCTGCTGCTCCTGCTGCAGCTGCTGCTGTAGTTGCTGCTGCTCCTGCTGTAGCTGATCCTGTAGCTGTTGCTGCTCTTGTTGTAGCTGCTGCTCCTGCTGTAGTTGCTGCTGCTCCTGCTGTAGCTGCTGCTGCTCCTGCTATAGCTGCTGCTGCTCCTGCTGTAGCTGCTGCTGCTCCTGGTATAGCTGCTGCTGCTCCTGCTGTAGCTGCTGCTGCTCCTGCTGTAGCTGCGGCTGCTCCTGCTGAAGTTGCTGCTGCTGTATTTGCTGTTTCTCCTGCTGTAGCTGCTGCTGCTGTAGCTACTGCTGTAGCAGCTGCTGCTCCTTCCGTAGCTGTTGCTGCTCCTGTTGTAGCTGCTCCTGCTGTAGCTGTTGCTGCTCCTGCTGTAACTGTTGCTGCTCCTTCTGAAGCTGTTGCTCTACCTACGTCCGATGCTGTTCCTATTATAGCTGATCTAGCTACTGTTGCTGTAGATGTTGCTGCTATTGCTTTTGCTGCTGCTATAACTGTGGTTGCTATAGCTCCTGTAGCAGTTTCTGCTGTTGATGTAACTGTCTCTTCTACTGCTGTAACAGTTGATGATATTGCTATTGTTTGAACTACTGCTGATATTGCTGCACCTGCTGCTGCTCCTGCTGTTGTTACTGTTGCTAATGTTGTACTGATACTTTTGCTGTTCTTACTGTCCCTGTTGCTTCTGTTGCTACTCCAGCTGTTGATGCTGTACCTGTTGCTCCTGCTGTTCCTACTTATGTTGCTGTTTCCATTGTTGCTGCTACTTCCGTTGGTGCTGCTGCTCTTGTTGCTGTTACCACCGACGCATTCTTTATGTTCTTCCCCTTGTGTGTGTGTGTGTGTGTGTGTGTGTGTGTGTGTGTGCGTGTATGTGTGTGTGTGTGTGTGTGTGTTTGTGTATGTGTGTGTGTGTGAGAGTGAGTGTATGTGTGTGTGTGTGTGTGTGTGTGTGTGTGTGTGTGTGTGTGTGTGTGTGTGTGTGTGTGTGTGTGTGTGTGTGTGTGTGTGTATGTGTGTGTGTGTGTGTGTGTGTGTGTGTATGTGTGTGTATGTGTGTGTGTGTGTGTGTGTGTGTGTGTGTGTGTGTGTGTGTGTGTGTGTACTCACCTAGTTGAGGTTGCAGGGGTCGAGTCCGAGCTCCTGGCCCCGCCTCTTCACTTGTCGCTACTAGGTCACTCCCTGAACCATGAGCTTTATCGTACCTCTGCTTAAAGCTATGTATGGATCCTGCCTCCACTACATCGCTTCCCAAACTATTCCACTTCCTGACTACTCTGTGGCTGAAGAAATACTTCTTAACATCCCTTTGATTCATCTGTGTCTTCAGCTTCCAACTGTGTCCCCGTGTAGCTGTGTCCAGTCTCTGGAACATCCTGTCTTTGTCCACCTTGTCAATTCCTCTCAGTATTTTGTAAGTCGTTATCATGTTCCCCCTATCTCTCCTGTCCTCCAGTGTCGTCAGATTGATTTCCCTTAACCTCTCCTCATAGGACATACCTCTTAACTCTGGGACTAGTATTGTTGCAAACCTTTGCACTTTCTCTAGTTTCTTTACATGCTTGGCTAGGTGTGGGTTCCAAACTGGTGCCGCATACTCCAATATGAGCCTAACGTACACGGTGTACAGGGTCCTGAACGATTTCTTATTAAGATGTCGGAATGCTGTTCTGAGGTTTGCCAGGCGCCCATATGCTGCGGCAGTTATTTGGTTGATGTGCGCTTCAGGAGATGTGCCTGGTGTTATACTCACCCCAAGATCTTTTTCCTTGAATGATGTTTGTAGTCTCTGGCCCCCTAGACTGTACTCCGTCTGCGGTCTTCTTTGCCCTTCCCCAATCCTCATGACTTTGCACTTGGTGGGATTGAACTTCAGGAGCCAATTGCTGGACCAGGTCTGCAGCCTGTCCAGATCCCTTTGTATTTCTGCCTGGTCTTCGATCGAATGAACTCTTCTCATCAATTTCACGTCATCTGCAAACAGGGACACCTCGGAGTTTATTCCTTCCGTCATGTCGTTCACAAATACCAGAAACAGCACTGGTCCTAGGACTGACCCCTGTGGGACCCCGCTGGTCACAGGTGCCCACTCTGACACCTCGCCACGTTCCATTACTCGCTGCTGTCTTCCTGACAAGTATTCCCTGATCCATTGTAGTGCCTTCCCTGTTATCCCTGCTTGGTCCTCCAGTTTTTGCACTAATCTCTTGTGTGGTACTGTGTCAAACGCCTTCTTGCAGTCCAAGAAAATGCAATCCACCCACCCCTCTCTCTCTTGTCTTACTGCTGTCACCATGTCATAGAACTCCAGTAGGTTTGTGACACTGGATTTCCCGTCTCTGAAACCATGTTGGCTGCTGTTGATGAGATCATTCCTTTCTAGATGTTCCACCATTCTTCTCCTGACAATCTTTAACATGATTTTGCATGCTATACATGTCAGTGACACTGGTCTGTAGTTTAGTGCTTCATGTCTGTCTCCTTTTTTAAAGATTGGGACCACATTTGCTTCAGGCAATCTCCCTGTTTCGATAGATGTATTGAATTTTGTTGTTAGGGGTACACATAGCGCCTCTGCTCCCCCTCTCAGGACCCATGGAGAGATGTTATCTGGCCCCACTGCCTTTGAGGTATGTAGCTCACTCAGAAGCCTCTTCACTTCTTCCTCGGTTGTGTGTACTATGTCCAGCACATGGTGGTGTACCCCACCTCTCCGTCTTTCTGGAGCCCCTTCTGTCTCCTCTGTGAAGACTTCTTTGAATCTCTTGTTGAGTTCCTCACATACTTCACGGTCATTTCTTGTTGTCTCTCCTCCTTCCTTCCTCAGCCTGATTACCTGGTCCTTAACGGTTGTTTTCTTCCTGTTTTCTCCTGTGTGTGTGTGTGTGTGTGTGTGTGTGTGTGTGTGTGTGTGTGTGTGTGTGTGTGTGTGTGTGTGTGTGTGTGTGTGTGTGCGTGTCTGTGTGCGTCTGTGTGTCTGTACTCACCTAATTGTACTCACCTAACTGTGTGTGTGTGTGTGTGTGTGTACTCACCTATTTGTACTCACCTATTTGTGGTTGCAGGGGTCGAGTCATAGCTCCTGGCCCCGCCTCTTCACTGATTGCTACTAGGTCCTCTCTCTCCCTGCTCCATGAGCTTTATCATACCTCGCCTTAAAACTATGTATGGTTCCCGCCTCCACTACTTCACTTTCTAGACTATTCCACGACTTGACTACTCTATGACTGAAGAAATACTTCCTAACATCCCTTTGATTCATCTGAGTCTTCAACTTCCAATTGTGACCTCTTGTGTCTGTGTCCCATCTCTGGAACATTCTGTCTTTGTCCACCTTGTCTATTCCGCGCAGTATTTTATATGTCGTTATCATGTCTCCCCTGACCCTCCTGGCCTCCAGTATCGTCAAGCCGATTTCCCTCAACCTTTCTTCGTAGGACAATCCCCGTAGCTCTGGGACTAGTCTTCTTGCAAACCTTTGCACTTTCTCTAATTTCTTGACGTGCTTGACTAGGTGTGGATTCCAAACTGGTGCTGCATACTCCAGTATGGGCCTGACGTAAATGGTATACAGAGTCTTGAACGAATCCTTACTGAGGTATCGGAACGCTATCCGTAGGTTTGCCAGGCGCCCGTATGCTGCAGCAGTTATCTGACTGATGTGCGCCTCAGGAGATATGCTCGGTGTTATACTCACCCCCAGATCTTTTTCCTTGAGTGAGGTTTGCAGACTTTGGCCATCTAAACTATATTGTGTCTGCGGTCTTCTTTGCCCTTCCCCAGTCTTCATGACTGTGCATTTGGCAGGGTTAAACTCAAGGAGCCAGTTGCTGGACTAGGCTTGTAGCCTGTCCAGGTCTCTTTGTAGTCCTGCCTGATTCTCATCCGATTTGATTCTTCTCATTAACTTCACATCATCTGCAAACAAGGACACTTCTGAGTCTACCCCTTCCTTTATGTCATTCACATATACCAAGAACAGCACAGGTCCTAGGACTGACCCTTGTGGAACCCCGCTTGTCACAGGCGCCCACTCTGACACCTCGCCACGTACCATGACTCGTTGTTGCCTCCCTGTCAGGTATTCTCTGATCCATTGCAGTGCCTTTCCTGTTATGTGTGCCTGATCCTCTGGCTTTTATATTAACCTCTTGTGAGGAACTGTGTCGAAGGCCTTCTTGCAGTCCAAAAAAATGCAGTCGATCCACCCCTCTCTCTCTTGTCTTACTTCTGTCACCTTGTCATAAAACTCTAGTAGGTTTGTGACACAGGATTTTCCCTGCCTGAAACCATGCTGGTTGTCAATTATACACTTGTTTCTTTCCAGGTGCTCCACCACTCTCCTCCTGATCTTCT
>NC_091350.1:19788288-19835788 GCF_038502225.1 Cherax quadricarinatus | reverse complement strand
AGCCTATACTGCACGAATATGACAGTATCCTGAGGCAGATTTTTACGAAAGTACTTAACGTTACTCTAGAAGACGGGCAGTGGAACCAAGCTACACTTCCAGTCAGACAAGGAGGCACTGGTGTCCGAAAGTCATCACAGATTGCACTACCTGCTTTTCTGTCCTCATGCATTGCATCCAGAGAGCTTGTAGCAGCAATTCTCCCTGAACATCTTAAGGACAAGATTGGAGTCCAGGACCAAAAGTTCATTGACGGAGCTATGATCTGGGATAATCTAACGGGCTCTGAAACCAGACCTGCTCCCCCCAACAACTACAAACAGTCGCACTGGGATGGCCCGATAGTGGAGAAAATAGCCTCAACAATGCTTCAGAGTGTGTCAGGGAAGGACAGAGCCCGCCTCCTGGCAGTGAGAGCTCCTTATGCAGGGGACTTTCTGTTGGCTGTTCCCAACTCCAGCCTTGGCACACGGGTCGACCGCAGACCATCCGCACTGGTGTTACCCTTCGACTTGCCGCCCCTATTCTTGCCGAAAACAGGTGTATTTGTGGCTGTGAAGCAGGAGACCGATTCGGGTACCATGGTTTTATGTGCCGTAAATCCGAGGGAAAGATTGCAAGACATGAGGTTAATAACATCAAGAGGAGCCTCACAACAGCCGGATGCCCAGCAGTAAGGGAGCCACCCCAACTATGCAGATCTGATGGCAGCCAGAAGCGTCCAGATGGTATCACACTTCAATTCTCGACAGAGGGTAAGCAGGTGGTGTGGGACTACACATGTGCATCTACCTTGGATGATACCTATCTCCAATACACCAGGGAGGTAGGAGGGGCAGCCGCCAGCTTCATGGAGTCCCAAACGTCTAGAAAATATGGAGAACTTGCCCATCATTATATGTTTGTTCATACAGGCTCAGAGACCCTTGGCTCATGGGGAAAGAGTACATGTAAGTTCCTTAAGGAGCTAGGAAAAAGACTCATCAGGGTAACTAGGGATCCCAGGGCAGCTAGTTTTCTGTTCCAGCGACTTAGCGCTGCTGTTCAGAGGGGTAATGCCTGCTGTATTTTGGGCACGTGCCCCAGTTCTGAAGATCTGGATGAGATTTTTGCATTATAATCAGTGACAAACATGTAACAATATGTACTAGACATGTATCTCTCACATCTCATGTACTGTATATGCCATCTTTATATCAACAATGTATCTCTTAAACCTTTTCAAGCCTTTTTATCCACTTTATATCCCCTCAAGGAAGGTTCCTTGATGTTGATGAGGGGCTCTTGAATTAGGGAATTGGATCTGTGCTCCAGTTCCCCGAATTAAGCCTGAATGCCTTCCACATCCCCCCCCCGGGCGCTGTATAATCCTCCGGGTTTAGCGCTTCCCCCTTAATTATAATAATTATAATATCCACTTTATATATATATATATATATATATATATATATATATATATATATATATATATATATATATATATATATATATATATTATATAATAAATTTGTAATTTGACGTATCATCACTTTTTAAACGATTTTTGTGATGTATGGTGTTAGTGCTACTGGTTCATAATTTTTAGCTAGTGCTTTACTACCTCCTTCACGCAAAGGATCCAAGTCTGTATTTTTCAATGCCTCTGGGATTTCGCCTAGATCTAAGCTTTATCCACATGTTTATGAGTGCTCGCGCTAGTGGTATTTTCTACTTCTCTATAAATAAGGTATTCCACGACTCCGATCCAGGTGCTGCATGAATGGCAATGTTCTCTATTTCATTTCCAGCCCCGCGAGATTTCTGTTTGTCAGTTTTATGAACAGTGTGACCTTCACACCCGATCAGTGATAATGGAACAAAAAATTATCTGAATTCTAAACTTCTCCCATCTGTTTCCACAGAAATTCTTATGCTTCTAACAGGAAGCTTGAACTTACACTAAAGCAGCTAAGACTCCAGGCCCATGCGGCTCATCTCTGCTTCCAAGAGATCAGTCTGCTTGAGTCACTATAATCTGATTTCACAAAGTCCCATTGTAGCTGCACTATATTTCCTATAAAAAGCTCAAGCTTCTCTTTACAATCTTTCAACAGCCTACTAGCACCCCCTCCTAACAGTCTCTCCTAGAAGCCCCTCCTAGCAACCCAGGTCCATGTCTAACTATTCCAAAACTACCAGCAGCACCAGCTCTCCTGCCAGCAGCACCAACTCTCCAGCCAGCAGTTACAGCTCTCCTGCCAACAGCCCTAGATCTTTGGGAAGGACCTACTTCCACTGGGGAATCCCGCCTACCAGTGAATATGCCCTCGTCTGCTACACCTGACGTTACTATATAAGCGCCAGGATTCTTTCTTCTGCTTCAGAATCTCCACGACTATGGTGCTGTTCGCACCTACTCCTAGTTTGAGGGACTGATTACCTCATCTTCTGTACATAGTTCTACTGTCTTCAAGTTATGTCCTAGAATTTGTATTGATAAAGCCACTGGATGGCGAAACGTCTACAATAAAGATACCCAGATGTTGCACATGTGTCTTACTCTCATCTTGTCGGTATTATATACCATTTCGTACACAACTTGTCAGACACTGCAACATCATGGAATCTTAATTCTGAGGACATGTACATAACCTTCACGACTATCGTCTGCTACACCTGACGTTACTATATAAGCGCCAGGATTCTTTCTTCTGCTTCAGAATCTCCACGACTATGGTGCTGTTCGCACCTACTCCTAGTTTGAGGGACTGATTACCTCATCTTCTGTACATAGTTCTACTGTCTTCAAGTTATGTCCTAGAATTTGTATTGATAAAGCCACTGGATGGCGAAACGTCTACAATAAAGATACCCAGATGTTGCACATGTGTCTTACTCTCATCTTGTCGGTATTATATACCATTTCGTACACAACTTGTCAGACACTGCAACATCATGGAATCTTAATTCTGAGGACATGTACATAACCTTCACGACTACGACAACTACTTCTACAACTAACCCATCTCTTTGGGAAGGACCTACTTCCACTGGGGAATCCCGCCTACCAGTGAATATGCCCTCGTCTGCTACACCTGACGTTACTATATAAGCGCCAGGATTCTTTCTTCTGCTTCAGAATCTCCACGACTATGGTGCTGTTCGCACCTACTCCTAGTTTGAGGGACTGATTACCTCATCTTCTGTACATAGTTCTACTGTCTTCAAGTTATGTCCTAGAATTTGTATTGATAAAGCCACTGGATGGCGAAACGTCTACAATAAAGATACCCAGATGTTGCACATGTGTCTTACTCTCATCTTGTCGGTATTATATACCATTTCGTACACAACTTGTCAGACACTGCAACATCATGGAATCTTAATTCTGAGGACATGTACATAACCTTCACGACTACGACAACTACTTCTACAACTAACCCATCTCTTTGGGAAGGACCTACTTCCACTGGGGAATCCCGCCTACCAGTGAATATGCCCTCGTCTGCTACACCTGACGTTACTATATAAGCGCCAGGATTCTTTCTTCTGCTTCAGAATCTCCACGACTATGGTGCTGTTCGCACCTACTCCTAGTTTGAGGGACTGATTACCTCATCTTCTGTACATAGTTCTACTGTCTTCAAGTTATGTCCTAGAATTTGTATTGATAAAGCCACTGGATGGCGAAACGTCTACAATAAAGATACCCAGATGTTGCACATGTGTCTTACTCTCATCTTGTCGGTATTATATACCATTTCGTACACAACTTGTCAGACACTGCAACATCATGGAATCTTAATTCTGAGGACATGTACATAACCTTCACGACTACGACAACTACTTCTACAACTAACCCATCTCTTTGGGAAGGACCTACTTCCACTGGGGAATCCCGCCTACCAGTGAATATGCCCTCGTCTGCTACACCTGACGTTACTATATAAGCGCCAGGATTCTTTCTTCTGCTTCAGAATCTCCACGACTATGGTGCTGTTCGCACCTACTCCTAGTTTGAGGGACTGATTACCTCATCTTCTGTACATAGTTCTACTGTCTTCAAGTTATGTCCTAGAATTTATATTGATAAAGCCACTGGATGGCGAAACGTCTACAATAAAGATACCCAGATGTTGCACATGTGTCTTACTCTCATCTTGTCGGTATTATATACCATTTCGTACACAACTTGTCAGACACTGCAACATCATGGAATCTTAATTCTGAGGACATGTACATAACCTTCACGACTACGACAACTACTTCTACAACTAACCCATCTCTTTGGGAAGGACCTACTTCCACTGGGGAATCCCGCCTACCAGTGAATATGCCCTCGTCTGCTACACCTGACGTTACTATATAAGCGCCAGGATTCTTTCTTCTGCTTCAGAATCTCCACGACTATGGTGCTGTTCGCACCTACTCCTAGTTTGAGGGACTGATTACCTCATCTTCTGTACATAGTTCTACTGTCTTCAAGTTATGTCCTAGAATTTGTATTGATAAAGCCACTGGATGGCGAAACGTCTACAATAAAGATACCCAGATGTTGCACATGTGTCTTACTCTCATCAGCCCTAGATCTGCCAGCAGCCACAGCTCTCCTAGCAGCAGCAATTCAGCACTCCTGCCAGTAGGCATGCTCCAGACACCATTACGAATAAGGTGAACCGTAGAAAAAGAGAGTCGTGTCCTTTATAGGTGAGAACGATAAATAACAGAGCTCAAAGGCAGCGGACGGTAAAGAATGAACAGTAAGATTGACTTGGGAATTGAAAAATGCTGTGCTCAAAATATTTGAATCATACAGAGTCCAGGAGAGATAGAGGTAACATAAAGCTATTAATGAAACTGAGAGAAATCCAAAATACATCTTTCCCTATGCCAAATCTAGGACAAAGACATACTCTAGTGTCAGACCTTTGATTTAAAGGAGATGGAACATACACTGAAGACAACAAAGAAACGAGAGAAATACACCCCAGTGCGACTCAGTGTTCAGTAAACCATTAATCAACCTAAAGATTGACGACCCAAATGAGTTCTTAATGATTACACACAAAAATGCTATAGACATTTCCTTAATTTCTGATAAAATTCTAACTCTACTTGACTTCGAAGAAGTCATTGATTGCATGTCCCTGCACTCCAATCCAGGCCCTAACTCGTGAAGCTCCATATCAGGAATTGAAAGAAGACATTATCACGTGCCTCAAATACTCTATGGAGGCCTCAACACAGCTCTATAAGGGCATTACCAACAGACCTGTATTTGTTTTCGAGGAAACTCTACAAGATCCTCAAATCAGTTCCTGATCAGCCGGGCTGTGGTGCATACGTTGGGCTGCAAGCAGTGCGCACTAACAGCTTGATAGATCAGGTCAAAACCCACAAGGCCTGGTCTGGGACCAAGCCGCTTGGCCGGTGACCACCGGAAGGGACTCCAGGTAACCTGCCAACAATCCTACCCCACCCCCTTCCTACAGTTCCAGCACTCCTTCCAACAATCCCAGCTCTCCTAGCAGTCTCTGTTCTCCTTCCAGCAGTCTCTGTTCTTCCAGCAATCTCTGTTCTCCTTCCAGCAGTCTCAGCTCCCCTTCCAGCAGTCTTTGCTTTCTTCAAGCTGTGTACTCTCCTTCCAGCATTCTCAGCTCTACTTCCAGCAGTCTTTTCTTTCTTCAAGCAGTGTGTTTTCCTTCCCGCAGTCTCAGTTCTCATTCCATCACATTTAACTCCCGTTCCATCAGTTCTTTTCCTTTCAGTCACCTCACAGCACTCCCAGTCTCTCCATCCCTCCCTGGACCCACAATCACTGAATCAAGTCTCATATCTCCAATGGCCAGGTCAGGACATTTTCACTAGTGCTTAAGATGGCAATTTCTCTGTCGCATTTCTGCCTGATAGCCTTATCTTTAGAGTTTTTTTTTTCAAAAATTGTTTTATCTTAACATGAACGAGATTTACCTTCTGATAATCGGGCACCTATCTCTCTCTTTCTCTCTCTCTCTCTCTAATGACTTAAAAACAATTTTACCAACGTTAGCTTCACTTTAACTGTGTTTTTATTGGCCAATTAACTTGGATTGAACCTGTGTTTGGTCTCGTCTATATTTTTTCATGTTTTATAAAAAAAATTATCTCATGCTCTTCAAAAATTGATTCCTCATAGATCCAGTGACCTTCACCATAGCTATCATTATAGGTTTAATTGAACCCCATTACACGCAAGCAACACGTCAGAGCCCAAAAATCACAGTTTTCCACTCCTAACACACACATGCCTGCTGGATGCTCAAACCCCTACCATTCAAAAACTTTCGCTCCTCACCCTTAAACACTTCCCGGGATAATCACTACTACCTCTGTCCACCCCGGGTTTGATCACCCTAATCTGCTCCATCTTTTTAATCAAACCGAGATATCTCGGTAAACCTTCCTCTGCTCTCTCGATTATACCTTTGACATATATAACTGGTTTCGAGGGTTTTTCTACCCTAGCAGCCCTGCTTATGGAGAGGCTTCTTTGTTGTTTGATCAACCAGGCTGTTGCTATTAGAGGCCCTCATAACCATCACCATCAGGTTGACTGGTACGTGATGGAAGTAGTGCTGCAGTTCCCACAATGTTTCTGGTATATGGTGGTAACAGGTGAATAGTCTTATCCCACGAATATTGACAAAGTGCTCCATATTGTGCCCATAGTGCCCCCCTGGTTTTCACTAGGATAATTTCTCACTCCGTCTTCTAATTTCTGCGTTCCATATTCTCAGCATAATGTTCACAGAGGCGGCCAGTGAAAAGCACTGTTCTTCAAGGCACAGTACTCAACCCTGTTCTTTTATTCTCATATCCGACACAAATACATAAGTCATAATATATCATCCTTGCAGACGATGCTAGAATATGTCCTCATTGAGCATCATATTTTTGTCTACGGTCCTCCGGAAGGTCTAGTTTAAATCAACTTAGAAGATTTGCCTTGTCCTCAATGGATGTCACTCTCATGAGTGACATTAAACTAGGCCTTCCAGAGGATCGTAGACAAAAATATGATGCTCAATGAAGACAATTTTTAGTTATTCTGCAGAGAAAAAAATTGAACGATGAAAACGTTAAATGGAGAATAACAGAAAAGAGTCAAGAGTAAAAGTGGAATGTTAGGGACTTTCTGGCACATTCTCTGACATATGGTAGTATATGGTGACATGTAGCTCACCTGATTCATATAATGTAAAGTTACATAAAGCCTTACATTGTGGGTGCATTTACTACTTAGGTGAAATAATTCCATACGTCACTAGATCAGTTGATGTAGACTAAATGCGGTTTTGGACTGGCTACCGCTTTCCCTTATTATTCTGTAACTATCTTACTGCAGACCTCTGGGGTTCCTTCCTCCCCGGGAGGAAAGTGAAGGAACGAGATGGTTGAGGGGTAGACTCCACCCATCTTTACCTTTGAAGAGTTTCGAGAGTTTCACTACTCTCGGAGCCCGGTTATGGGCCAGGCTCATCTGGTGCTTGCCTGGTCAACCAGGCTGTTGCTGTTGGAGGCCCGATGTCCCACATATCCATCACAGCCTGGTTGATCTGGCACCTGGTAAAGATACTTGTCCAGTTTCCTCTTTAAGGCTTCTACACTTGTTCCAGCTGTGTTTCTGATATCTTCTGGTAAGATGTTGAATAGTCTGGGGCCCCGGATGTTGATACAGTGTTCCCTTATTGTCCCCACCGCACCCCTGCTCTTCACTGGGTTTATTTTACACTTCCTCCCATATCTCTCACTCCAGTATGTTGTTATGGCAGTGTGCAGATTTGGGACCAAGCCCTCGAGTACCTTCCACGTATATATTATCATTTATCTCTCTTTCCTCCGTTCCAATGAGTACATGTTCAAGACTTGAAGCGTTCCCAGTAATTTAGGTGCTTTACAGGCTCAGTGTGAGCCGTAAACGATCTCTGCATTTGTTCCAGCTCTGATATTTCTCCTGCCTTGAATGGGGCCGTGAGCACCGAGCAATATTTTAAGTGAGGGAGCGCTAGCGATTTGAAGAGTGTCACCATCGGCATTATTTCCCTTGTTTTGAAAGCTCTCAGTACCCACCCCGTCATCTTCCTGGCTGTCGTGATCTTTGTCTTATTATGTTCTTTAAATGACAAAAAGGCACAATACCGTGACTGGAACAATACACGAATAACCCGCACACAGGAGACGGTTCAAGTCGGACCGAAACGTCGTCGTAATCTCCCCTCTCCCAAGTGCGGGTTATTTGTGTATGGTCTTTAAAAGAAAGGCCCGCTAACATAATTATTCCCAGGTCTTTTACGTTTTCCTTTCGTTCTGTTTAGTGACCCTCTTGAATTTTGTATACAGTGTTCCTTTTGAGTTCTTCATTCTTTCCATACCTAAGCAGCTGGAACTTATCCCCATTGTTCTCAGCTGCCCACTGAAAAACCCTGCTTTTGTCTTCCTGTAATTTTTCAGTGTCCTCTACCGTACTGACTTTCATACTTATTTCAGTGTTATCCGAAAATTATGATACAAAAGAGTGACGGGTGTTTTTATCTGTCTGCTATGAGGATAAGAAACAGCAAAGTTGTCAGGACAGTGCCTTGGGGAACTGAGCTTTGTACCTCACTGATGCTGGATCTTGCTCTGTTTACTACTACTTTCTATGTTCTGTGTGTTAGGAACCCGAGAATCCATCTGCCTACCTTCTCCGTAATGCGCATGGCCCACATTTTGTGCGCTATCACTCTATGATCCCATCTGTCAAACATCTTCGCAAAAATCTGTGTAAATCACGTTAGTGTTTTGAGTGTCTTCCAACGCTTCCGTAATTCTGGCATTATAACAGCAGCTGTGACAGACATGATCGTCCTGCTCTAAAACCATGCTGGTTCGGGTTATGTTGGTTGTGCTGCTCCATGAAATTTGTAATCTGCCGTCTCATCACTCTTTCTAAGATTTTTATGTGAGAAGTTAGGGCTACTGGTCTGTAGTTTTTAGCTAGTGCTCTACTACCTCCCTTATGCAAAGGAGCAATGTCTGTACTCTTCAAGGCCTCCGGTATTTCACCTACATCTAAGCTCCTTCTCCAAAGAAAACTAAGAGCTCGTGCTAGGGGTACTCTGCACTTCTTTATAAACAGGGCATTCCATGAATTTGATCCGGGTGCTGAGTGGGCATTTTATCCATTTTTTTTTTCAAAATCTATGAGATTTGTACTAATGTCAATTAGTTGGTCTGCGTGGCCAGTACAACATGAATTCGAGTCCTTGGCTAGTGTAGCGTTGTTACTGATCAATATCACTCGTCTGTGGTTACATTGTATATATATAAAGATTCTTTTGGTACAAAATTATTAATTTTTACATTAACATAAATGAGAAAGATATATCTTTAATTGTAAAAGAGAAATTTTAGAAAGGATTTAACTTTAAATGAGTTCTTGGTAATTTTACCTATTCGGCACGACATATATATCATGAGCTATAAAAAAAAGTCACAATACTGTGACTGCATCAATACACAAATAACCCGCACATAGAACTCTAAAACTTATGACAACGTTTCGGTCCGACTTGAACCATTAACAAGTCACACAGAAAAGTGCAAAGGATTTTGATTCATTAGGATCTGCGTTCTGACACGGGTCTTAATCCTAAGATGATTCGTGTGAAGATCTCGAAGATGTCTTTGAGAATCTGAGGTTGATAGCTACAGCGTCTTAACCTGTGGAGTAGGTGTTAATATTCAGTTGTTGTGTGGCCGTGACGAGCCTGGCCCATGGCCGGGCTCAGAGAGTAAAGAAACTCTCGAAACTCTTCAAAGGTAGATCAAAAGGTCTTGTACTTCCTGTGAGTTCCACTGCAAAAAAAAAGTGCGAGGGAAAGGAAACCAAAAAATAGTACGTAGTAGTAATGTAGTAGTAGCAGTGGTGGTGGTACTATTACTATTACTAATTTTCTATTACTCCCTCCTCCAATTCTACCACTCCCGTCCCCCACTCCTATTATATATTTTGGCTCCCTTCGAAATTCTCTGAGTGACTTGTTATATACCTTTGTTGAGTTCCGAGAGTTTTTTTTTTTTACTCTCAGAATCCAGCATTGGGCCGGGCTCGTAGGTGCTTGCTTGGTCAACCAGGTTGTTGCTGCTGACCCACATATCCATCACGTCGTCATATGGGTCCGTATCCCAATTATACCACAGTCACCAAACTTTAGAATAAATCAATTATACCACAGTCACCAAACTTTAGAATAACTCAATTATACCACAGTTATCAAGTTCCAGAATGACTCAATCATACCATAATCAAACGTAAATCACCAAACTTATGTCTGGTGATTTACACTGAACTTGTGACCTTTGATTTAAAAATTAACCTTGGACTGATTTACGGGTGACAAGAGAGTTACAGGTGACCTGAGATGGATGATTTACAGGTGACCTGGTGGAAGGATTCACAGGTGATCTGATATGGACGATTTACAGGTGACCTTAGACAGATGCTTTACAGGTGACCTGAGACGCATGCTTTACACGTGACCCGAGACGAATCACTTACAGGTGACCTGGGGGAAGGATTCACAGGTCACCTCGGACGGATGATTTACGGGTGACAAAGAAGAACGATGATTGGTGGAATATGCGATAACTAATCTCATGTGCGACACTGATTGGTAGAGCCTGCGATAACTAATCTCATGAAGGACGCTAATTGGAAGAGCCTGCGATAACTAATCTCATGAAGGACGCTAATTGGTGGAGCCTGTGATAACTAATCTCATGAAGGACGCTGATTGGCGGAGCCCTCGATAACTAATCTCATGAAGGACGCTAATTGGTGGAGCCTGGGATAACTAATCTCATGTACGACGATGACTGGAATCTCCAGAGTTGATAACGAGGTAATCACTGCCAGAATTATTGAGAATTACACCTGATTATCATTTGTCTTCCTCAGTCTCAATTATATAAGACAACCTGAGAGAATTTTCTTTGGTATTTAATCGTGTATTGTAGGTAGGTCGAGTATGTTGTAGGTAGATCGAGTGTGTTGTGGGTAGGTCGAGTGTGTTGTTGGTAGGTCGAGTGTGTTGTGGGTAGGTCGAGTGTGTTGTGGGTAGGTAGAGTGTGTTGTGGGTAGGTCGAGTGTGTTGTGGGTAGGTCGAGTGTATTGTAGGTAGGTCGAGTGTGTTGTGGGTAGGTCGAGTGTGTTGTGGGTAAGTCGAGTGTGTTGTGGGTAGGTTGAGTGTATTGTAGGTAGGTCAAGTGTGTTGTGGGTAGGTCGAGTGTGTTGTGGGTAAGTCGAGTGTGTTGTGGGTAGGTCGAGTGTATTGTAGGTAGGTCGAGTGTGTTGTGGGTAGGTCGAGTGTATTGTAGGTAGATCGAGTGTGTTGTGGGTAGGTCGAGTGTGTTGTGGGTAAGTCGAGTGTGTTGTGGGTAGGTCGAGTGTTGTGGGTAGGTCGAGTGTGTTGTGGGTAGGTCGAGTGTGTTGTGGGTAAGTCGAGTGTGTTGTGGGTAGGTCGAGTGTTGTGGGTAGGTCGAGTGTGTTGTGGGTAGGTCGAATATGTTGTGGGTAGGTCGAGTGTGTTGTGGGTAGGTCGAGTGTGTTGTGGGTAGGTCGAGTGTGTTGTGGGTAGGTCGAGTGTGTTGTGGGTAGGTCGAGTGTGTTGTGGGTAGGTCGAGTGTGTTGTGGGTAGGTCGAGTGTGTTGTGGGTAGGTCCAGGGTATTATGGGTAGATCGAGTGTGTTGTGGGTAGGTCGAGTGTTGTGGGTAGGTCGAGGGTATTGTGGGTAGGTCGAGGGTATTGTGGGTAGATCGAGTGTGTTGCGGGTAGGTCGAGTGTGTTGTGGGTAGATCGAGGATATTGTGGGCAAGTCGAGTGTGCTGCGGGTAGGTCAAGTGTGTTGTGGGTAGGTCGAGTGTGTTGTGGGTAGGTCGAATATGTTGTGGGTAGGTCGAATATGTTGTGGGTAGGTCGAGTGTGTTGTGGGTAGGTCGAGTGTGTTGTGGGTAGGTCGAGTGTGTTGTGGGTAGGTCGTGTTGTGGGTAGGTCGAGTGTGTTGTGGGTAGGTCCAGGGTATTGTGGGTAGGTCCAAGGTATTGTGGGTAGGTCCAGGGTATTATGGGTAGATCGAGTGTGTTGCGGGTAGGTCGAGTGTGTTGTGGGTAGGTCGAGTGTTGTGGGTAGGTCGAGGGTGTTGTGGGTAGGTCGAGTGTATTGTGGGTAGATCGAGTGTGTTGCGGGTAGGTCGAGTGTGTTGTGGGTAGGTCGAGGATATTGTGGGCAAGTTGAGTGTGCTGCGGGTAGGTCGAGTGTGTTGTGGGTAGGTCGAGTGTGTTGTAGGTAGGTCGAGGGTGTTGTGGGTAGGTCGAGGGTACTGTGGGTAGATCGAGTGTGTTGCGGGTAGATCGAGTGTGTTGTGGGTAGGTTGAGGATATTGTAAGTCGAGTGTTGTGGGTAGGTCGAGCGTGTTGTGGGTATGTCGAGTGTGTTGTGGGTATGTCGAGTGTGCTGTGAGTAGGTCGAGTGTGTTGTGGGTAGGTCGAGTGTGTTGTGAGTAGGTCGAAGGTACTGCGAGTAGGTCGAGTGTGCTGTGAGCAGGTCGAGAGTGTTGTGGGTATGTCGAGTGTGTTGTGGGTATGTCGAGTGTGCTGTGAGTAGGTCGAGTGTGTTGTGGTTATGTCGAGTGTTGTGGGTAGGTCGAGTGTGTTGTGGGTAGGTAGTGTGTGTTGTGCGTAGGTTGAGTGTGTTATGCGTAGGTTGAGGGTATTATGGGTCGAGTGTGATGTGAGTAGGTCGAGTGTGCTGTAAGCAGGTAGTGTGTGTTGTGGGCAGGTTGAGGGTATTGTGGGTAGGTCGAGGGTGTTGTGAGTAGTGTGTTTAAGGTTGGTTCCACAGTCCAGGTTAAGGTTGGGTCTACAGACACAGTCCAGGTTAAGGTTGGGTCTACAGACACAGTCCAGGTTAAGGTTGGGTCTATAGACACAGTCCAGGTTAAGGTTGGGTCTACAGACACAGTCCAGGTTAAGGTTGGGTCTACAGACACATTCCAGGTTAAAGTTGGTTCCACAGACACAGTCCGGGTTAAGGTTGGGTCTACATACACAGTCCAGGTTAAGGTTGGTTCCACAGACACAGTCCAGGTTAAGGTTGGGTCTACAGACACAGTCCAGGTTAAAGTTGGGTCTACAGACACAGTCCAGGTTAAGGTTGGTTCCACAGACACAGTCCAGGTTAAAGTTGGGTCTACAGACACAGTCCAGGTTAAGGTCGAGTCTACAGACACGGTCCAGGTTAAGGTTGGGTCTACAGACACAGTCCAGGTTAAGGTTGGGTCTACAGACACAGTCCAGGTTAAGGTTGGGTCTACAGACACAGTCCAGGTTAAGGTTGGGTCTACAGACACAGTCCAGGTTAAGGTCGGGTCTACAGACACAATCCAGGTTAAGGATGGGTCTGCAGACTCATTCCAGGTTAAGGTTGGGTCTACTGACACAGTACATGTTAAGGTTGGGTCTACAGACACAGTCCAAGTTAAGGTTGGGTCTACAGACACAGTCCAGGTTAAGGTTGGGTCTACAGACACAGTCCAGGTTAAGGTTGGGTCTACAGACACACTCCAGGTTAAGGCTGGGTCTACAGACACAGTCCAGGTTAAAGTTGGATATACAGACACAGTCCAGGTTAAGGTCGGGGCTACAGACACAGTCCAGGTTAAAGTTGGGTCTACAGGCAAAGTACAGGTTAAGGTTGGGTCTACAGACACAGTCCAGGTTTAGGTTGGGTCTACAGACACAATCAAGGTTAAGGTCGGGTCTACAGACACAGTCCAGGTTAAGGTTGGGTCTACAGACACAGTCCAGGTTAAGGTTGAGTCTACAGACACAGTCCAGGTTAAGGTCGGGTCTACAGACACAATCCAGGTTAAGGATGGGTCTGCAGACTCATTCCAGGTTAAGGTTGGGTCTACAGACACAGTACATGTTAAGGTTGGGTCTACAGACACAGTCCAAGTTAAGGTTGGGTCTACAGACACAGTCCAGGTTAAGGTTGGGTCTACAGACACAGTCCAGGTTAAGGTTGAGTCTACAGACACAGTCCAGGTTAAGGTTGGGTCTACAGACACAATCCAGGTTAAGGATGGGTCTGCAGACTCATTCCAGGTTAAGGTTGGGTCTACAGACACAGTCCAGGTTAAGGTTGGGTCTACAGACACAATCAAGGTTAAGGTCGGGTCTACAGACACAGTCCAGGTTAAGGTTGGGTCTACAGACACAGTCCAGGTTAAGGTTGAGTCTACAGACACAGTCCAGGTTAAGGTCGGGTCTACAGACACAATCCAGGTTAAGGATGGGTCTGCAGACTCATTCCAGGTTAAGGTTGGGTCTACAGACACAGTACATGTTAAGGTTGGGTCTACAGACACAGTCCAAGTTAAGGTTGGGTCTACAGACACAGTCCAGGTTAAGGTTGGGTCTACAGACACAGTCCAGGTTAAGGTTGAGTCTACAGACACAGTCCAGGTTAAGGTTGGGTCTACAGACACAATCCAGGTTAAGGATGGGTCTGCAGACTCATTCCAGGTTAAGGTTGGGTCTACAGACACAGTCCAGGTTAAGGTTGGGTCTACAGACACAATCAAGGTTAAGGTCGGGTCTACAGACACAGTCCAGGTTAAGGTTGGGTCTACAGACACAGTCCAGGTTAAGGTTGAGTCTACAGACACAGTCCAGGTTAAGGTTGGGTCTACAGACACAATCAAGGTTAAGGTCGGGTCTACAGACACAGTCCAGGTTAAGGTTGGGTCTACAGACACAGTCCAGGTTAAGGTTGAGTCTACAGACACAGTCCAGGTTAAGGTTGGGTCTACAGACACAGTTCCAGAACTACCAAGAAGAACGGTCCACATTTGGAAAAAGTATTTCTGATAAACCAACAAGATTATTCCAGGCAAACTTATCCTTTTGGTTAGTAAGTTCTTCTTTCAGCGGCCCCTGCTGAGGCAGGGTGAAGATCTTTCGTGTTGAGTGACGTAGGCAGCGTGAGCACCCTGTGTGTTGAGGGAGGTAGGCTGGGTGAGCACCTTGTGTGTTGAGCGAGGCCGGAAGGGTGAGCACCTTGTGTTTTGAGTGAGGCAGGCAGTGTGAGCACGTTGTGTGATGCTGACAGACTGTCCCACAAAAGTCAGGTCACAGCCGAGGTTCTGTTACTTCCGGAAACCAAAGTAGCCATTGCTGAAGAAAAGAGCGGCGGTTGATACTGGTAGGGGGAACCAAGCCTTTGTGGAGGCCACGTGTTACATGCTCACATAGGAGTTGATCTCAGAGAAGAAACTTTTTTAGGGGTGTGTGTGTGTGTGGCAGCCTATAACCTCAGCGAGGAGCTAAGAGAGGAATTTCGGGAAAAGCTATAGCTGGGTGCAGAGCTGGAAGCTCAGGGAAGCAGCTGAGGTTAATGGTTATAACCATAACCACGAATTTTAAAAGGTTGGATCGGTAAGCCTGAGGAAGGCCTCGGTCAGATGAACAAACGCTGCAGCTGTGGGTTATCACGTAACTGACCCGCGTCAGGAAACACTTGTCTTGTTTCCTAGCGAACCTACCTAAGAGAGGAACTTCGGGAGGAGCTCTTGCTGGGTGCAGAGCTGGAAGCTCTGTCGGAGGACTTTGGGCAGAACTGGAGCCAGACGAGGAATAACTGAGTCCAGTGCGAGTTATGGTACCTGTGGCTAGATGCTAGCTGGTCTCCTAGGACTGAACTGTTCTATATGTATATATGTGTATATGTATATATTCGATCTCGTCAACTAACTGTATTCCCCAGTCTCATGATTCTTGCATCGTTCCAAGTTTACCTTAATACTGGTCCCCTTTTCTCTTTCACCAAATATACTGTCGTACAAGTATTAATAAATTGTAATTGAATGAAATAATATTCACTGTCCCTGTCTTTATTTTGTTATTATGTTAAAAGGTAAAAGTTAAGTGGGATTAAAGTCAACAGGAGAGTGTTGTGATGCGAGACGTTGTGGTAACCCAGGTACCTCACATTACCAGTACTTATTGGATAAGGTTAAGAAGGGACCGACTTCTACTCAACTTCCTCCACTCCAGACTCCCTCACCCTTAACCCTACTCCACTTACATCCTTCTCTCCCTCCCCGATATGTGACACTGGCGTGTTGAGTGAGGCAGGAAGGCTAAGCACCGTGTTTGTTAAGTGAGCCAGGCAGCGCGAGGACCTTGTTTGTTGAGTGAGTCAGGCAGGTTCAGGACCTTTATTGAGTAAGTCAGGCAGGGTACGCACCGTGTGTGCTGAGTAAGGAAGGCAGGGTGAGGACCCTGTTTATTGAGTGAGCAAGGCACGATGAGCACGTTGTATATTGAGTGAGGCAGGCAGGATGAGTACCTTGTGTGTTGAGTGAGGCAGGCAGGGTGAGCACCTTGTGCATTGAGTGAGCAAGGCAAGGTAAGCAGGTGACTTCAGTGAGCAAGACAGGATGAGCACGTTGTGTGTTGAGTGAGGCAGGCAGGGTGAGCACCTTGTGTGTTGAGTGAGCAAGGTAGGGTGAGCACCTTGTGTGTTGAGTGGGCAAGGCAGGGTGAGCACCTTGTGTGTTGAGTGAGTAAGGCATGGTGAGCACCCTGTGCATTGAGTGAGGCAGGCAGGGTGAGCATGTTGTGTGTTGAGTGAGCAAGGCAGGGTGATCACCTTGTGTATTGAGTGAGCAAGGTAGGGTGAGCACCTTGTGTGTTGAGTGGGCAAGGCAGGGTGAGCACCTTGTGTGTTGAGTGAGCACCTTGTGTGTTGAGTGAGCAAGGCAGGGTGAGCACCCTGTGCATTGAGTGAGGCAGGCAGGGTGAGCATGTTGTGTGTTGAGTGAGCAAGGCAGGGTGAGCACCTTGTGTGTTGAGTGGACAAGGCAGGGTGAACACCTTGTGTGTTGAGTGAGGCAGGTAGGGTGAGCACGTTGTGTGTTGAGTGAGCAAGGCAGAGTGCGTATGTCATGTGGGGGTTCGAAACGTGGATTGGGTAAGAACACTCACGTAGGCTGGTTAGTATGTATAATTATAACAGAAAATATGGAAAACACAGGCCCGCCCTGCCTCTCTGCTCTCTAAGACTGACGAATGAAGCCTAGGGGTGAGCGGCGTTCAAAAACATGCTATAGTCAGCAGCAACAGTGAATAACAACAAGTGATTCACACAAACGGTTGGTGGTGAGTCATACTACTGGTAACTGGTTACTGGGAACTGATACTACTGAGAGCTCAGCGACGCTAACGTATGTCGTCCCGACATACAGCTAATACAAACTAGAGATGGCAGGCATACGGCTTGGGCTGATTCTATACAATGGCAAAGTACACAACAATTGAACACTGTAACATACATAAGGAGAATATTGGAAAATTTAGTACTGCTGTTACTTTACTTTGATCAGTCATAACCCCTCTAGGAGTGACTACGTGACCAAGAAACTTGATTTCTGATCTGAAAAATTTAGATTTAGACAGTTTGATCTTTAAATTGGCTTCTTCAAGCTTACCAAGTACTACATCAAGTCTTTTCAAGTGTGTATCCACGCCTTTAGACATGACGATTACGTCATCTAAGTACACCACAAGTGCATTACCTATGAGACCTCTAAAGATATTAGTCATGATCGTAATCCAAAGGCCATATGGAGGAAGTGATAATTACCTGTAGGAGTGGAGAATGCAGTTATCTCTCTTTGTATACAATTTTGTGATTTTATTTTATACTTTTTACATTGATTTACAGTTTTATTAGTTAATTTCTTTATTAGCAAGAGTACAGACAGCTCATTTTGCATTATATTTTAATTTTGTTTATGCACTCTTAGAAAATCTTTAAATTTCTCAGTCTCCTTGGAGGCGTTGGTTCGTATCCCACCGCTGCCACCAATTTGTCATGTGGGGGTTCGAAACGTGGATTGGGTAAGAACACTCACGTAGGCTGGTTAGTACATATAATTATAACAGAAAATATGGAAAGCACAGACCTGCCCTGCCTCTCTGCTCTCTAAGACTGACTGACGAATGAAGCCTAGGGGTGAGCGGCTTTCAAAAACATGCTATAGTCAGCAGCAACAGTGAATAACAACAAGTGATTCACACAGACTGTTGGTAGTGAGTCATACTACTGGTAACTGGTTACTGGTAACTGGTTACTGGGAACTGATACTACTGAGAAGGACCTTGTGTGTTGAGTGAGGCAGGTAGGGTGAGCACCGTGTGTTGAGTGAGGCAGGTAGGGTGAGCACCCTTTGTGTTGAGTGAGGCAGGCAGGGTGAGAACCTTGTGTGTTGAATGAGCAAGGCAGGGTGAGCACCTTGTGTGTTGAGTGAGCAAGGCAGGGTGAGCACCTTGTGTTTTGAGTGAGCAAGGCAGGGTGAGCACCTTGTGTGTTGAGTGAGCAAGGCAGGGTGAGCACCTTGTGTGTTGAGTGAGCAAGGCAGGGTGAGCACCTTGTGTGTTGAGTGAGCAAGGCAGGGTGAGCACCTTGTGTGTTGAGTGAGCAAGGCAGGGTGAGCACCTTGTGTGTTGAATGAGCAAGGCAGGGAGAGCACCTTGTGTATTTCTACTTTCCGGAGAAGTCTACCTGGAGGGCATTCCGGGGATCAACACCCCCGCGGCCCGGTCCATGACCAGGCCTCCTGTTGGATCAGGGCCTGATCAATGAGGCTGTTACCGCTGGTCCCACGTAGTCCATCGTACGAACCATGGCCCGACTGATCTGACACTAACTTAGATTAATTTTGTCCCCAGGATGCGACCAACTCCAGTCGGCTAACACCTAGGTACCTACTTGCTGCTAGATGAACAGGGACAGCAGGTGTCTTAAGGAAACACGGGAATCGAACCGCGGACCTTAATGTGTGAGGTGAGTGCGTTACCAACCAAGCTACCAACCAAGTGAGGCAGGCAGGGTGAGGACCTTGTGTGTTGAGTGAGGCAGGCAGGGTGAGGACCTTGTGTGTTGAGTGAGGCAGGCAGGGTGAGGACCTTGTGTGTTGAGTGAGGCAGTGAGAGAGTGTGACAACAAGAGTGGAGTGTAACACAAGAGCTTAATGTGACACAACAAGGGTGGAAAGTGACAACAAGTGGAGTGTGACAAATAGGGTGGAGTGTGACAAAAGGGATGCAGAGTGACAAGTGGAGTGTGACATAAGTGGAGTGTGACACAACAGGAGTAGTGTGGTACAACAAGAGTGGAGTATGACACAACAAGAATGGAGTGTGACACAAGGGTGGAGTGTGACACAACAAGAATGCAGTGGTCATACAAGTCATGTAGAGGATATACCAATATTTCGCAACTACCCTCAGACACAGAGGTATTAACAACAACGGTTAATAACAGGAATGAACTAACACGTAGAGACCTACGTGTCACTGGACATCTTTCTACTAACCTACAGGGATAGGTAACATTCCACCTACTTGAATATAATGGAATGATTACATCGTTTCTACATCTCTACTGTTTATGCTGCCTCCTCTGTATTTACCTGGAGTTTACCTGGAGAGAGTTCCGGGGGTCAATGCCCCCGCGGCCCGGTCTGTGACCAGGCCTCATGGTGGATCAGAACCTGATCAATCAGGCTGTTACTGCTGGCTGCACGCAATCCAACGTACAAGCCACAGCCCGGCTGGTCAGGTACCGACTTTAGGTGCTTGTCCAGTGCCTGCTTGAAGACTGCCAGGGGTCTATTGGTAATCCCCCTTATGTATGCTGGGAGGCAGTTGAACAGTCTCGGACCCGACACTTATTGTGTTGTCTCTTAATGTGCTAGTGACGCCCCTGTTATTCGAACTGAATAAGGCTACTGTTCAAGCGAAACGTTTGGAATAAAGATACCTAACTGTTGCACATGTGTCTTATCATTCCACTGACTTATCCTTGTGATGAATATTTCAGTTAAATAACATCTGGTGTTCAATGTGTGTTAAATGGAAGATGAAAAATGAAGAGAAGTGTTGTCGAAAGTGTAATGGTTCTGGGAAATGATCCTGAAAATATAGTACTCAAAGTCATTTTATCCTTGTAAACATCACAAATGTTACTTTTTACGTAAACAAAAACTTTACATAAACAAAATTACAACTTATGTTACAATAAAATCAGAATAATCAGTTTAAGCATTGTGCCCTGACCGATACTGGCGTTTAGACAAAACAGAGAAAGTCTAAAGATATGCAACAAAATAGTCTCAGACGTAAGATATGCTAGTCACGAGGAGTGGTAATACCAGAGAGGAGTAAATGCATTACAAATGCAGAAGTTTTAAAAGAATACGAGAAAATACACATTATCTTCCATTTCGAATGAAAGTTCCTGGAATTATCTGCCAAACCAGACCTTCTAAATTAAGGAAATATTATAGAAATAAGAACTCACATGAAAGACACAGAAAAGTACAATGTACAGAATACAGAGAGTATACTATATATACTTTGCTTTCGCTACATTGGCCATTGTAAAATTTAGCTGTTATCTAACCTGTCTGTAAGACATGCCAGAGTACAAACTATGTAACAGGTTTTCGTTTACACTCGTATGGCAGAATGGTAACACCAGTGTTGATAGTTACTGCCTAGTGACCACTGTTATGAAGGAAGACATTTTAACACTTTCAAAGAGAGACAACAAACGCCAAAAAAGTGTCAAAATGACCCACTTGTTGTCATGGTACTGTGTTTATTAGGGACCTGCCCCAATATCCTCCAGGTATATACTATGTTAAATACCTTTCTTCCCTTTGCTCCAAAGAGTATATTCCAAGTAGATAAGTAAGATACATATACAACAGTTAGGTATATTTAATCCGAAACGTTTCGCCTACCCAGCAGACTTCAGTCGAATACAGACTGAGGAACTGATCACCTCAGAACTGCGTCTTCGAGAGTGATAGACTGATTATATCGTCTTTACACCTTTATTACTTATGCTGCCTCCTCTGTATAACACTGACGAAGTCTACTGTGTACGCGAAACGTTTCATATTAAATGTACCTAACTGTTGCACATGTCTTACTTATCAGCTGGACGGTATTGTATACCATTATTATGTTCATATTCAACGAACTGTAGCTTTAGGATTTTCCCAGAAGATTAAATTACATTCAATCCAGATTTCCATGAAAAATTATATGTTTACACACATGCAAGCTTTTTGCTTACACTATTTGACATTGTATTAAATTCTATCACAGTAAAATGAGTGTACAATTGTGTTAATGACCAATGTTTGATTGGCAACTCCGTGGTCAGTAGTCTGAAAAAGATTTTTTGTAGTTTCACTGTATTGTCCTGCTTTTAGACAAAATTCAATTGTATTAACCTTGATTTGTCGATAAAACTGTTGTTGTATTTTATAGATTCACCATTGTTTCTCCGTTATTGTAACTCATCAATGTCTGGGGAAACTTGAATGCTTACACAGTGAACGCACGACGAGACACAATAAAATATTGCTTCACAAAGAGAGTAGTAGACTGCTGGAATACAGTGCAAGAAGTGGTGTGCTACAACCACTGACAACTATTATAACTATATATGACAGAGTAAACACTGACAGTTAAACACAAATAAGTGCTGGATGTGTGTGTCCCTGAGTGATCCCAGACAGGCAGTTGTTGTATAGTATAAGGTCATCCTCCTTATACCTTGATGTACACAGGTACTCTAGCAACTGTACCTTAAAATCCTCAAGAGGTAGAGGAGCTACAGTTCAACTTCTTCAAGAGACATAGGAGCTATAACTAAACCCTTCTAAGAGGTCCAGGAGATGTAGATCAATAACCAAGAGGCCCAAAAGTTTTTGTTTGATACACTCAAGAAGCCTAGCATCTGGAGTATAAATGACATAAAAAAAACAGGAGCTGTAGTCCATGAAATGGAACAGAAAACAGTCGGCGAAAAAATATGGGACCAATTACCGAAACCAGGTTGGTTTTGGTGGTAGAGGTTTCAATACCAGGTTGAGCGATGCATGGAGACAGTAATGGTTTTAATAAAAATCCACCAGTGACATACTATATTCGTTAGAAGTAATTGTTTACTCTAACAATTCTTCCCCTCAAAATTAAAGTCTTTGCTTAGTTAATATAAATTATCAATTGTATACAAATAGCATTTTGCATATTTATTATTTGGTGACAATAAACCTGATGTAATAGAAATCCAGACTTGGAAAGATGGAACTTTAGTCACTTTAAAATCTGTTCCTGAAATCTGCAACATTGCACTTGCAGCGTCATCTTACTTATAATTGCAGAATAAAAATGATATGACGCAGCCAGAAGATAAACCCTATTAATTTAGATCACAGTAACCTGCTCTCTCCCATTCTCAACTTATCACATAGACACCAGTATACCACTCTAATCAATAAAACTGGCACCTTAGTCATGCATAGGTAGATGAGAGACAGAAGACAAGAATAGTGGAAGTTGAAGTGGCCAATGATGAGGGAATGAGGGTGGAGATGGATAAACAGATGAGATAAAAAATATATAAACTGGTCCTTATACAACACAATAAAAATGCAAACCTTGCTTGTAAGTTTAACACAAAGATATGAAAAGTTTGCAAGTGATCAGAAGAACTTTCTTGCATTTTACAGAAACCAATTATCCGATTTTTTTTTTTGGGGGGGGGAAAATTTATAAATTTGCACCTTCATAGCCCAAAACTAATTTGAGCCATATTTTGGCTTAGATACCTGAGTGTTGTAAGTTTAAAACCGCTCGGTAAAGGCATTCTCTATTTATCATACGGAAAATATCACTTTTTCAAATTGGAAAAATGGAACAATACAAATTTTCCTTAAAGAAAATACACCAATAGTGAAAGTTTGAAGCCGATCTTAAGTGCATCACAGGTTTTATACACGTCATACATAAGTTGGATCACCAACAAACTCTTGGCTGTCTGCAAGAGTGAACTCGACAGATTCCTAAAAACAGTTCCTGATTAACCGGGTTGTGGTGCATGGTGCATAAAGTGGACTGCAAGCCGCGGACACTAACAGCTTGATGGATCAATGCAGCAACCAGGACCGGGTCGCGGGGGCGGTGACCCCCGGAAGCGACTCCAGGTAAAATCCAACTAAACAAGTTATTTTTCCCCATAACAGAGTAGCGTTTTTTTTTTTTTTTTTTTTGAGCTGTCCATTATTTTTTTTTCTGTGGCCACTGAAACATTTGCTATAAATATGCTTAGAGGTTTGATGTGTACCCGACAGATGCCACCCTCACACACTGCAATGATTGATGTCTCCATATGAGATAGGAGAATGAGAAAGAGAGATGGAAGGATGGGCTGGGTAGAGAGAGGGAGCAACCACTAGACTGCTGGGAGTGAGATGTAGAATGTAGTGAGGGAGGGAGTTAAGGGGTAGGAAGGAGGGAGGGAGGGCCCACCACACCATCAGTGTGATGAGTGAGGTGTGTAGTGTAAGAGGAAGGGAGGGAGGGAAGGGTGAAGTGAAGGAAGCCCCTTCTAGACCATTAGTGTTGGAGTGAAGGGGTGAGAAGGGAGGAATCAGCACCAGACCATTAGCTGGAGTGTGGTATGGAGTGTAAGCCGGAAAACGGACGGACGGAGAGAGGGAGGAAGGTAAGGAGCAACCATTAGTGTTGTAGTAAGATATACAGTGCAGGAAAGAGGGAGGGAGACGAAGGAAGGAAGGAAGGAAGAAAGGAAGGGAACGAGTAGATCCTGGCGTTTGAAGAAAGCTTAGTGAGCGTCATACATCAACAGGACCTCCCTAGAGACTTCACTGACCTCCACACTGTCTGTTTTCTGCTGTCCACTAGAGAATGAAGAGAGGAAAAAACAGGAGAGGAAGATATGCTAGGTACGAGAGAAAGTGAGAGAGGGAGAGCACAGGCAATATGAGGAGGGAAAGGGGCTGACGAGGGGGGGAGAGAAATATTTACTGAGCAAGAGAGGGAGGTGACATGGAGTAAGAAGACTGGAAGAAAGGAAGAGGGGAAGATGTGTTAGACAAGAGCCGCAACACAGCAGCCAGAAGCTTAACGCTGCTGCAACACAGCTGCAAGCTGAATTAACGCTGCTGCAACACAGCTACAACCTTAACGCTGCTCCAACACAGTAGCCACAAGCTGAACGCTGCTGCAACACAGTAGCTATAAGCTTAACGCTGCAGCAACACAGCTGCAAGCTTAAAGCTGCTGCAACACAGCCAGAAGCTTAACGCTGCTGCAACACAGTAGCTATAAGCTTAACGCTGCTCCAACACAGTAGCCACAAGCTGAACGCTGCTGCAACACAGTAGCTATAAGCTTAACGCTGCAGCAACACAGCTGCAAGCTTAAAGCTGCTGCAACACAACCAGAAGCTTAACGCTGCTGCAACACAGCAGCCAGAAGCTTAACGCTGCTGCAACACAGCAGCCAGAAGCTTAACGCTGCAGCAACACAGCAGCCACAAGCTTAACGGTGCTGCAACACAGTAGACACAAGCTTAACGCTGCTGCAACACAGCAGCCACTAGCTTAACGCTGCTGCAACACAGCAGCCACAAGCTTAACGCTGCTGCAACACAGTAGACACAAGCTTAACGCTGCTGCAACACAGCAGCTGCAACCTTAACGCTGCTCCAACACAGTAGCCACAAGCTGAACGCTGCTGCAACACAGTAGCTATAAGCTTAACGCTGCTGCAACACAGCTGCAAGCTTAAAGCTGCTGCAACACAGCCACAAGCTTAACGCTGCTGCAACACAGCAGCCAGAAGCTTAACGCTGCAGCAACACAGCAGCCACAAGCTTAACGGTGCTGCAACACAGCAGCCACAAGCTTAACGCTGCTGCAACACAGTAGCTATAAGCTTAACGCTGCTGCAACACAGCTGCAAGCTTAAAGCTGCTGCAACACAGCCACAAGCTTAACGCTTCTGCAACACAGTAGACACAAGCTTAACGCTGCTGCAGCACAGTAGCCACAAGCTTAACGCTGCTGCAACACAGTAGCCACAAGCTTAACGCTGCTGCAACACAGTAGACACAAGCTTAACGCTGCTGCAACACAGTAGACACAAGCTTAACGCTGCTGCAACACAGTAGACACAAGCTTAACGCTGCTGCAACACAGACACAAGCTTAACGCTGCTGCAACACAGTAGACACAAGCTTAACGCTGCTGCAACACAGCAGACACAAGCTTAAAGCTGCTGCAACACAGTAGACACAAGCTTAACGCTGCTGCAACACAGACACAAGCTAAAAGCTGCTGCAACACAGTAGCCACAAGCTTAACGCTGCTGCAACACAGTAGCCACAAGCTTATCCTATCAAGAAGGTTGCAACAGTACATGTGCAACAGTAACTGAATACTTAATAGGTTAGGTTAGGTAAGGTTCGTCAGGAAACAGGACAAGTGTTTCCTGACGCGGGTCTTGGTCAGATGATGACCCGCCTTTGGAGCTTTTAGTCATCTGACCGAGGCCTTCCGCTGGCTTACCGGTCCACCCCTTTTAAAATTATGGTCATTAATAGGTGTAAAATATACAAAGGTGATACTTAACAGTTAACAAATCTGACAGATGGCGAGGAGGTGAATGTTCTTCCCATGGATCAATTATTATTATAAACTAAAAGAAGCGCTAAACCACAAGGGCTATACAGCGCTGCTCCCATGGATCAAGATAATTCAGTTCTTGCAATGCTCTAGGTACCTACAACAAGGACATTTATCACTCTACTAACTACTACAATAAATTTACTACTAATAAAACCCGTAACTAGTGCAATACAATATGCAAATATAATCAACTCAGTATAAATTAGTAAGCAACTCTGGTGGAAAACACTTGGACTGTAGAGGCGAGAAATGACAATAATATACACCGTGAAATGTGTTTATATCAGTGTATATGCTCGGAGAGGAGCATTGCTCTATGTTTACCTGGCGAGAGTTCCGGGGGTCAACGCCCCCGCGGCCCGGTCTGTGACCAAGCCTCATGTATATATGTATATACACTGATTATTATTATTATTATAATCAAGGGGGAAGCGCTAAACCCGGAGGATTATACAGCGCCTGGGGGGGGGGGATGTGGAAGGCATTCAGGCTTAATTCGGGGAACTGGAGCACAGATCCAATTCCCTAAATCAAGAGCCCCTCACCAACATCAAGGAACCTTCCTTGAGGGGTGTATATACACTGAGAGTTTAATTTTAGAGAGTGAAGAAGTATTCTTGACTGTGGTGAACAGGATAACGACAGTTTCAATGACCCTGGTGTAGTTGATAGACTTCAAACCCCGCTAAGCAACCAGCCAGAGGTGTCAGTCTAGTGTTTGCCAGTAGTGTGTACGTGTCAGGTGTGTAGAAAGTGACGACTCTCGTATATACTGATATATGGTTGTCATGTGTGCGTGCACTCGCAGCAACAGTGTACGTAGTACACTTCTGAAGGTGGGATTTTGTTCTATATGTGCGTTTTTTTGAGTGTTTTTTTGTGAGTGGTTTTTTGTTTTTTTTTGTGTGTGGTTTTTTGTGTTTTTTTTGTGTTTTTGTTTTGTGTGTTTTTTTTTTTGTGTGTGGTTTTTTTGTGTGTGGTTTTTTTGTGTGGTTTTTTTGTGTGTGGTTTTTTTGTGTGTGGTTTTTTTGTGTGTGGTTTTTTTGTGTGGTTTTTTGTGTGTGGTTTTTTTGTGTGTGGTTTTTTTGTGTGTGGTTTTTTTGTGTGTGGTTTTTTTGTGTGGTTTGTGTGTGGTTTTTTGTGTGTGGTTTTTTTGTGTGTGGTTTTTTGTGTGGTTTTTTTGTGTGGTTTTTTTGTGTGGTTTTGTGTTTTTTTTGTGTGTGTTTTTGTGGTTTTTTGTGTGGTTTTTGTTTTTTTGTGTTTTTTTTGTGTGGTTTTTTTTGTTTGTGTTTTTTTGTGTTTTTTTTGTGTGGTTTTTTTGTGTGTGGGTTTTTTTGTGTGGGTTTTTTTGTGTGTTTTTTTTTTGTGTGGTTTTTTGTGTGTTTTTTTTGTGTGGTTTTTTGCTTTGTGTATTTGTGTGTATATTTTGTGTGTATTTTTTAGTGCATTGTTTTTTGTTGTGTTTTGCGTGTGTTTTTAGTTTTGTTTTTGTGCGTGTTTTTTGTTTTATTTTTTCAGTTTTTTTTTTTTTGTGTGTAACATACATACAAATTCCTATATTAGAGATTTAAGCATGACTTGTGGCAGACAGGTGACAGCAGTCTTGCTGAACCTTCAAATACTCGACAGCCTCAGGAGTAATACACTGAGTGACACCAAAGATATGTACACAAACACTTAACCTTAATCCTTATTTTAGGGACTAAAATGTTTTTGACTGACGTAGCTCGGTTGGTAACGCACTCAATGACTGTCCGTGGTTCGATCCCCGGTACGGGTGGAAAGGTTGGGCATGTTTCTTTACACCTACTGTCCCTGTTCGCTTAGCAGCAAGCAGGTACGTACCTGGGTGTTAGCCGACTAGTGTGGGTGGCATCCTGTGGGGTGGTAGTAAACCTCAGATAGAACTTGAGTTCTGAAATGAGCTGAGGTAAGATTATAGCTCTTAGTCTGTAATGATTGACTGATTTAAGAAATCGTAATGACACGATTGCTAACGCGACGGGCTGGAGTTTTGAGACTCTATGACCGCGGGTTCAATCCCGGCCGGGGGTATGGTTTAGTCTGTAAAATTTATGCGTGTAAAAATAAAAACATAACCTAAATGAGCATCGCATATTTGACAGGTTTCAAACCTAATAAAATACGATAAGTCAAATATACAATAGAAAACATGACTACATCAAGGGTAGAACACGTTCTAGAGTACTATACTAACATTACTCTTGTTAGCTATGATTAACCTTTGTAAATACTATATTATAGAACTGTTTCAGTTATACCACGGGCAAACCCGAAAATATACCCGGGTATATATACCAAACTGATGGAATTTATCTTATTTGACAAAATAATGTAATAAATCTTGAACTGCTTGTTAAATAAATGTTAATATTTCAGGGTGATGGTCGTCATGCCATATCTGGTGAGTAGTCAACTATTTTAGAACAACAAATAGTCGTATCTCAGTGGTGAGGTAGTGTCCACACAGTATATAACAAACTATCACAGCACGAGTCTACCATCAAGTAAGTCGCCTCTTAATTCGTAACCAAAATAATAAATATCCGGAATTACAAAAAAAAAAAACAGCCATTGTTCCTCAGTCCTCCTCAATTTTGGTTCCTTGACGCTGGTGAGGGGCTCTTGATCTAGGGAATTGGACCTGTCCTCCGGTTTCCTGAATTAAGCCTGAATACCTTCCATCTCCCCCTCCCACAGGCGCTGTATAATCCTACGGGTTTAGCGCTCCCCCATGGTTGTAATGTTCCTCGGTAAACTGAGAATAAAACTGCTTGAGTGAAGATTGTTTAGTGAAGGTTGTGGGCGAGGTCACGTTACCCAGACATCAACCAACAGTGTACAAAACAACGTGATTTTATTCATTTAGTAAATTTATTTTCACTTTATAATGAGCTGTATAACCCCTGTTGGTTTACAGCATAGTTTTGATTGTGATGGAAATATTTTAAATGGTACATAACGTAGTGAATACCTTAGAGTTCAGAGTGTTTTTCTATTCCCGGAGCCCGGCCATGGGCCAGGCTCGTTTGGTGCTTGCCTGGTTAACCAGACAAGCACCAGGTAAGACCATAACAATTTCAGTAAAGCCTAAAATGTGGTAGTTGATAGTTTAACTGAATCAAGATGGGTTGCGAGAGGAAATTTCTGAAGAGTCGAGTTATTCTTACAGGTTTATCGCTTTTCATTAATGTGATGTTAGGTTGATGTGGATAGTTCATGTGTATGTATATGACGAGGAATGTGTACTGGCTAACGTGAGCCGTGAATGTTACCTGAAGATCCCTCGAGATGATTTCGGGGGTCACTGCCCAAGCTGCATGGTCCCAGACCAGCCTCCTAGTTGTTGGCCTGATCGACCAGGTAGTTGGTGCTAGCCACACGCAGTTCAACATATGCACTACCAAGAACACCAAACATTCATAATTTTTAGTGTACTCGTCGTCTTCCTGCTCATACATGAGGTATTTTGCATCATGTTCCAAGTCAGTCATGTGAAGTGATTTCAGTGCTTAGGTTTGAAACCAATCCCTCTAGGATTGTAAGTTATACCCTTTTCTCGCCTGTGTTCCAAGGAATACAGGTGAAGGAACTTAGCTTTCCCGATCGTTCAGATATTTGACTGTATACGAACAGTGAAGGTCATCTAAGTTGTCCAGCTCGGCAATCTCGCCTGCCTTGAAGGGGTCTATTAGTATCCCAGCCTGGAGAGAACGAGTGACATTATCATCATTGACTCAGTATCTCTTGCCTTCACAGTTCTAGTTATCCAGTATATCGTTTTTCTTGTAACAGTTTCAACACTGTTGTGATCCTTGAATGCACAATAGAACTGGAATTATCAAGAAATGAGTGAATACATGTCCCAGTGCGACTCTGCTTAATGAAAATATAATTAACCTAAAGATTGACCACTCGAGTAAGTTCTTTATGAGACTCAGAATGCTGCAGATATCTCCATAATCTTTGTGTGACACTAACTACCACTTTATTTGGAAAAACCATTGATTGCCTGCCCATGCACTCTACCCCCGGCTCTAACTCGCGGAACTCCATATCTACCAAAAATTAAAAAAAAAAAAAAAGCTTAACGCGTGCCTTCAATATTCCTTAGAAAAGAAGGTTAGACACTGGTCATCCCACTGTCCATAAAAATCACTGATATTGCCCCACTCTACAATGGCAGTAACTACAGAGCAATAGCTCTGACTGTCCACATTATCAAGATTTTTTTACAAGGGTTCTAAGAAACCAGATTTCCAGTCACAAGGAATCGCAGCACTTGCACAGCCCAGGTGAACATGGGTTCAGAACAAGTCGCCTCTGCCTCTCACAGTTGCCGGACCATTACAACATGGTCTTGGATCTACCTGAAGAAAACTGCAGGTGTAGTATATAATAACTTTCCCAAAACCTTTGCAAAGTGCTACCTGGGGTAGTTGCATGCAAAAGAAATAACTGGGAACGTGGGCAGAAAGATATTTAATTTCCTAATAAACAAAATCCAAAAATAATAGCAAACTGAGTGAAATCAGAGGCTTGTACAGTGAAAAGTTCCGTTCCCCAAGGCACAATACTCGCCCCACTTCAATTTCACTCTTATTTCTCACTTTATTCATATCACTATATCACCTTTTGAAGAATACACTAGAATATACAACGAACCTCGATGTAGGCCAAGTCTTGCACTGGGCCACTGACAACAATATGATAATAAGGACGCATTTAAATTACTACGTCGCAGAAGAATGAAGGAAATAAATTCGGACAAAACACTCAAACCACTGAATACAGCGTAAGTCAAATGTGAGAGACCTGGGAGTTATAAGGTCAGATCTCGTATTCAAGAAGGCCAACAATGTTATAACTGCAAGAAAAATAATTGGTTGGATAATTAGAACCTTCAAAACAAGAAATGCCAAGTCAGTGACGATACTCTTCAGCGCACTCGTCCTCTCTAGGCTGGAATATTGCTGTGTAATAACGGCCTCCTTCAAGAAAGGCGAAATTGCCGAGATGAAAAATGTAGACTGAACCTTCACAGCTCGTATAACTTCAGTCAAGTACCTAAATTACTGGGAGAGCTTTGAAGTCCCTAGAACTGTACTCCAAGGAACAGGTGAGAAAGATTCAAGATACTACACAGCTTAATTACTAATAACAAACATAAAAGGCTTGGCAGACAGGAGGGGGGGGGGCACTGAGTACACAATTCGATAAGTGTTAAGAGACCACGACTCTTCAACACCCTTAATGCATAAGGATTACCAACAAACCCCTAGCTGCCTTCAAGAGGAAACTCTGATTCCTCGAAACAGTTCCTGATCAGCCGGGTTGTGGTAGGTACGTTAGACTGTGGGCGGCGGGCACCAACAACTTGGTGGGTAAGGTCAGCAACCATGAGGCCTGGTCTGGAACCAGGCCGCAGGGACGGCGACCTCTGGAAGCGACTCCAGGTAATCCCACCAGTGAAGCAGGTTCTCTTGCAGCATCCACAATGTGGGATGTTATCCATCATTAATGATGCATGATGCAACATACCAAGAACAAGCTTTGCAGAGAAGAAATATATTCCATAAAACGGCCAATTATACTGCACGAGTTAAGCTGAACGAATCCATCTGACTTTCAAACAGTGCTCGTTTTCATACGTAACTGTGCGTATGTTATTGAACGATCTTAACAGTGACAACTATAGTTATTTAGGTTTATTTAACTTTAACAGTATTAACGTATAGTTAACCATCAATAACAAAAAGAGCTTCTTACATCTGGCAGCGTGGATACATCTTCGTTGCTTACAACGTTGTTTAGCCCACGTTCTGTTGCAACTGGAGGACGGACTAGCCAATCAGGTCACGTTGCACAATACACCAACAAATCAATGAGGTGGAATCAAATAAAGTGGGTTGCAAGATACACCAACCAGGTGATCACTGTGTGGGTGCTCATGGCTTGGTTGGTAGCGTCCTCAACTCTCACACTGAGGGTCCTGAGATCGATCCCCGGCACGGGTGAAACACTGAGCATGTTTCCTTGCACCTGTTGCCCCTGTTTACCTAGCAGTAAGTAGGTACCTAGGTGTTAACAGACTGTTGTGGTTGGCATCCTGGGGGACAAGAATAACCTAAAGTGCCAGAAATGCTCTGCATAAGTGACTTTCTGTAGAGTATATAAGTGTGTCGGCTAGATCTATGTTGTAGCGTGTACTGGTAGAAGTGGAGATATAGTGAGAGAAGGGAGATCAAGAGGATGTGGAGCATGAAAATGTGAATAGTAATGGAGATGAGGGTGTAGAGACGAGGGATATGAACTGGGTGGGCTGATTAATAGGGAGGAAAATGAGTGTGAGGGAGGTGAGGGCAAGAGGGAGATGAACAGGATGGAGGTGACTATGAGGGAGTTATCCTGAGAATGGTTTCGATGGTTACCATCCCCCCCCCACAGCCCTATCTCACCAGGCCTCCCGGTGGATGACTTGAGCAACCAGGCTGTTAATGCTGGTTTCACGAAGTCCAACGTATGCACCACAACCCGGCTCATCAGGAACTCACTTGAGGAAATTAAGTTTCCTCTTGGTTTCGAGAACTCTGGGTCTTTAATACTTACTGAGTTCTCTTAGTGCACTCTCACTGCCTTTCGTTGGGAATGTTTTGCACCGTCTTCCTCCTGTGTGTAGATTTGGAACCAATCCTCCCAGAATTTTCCAGGTGTAAATTATAATGTATCTTTCTCACCTAAGTTCAAAGGAGTACAAATGAAGGAACTTCAAGTACCCAGTATTTTAGATGCTAAACTGAATTTATACGAGCTGTAAAGGTTCTCTGCACATTCTCCAGGTCTGCAATTTCGTCTACAATGCAAGGGGGTTGTTAAAGAGAACAGTGACTTTATCATTTGTTGGCATCTTAGGTTCTGAATAATCAATTTAACTATCCACCCTTTTATTTTCCTTACACAAGTGATAATGACGCGATTGTGATCCTTTAAGGTGAGACCTCACATTATCACTCCTAAGTTCTCATGTTAGTCTTTTGTTCTATCCAGTGATTCGAATTTGTTGTGTACTGTTCCAGTCTTTATTTCTTCATTTCTTTACCATAACGGAGCAACTGAAACTTGTCTTCATTGTTGTTAGTGGTCCACTGGAAAACTTTCTTTGCATCAGTTTGGAAGTTTGTGTCCTCAATGGATTCCGCTCATAAATTCCTGTATCGTCTGTTTGATTTACGTCTGTTGGGTATCAGAATGACAAGCGTTACAAAATGCGACATCTGTTAAGAGAAGATATATCCAGAGAATACTAGAAGGTCAACATACTGACCCCCACCCCCCCTCTAGCATCTAGCCTGTTTCTGATCTTGTAACAGTTTGTATTTTGTAACTGTGTATTCTAATCTAGTTATCCTGTAAAATTACACAGCTTCTCAACAGCACTTACGGACTCGCCGGATGAATATAAACCAAATAAAAGATGAGATCTTTAAAAACAAAGGTGTCTAGGTGGTAATATATACAGTTAATATAACTTGAATAATTAAGGAGATAATCTCCTACACAAATCTTGGAGTATAACATATAACTATGTCATACTTATTCTGTATTTAACATTTATATGGTGTTATGGGGACTTCAGATAATATACAATACACTATAATACTCTTATGAATATGTACCATCTGGTACGTTGCTATGATGTGTATTCATAAGTACAAGAGTAAAATAGGGGTGTAAGTATGTGTCTGAGCGCTCGGTACCTCTCTCAATGACTCAACTGAAAATGTGACTGACAACAAGAAATCCTAGATAAGGTAATTTCTGGACCATATGAGGCAGTCAAACGGCTTGTTTGAGCAGTATGATGACCCATTCGCCAACCAGCATTAATGCGAATGGGAAGCAGTGAACAGCACAGGGCCAGGCAAGGAATCAAGGAGACGAAAATGGCCCTAAACGTGAACGTTCAGCAGAGCCTCCACCAAGGCATAAAACTCCCTTATTACTGAAACTGAGTTAAGCAGTTCCAAATCCCGATCACGACAGTGCGTATATACCAGAACAACGTAAGGAACTTAGAGTTCCTAATGTTATATATCTGTAAATTTGCCTGGTTTAAAAGGAGCTGTTAGAGTACAGTTATATTCCAGAGTAGAGAAACTAAGTACGGAAACATCCCATGATCTACACCTTAAAAACTCGAGGGACTGATCTCAAACCTGCACACCAAAATTTTTCTCCACGTGAACAAGATTCTCGACAAACGGTGGAAAAAAAAACTCGCCAATGAAAATCCGAGGCGAGATGAAAATACACAGCACTAGAAAGTGTCTTGAAGACGGAAATTAATAAATTAATCAGATTCTGATCAACCAGGCTGTGGTGTTTACGGTGGACAGCGGGCGGCTAGCATCAAAAACCTGGTTGATTAGGCCATCAACCAGAAGCCTTTATCCGGGACTGGACCGCGGGGGCGGTGACCCCTCCGAATCGTCTAAAGATAGACTACTAATTTTGTTACTTTTGCTATATTCAAAAATTTCAGTTTGTAAGGAATGTTAACTTATCTCGACTAATTTAAAAACTTAGTGTTATCCTCCTGGTGTATATATTGGTTCCCTTCACTTTGCTCTTGTGTGTAACTAGTTAATGGTTCAAGTTGGACCAAAACTTCGTCACAAGTTTGTCTCCTAAGTGCGGGTTATTTGTCTGTTAAATATAACTAAATGTTAAGTAACATTATCATGTTAAGTTAAGGCGTCTTAAGAGTTTGTGCTTCATTTATTAAGATTATAAATAAGACACTTGTGTAACCCTGGGAATCTTTATTCTGGTAACTTTTCGCCAGCCAGTGGCGTCTTCAGTCAAATGCAGAGAAATGGTAAAAGATGGGTTTGAGGTAATCAGTCCCTCAGCCTTGTGAAACATTTCCAGAACAAAAGATTCCCAAGTTTTGTACAAATGTCTTATCTTGTTGGTTTTCGAAACCATTTATTCAGATTAATTTATTACGTAATGTTTATAATGACAACCATAATTTTTAAAAGGGGTGGAGGGGTAAGCCAGTGGAAGGCCTCTGTCAGATGACCAAGAGCATTTGCCTGTTTCCTAACGAATCTTACCTAACCTAAAGTTGGTTAGTTTCCTCCAGTATCACTAGGTTGTGGTAGTCCGTCCCTGGACCTGTCGATGAGAGATGATCTCGGATGCTGTGATGGCGGGGGGACAGTTGACGCTCACTGTCTCGTCTCCTCAACACTTCTACCTCCCTTCTACTATTAATATTTTTTTCACTCTTCCCCTCAATGCACGGTGGGTGTCTTGATGTTAGTGACGGGCTCTTGATGCAAGGTGGATGTGCCTCGATGCTGGTGAAGGGCTCTTGATGCAAGGTGGGTGTAGCTTGATGCTGGTAAAGGGCTCTTGATCCACGGTGGGTGTGTCTTGATGCTGGTGAAGGGCTCTTGATGCAAGGTGGGTGTAGCTTGATGCTGGTAAAGGGCTCTTGATCCACGGTGGGTGTCTTGATGCTGGTGAAGGGCTCTTGATGCAAGGTGGGTGTCGATGCTGGTGAAGGGTTCTTGATCCAAGACTGGTGTCTTGATGCTGATGAAGGGCTCTTGATCCAAGGAAATAAAGCCAGCCTTCCCTCTTCGAATTAAACTAGATTATCTCCCATTTTCTTTGACTCCTGCAAATTAGCGTTTCTCCAGGAATACGTTGATAATCCAGTCTCTAATTTATTTTTTCCTTCTCCCAACTTTTGTTCCATTTTTCTTCTTTGTTCTTCCAGTGTCTCGCACCAGTAATGCGGAACCGGCCAATTTTTCGAGAAATCTGACCCACCACCTGAGCAAGTCTCTCGATGGTTCCGGCTGGGCTTTTTCTTGCTACTGTGCTCCAGTTCCATGAATTAAGCCTCAGTACCTTCCAATCCCCCCCCCCCCCACAGGCGCTGTATAATCTTACGGGTTTAGCGCCTCCCCATTATGATAATTTGCCTTGCTACACCGATAACGATCGTCAGGCAGCGGGGAAAAAAATCCTTCTGTACCGAAACCTTTGTTAGTCGCTTATGCTTGTTAATTTAATTGTTTTCACAGGCGAGTACAAATTAGTGAGTACACACATAACGTAACCAAATATAATAATTCCATTTGGCTAGGTTATGTTACTTAGTGTGATTATGCTAATATTAACCAATATTTCTGACGATACACAAATTATAAAAATTGTAGCTTACTTCAGGCAGCGTAGTGTTTGTTAATTTTAATGTTTTTTTTTAGTGTACTCGACTATTTGTGGTTACTGGGGTCGAGTCTCTGCTCCTGGCCTCGCCTCTTCTCCAGACGCTACTAGGTCCACTCTCTCCCTGCTCCACAAGCCTTATAGTACCTCTTCTTAAAGCTATGTATGGATCCTGCCTTCACTACTTCACACTCCAGATTATTCCACTTCCTGACAACTCTAAGGCTGAAGTACTTCCTAACATCCAATGTTGTCAGGTTGAGTTCTCTTAACCGTCTTGTAGGACATAAACCTTAGCACATAACCTTTGCACTTTCTCTAATATATTGATGTGTGTGTCTGTGTGTGTCTGTGTGTGTCTGTGTGTGTCTGTGTGTGTCTGTGTGTGTCTGTGTGTGTCTGTGTGTGTCTGTGTGTGTCTGTGTGTGTCTGTGTGTGTCTGTGTGTGTCTGTGTGTGTCTGTGTGTGTCTGTGTGTGTCTGTGTGTGTCTGTGTGTGTGTGTGTGTGTGTGTGTGTGTGTGTGTGTGTGTGTGTGTGTGTGTGTGTGTGTGTGTGTGTGTGTGTCTGTCTGTCTGTCTTTGCAGATTTTTCTGACAGCGTGAGTAGCCTTCATGGTTAAAGTGCTTCATGACTCGCGAAATCGTAATAACATGTTTGGAACAAACCACAGAACGGGTGGGGGTTCGAAACTATGTCAAGTGAGTCCTAAAACTACTACTCATTTTGAATCACCATGAAAAACTTCTTGATACACTAAAATCTTCTCCAGGTGTGACTAACTACTCGACTAAGCTGAAGGTTAAACTTCTGGCAAGTTTCCACAATACTGAAAAAACCTGTCAGTTATGGAGAGAAGAAGAGTATCTGACAACAGGAGGGTGCTGACTCCATTAATAGGAGGCCGCTGGCTCCATTGACAACAGGAGGCCGCTGGCTCCATTGACAACAGGAGGGTGCTGACTCCATTGACAACAGGAGGGTGCTGACTCCATTGACAACAGGAGGCCACTGGCTCCATTGACAACAGGAGGGTGCTGACTCCATTGACAACAGGAGGGTGCTGACTCCATTGACAACAGGAGGGTGCTGACTCCATTGACAACAGGAGGGTGCTGACTCCATTGACAACAGGAGGGTGCTGGCTCCATTGACAACAGGAGGGTGCTGGCTCCATTGACAACAGGAGGCCGCTGGCTCCATTGACAACAGGAGGCCGCTGGCTCCATTGACAACAGGAGGCCGCTGGCTCCATTGACAACAGGAGGCCGCTGGCTCCATTGACAACAGGAGGCCGCTGGCTCCATTGACAACAGGAGGCCGCTGGCTCCATTGACAACAGGAGGCCGCTGGCTCCATTGACAACAGGAGGCCGCTGGCTCCATTGACAACAGGAGGCCGCTGGCTCCATTGACAACAGGAGGCCGCTGGCTCCATTGACAACAGGAGGCCGCTGGCTCCATTGACAGCAGGAGGCCGCTGGCTCCATTGACAGCAGGAGGCCGCTGGCTCCATTGACAGCAGGAGGCCGCTGGCTCCATTGACAGCAGGAGGCCGCTGGCTCCATTGACAGCAGGAGGCCGCTGGCTCCATTGACAGCAGGAGGCCGCTGGCTCCATTGACAGCAGGAGGCCGCTGGCTCCATTGACAGCAGGAGGCCGCTGGCTCCATTGACAGCAGGAGGCCGCTGGCTCCATTGACAGCAGGAGGCCGCTGGCTCCATTGACAGCAGGAGGCCGCTGGCTCCATTGACAGCAGGAGGCCGCTGGCTCCATTGACAGCAGGAGGCCGCTGGCTCCATTGACAGCAGGAGGCCGCTGGCTCCATTGACAGCAGGAGGCCGCTGGCTCCATTGACAGCAGGAGGGTGCTGGCTCCATTGACAGCAGGAGGGTGCTGGCTCCATTGACAGCAGGAGGGTGCTGGCTCCATTGACAGCAGGAGGCCGCTGGCTCCATTGACAGCAGGAGGCCGCTGGCTCCATTGACAACAGGAGGCCGCTGGCTCCATTGACAACAGGAGGCCGCTGGCTCCATTGACAACAGGAGGCCGCTGGCTCCATTGACAACAGGAGGCCGCTGGCTCCATTGACAACAGGAGGCCGCTGGCTCCATTGACAACAGGAGGCCGCTGGCTCCATTGACAACAGGAGGCCGCTGGCTCCATTGACAACAGGAGGCCGCTGGCTCCATTGACAACAGGAGGCCGCTGGCTCCATTGACAACAGGAGGCCGCTGGCTCCATTGACAACAGGAGGCCGCTGGCTCCATTGACAACAGGAGGCCGCTGGCTCCATTGACAACAGGAGGCCGCTGGCTCCATTGACAACAGGAGGCCGCTGGCTCCATTGACAACAGGAGGCCGCTGGCTCCATTGACAACAGGAGGCCGCTGGCTCCATTGACAACAGGAGGCCGCTGGCTCGATTGACAACAGGAGGCCGCTGGCTCGATTGACAACAGGAGGCCGCTGGCTCGTTTGACAACAGGAAGGTGCCGACTCGATTGACAACAGGAAGGTGCCGACTCGATTGACAACAGGAAGGTGCCGACTCGATTGACAACAGGAAGGTGCCGACTCGATTGACAACAGGAAGGTGCCGACTCGATTGACAACAGGAAGGTGCCGACTCGATTGACAACAGGAAGGCGCCGACTCGATTGACAACAGGAAGGCGCTGACTCGATTGACAACAGGAAGGTGCCGACTCCATGGAGACAAATAAATATCCCATTAACAACAAGTAGGTTTTAGACTAAGTTCTATGTTGATGATCTTTACTGAATTTTGATACACTATAAGCTAAAGCTTCATGAAATATGCACATTCTTGCCCTTATAAAACTTTACTTGCTCCAGCTTGAAAGTGAAATTCTGAAACCTGATGAAACAGACGCAGGTGCCAAGCCGCAAGAATGAAAATAAGCTGTGTTGACGGCCTGGTAGAAGACGGAGAACTATGGAAATCCACCAGAACAATGAAGCTAGCACAGTGGAAAGCTTCAATGTTGAACGTGAAGGTTACTAACCTAGCATATTTGTCCATGGAAAACCTGGGAAGACTGGAGGTTGATTATGATACAACTGTACATTTTCCTGGTGTACTTCACGGAGCTGCCTGCACCTGCCAGCGTGGACATGTACTCTGGTGTACTTCACGGAGCTGCCTGCACCTGCCAACATGGACCTGTACTCTGGTTTTCTTCACGGAGCTGCCTGCACCTGCCAACATGGACCTGTACTCTGGTGTACTTCACGGAGCTGCCTGCACCTGCCAACATGGACCTGTACTCTGGTGTACTTCACGGAGCTGCCTCCACCTGCCAACATGGACCTGTACTCTGGTGTTCTTCACGGAGCTGCCTGCACCTGCCAACATGGATCTATACTCTGGTATTTCAGCACTGAAATTCCTTCTCCGGGAGAGATGGTCAAATGGGAAGACTAATTTGTTTTATTCCTGTTCCTAAGACAGGACTTAGGACCAGGACAACCTTAGGTCCTTTATTACAGAATGTCTCGTTTACTGCATCTTGTGTTCAGTGAAAAATGGACTATTTATCGTTGAACTGTATAGATAAAATAGGTAAAATTGGTCAATTAGGAAGAACTCGTTTAAAATTGTCTTCTAAAATTTTCTCTTATACGTTTAAACCCCTCAAGGAAGGTTCCTTGATGTTGGTGAGGGGCTCTTGATTTAGGGAATTGAATCTGTGCTTCAGTTCCCCGAATTAAGCCTGAATGCCTTCCCCCCCCCCCCCCAGGCGCTGTATAATCCACCGGGTTTAGCGTTTCTCCCTTGATTATAATAATAATATACGTTTAAAGATGTATATTTTTTTCATTCATATTAATGTGCAAATTAAATAATTTTTCACAAAAAAAAATTAAACTTGTGGAAGCTTATAACAAGTGAAACTTAATTTAGCCTAATCTAACTGAATATATTTTGGATAAGTATACAATAATTTAAAAAACACAATGAAAGTTTTTTTTTCGTTAGGTTGAGAGTGATTTTTGCGATATTACTGCATACACAAATATTCGCTTGCCTTATTGGGCAAGAAGAGCGTTGCTATTTAAGCCAAAATAGCAAGTTTCACTTATTCGGCACGACATTATATATATATATATATATATATATATATATTTATATATATATATATATATATATATATATATATATATATATATATATATATATATATATATATATATATATATATTTTTATTGTGTATGTAATGAAGTAAGAAAAATACAAAAACTGTAAATTTTCAAAATGTTTTATGTGAATTTTTATGTGAATGGAATTTGTCAGTGAATGTTTTGAAGACGGTAAGCTAATGAATAATTATTTGAAATGAGGTAAAAAAAATCACAATATAAAAATATATAAAACAAAATCATGAGCTAAATGCGTATTTAAATTAAATTAGTAACAAATCAAAAAATATTCGGTTACTCTGAGAGGTTGTTCATCCTCTCTGGTTGACCTGGAACCTTGCGTGTTGCTGCCACTGGTAACGTCTACTTCAACCTCACCGTTCACACCTATGTTTTCATTCTCTCTCTCTCTCTCTCTCTCTCTCTCTCTCTCTCTCTCTCTCTCTCTCTCCCCTAGTTATTGCTTTTCTTCCCGTTTCATGCCATCTTCCACGTATCCCTGATTTCCCTCGTGCTCCTGATTTTCCTCACTCCTCCCACATCACATAAGCTTCCCCACATGTGCATTAACCTCAACATATTCTTCCCCTCTAGTGGTTTTTCTTGACCTTGCCTTGCTTCAGGGAGGCTGAGGCCAATAGTCTGCCTCAGCATACGACGCCTCCCTAATGACAGCAAGAACCAGCTATAAATCTGTCCACTGTAGCCTCGACGAAATACGCAGTATGCAAAGAGGGTCCTCCTTTATGAAACTCTGGGGCAAAATGTTGTAGTTGGGGAAGTGGGGTGTTGGGGCATGGAGGAGGGAGGGAGGGCGATGGAAGGTGGGGGATGGATGGGCAAGGGACCTAATATGGAGTAAGAGCGTGGGAAAGAGAGTTACAAAAGTAAATATAATTAAGAACAATATAACTTGCTTTACTTCATCTTATTAAGATGGCAGTCACAATGGCTTGCTTCAGTTCATCTTACTAAGATGGAAAGTCACAATGGCTTGCTTCAGTTCATCTTGCTAAGATGGAAAGTCACAATGGCTTGCTTCAGTTCATCTTACTAAGATGGAAAGTCACAATGGCTTGCTTCAGTTCATCTTACTAAGATGGAAAGTCACAATGGCTTGCTTCAGTTCATCTTATTAAGATGGCAGTCACAATGGCTTGCTTCAGTTCATCTTACTAAGATGGAAAGTCACAATGGCTTGCTTCAGTTCATCTTACTAAGATGGAAAGTCACAATGGCTTGCTTCAGTTCATCTTACTAAGATGGAAAGTCACAATGGCTTGCTTCAGTTCATCTTATTAAGATGGCAGTCACAATGGCTTGCTTCAGTTCATCTTACTAAGATGGAAAGTCACAATGGCTTGCTTCAGTTCATCTTACTAAGATGGAAAGTCACAATGGCTTGCTTCAGTTCATCTTACTAAGATGGAAAGTCACAATGGCTTGCTTCAGTTCATCTTATTAAGATGGCAGTCACAATGGCTTGCTTCAGTTCATCTTACTAAGATGGAAAGTCACAATGGCTTGCTTCAGTTCATCTTATTAAGATGGCAGTCACAATGGCTTGCTTCAGTTCATCTTACTAAGATGGAAAGTCACAATGGCTTGCTTCAGTTCATCTTACTAAGATGGAAAGTCACAATGGCTTGCTTCAGTTCATCTTACTAAGATGGAAGTCACAATGGCTTGTTTCAGTTCATCTTACTAAGATGGAAAGTCACAATGGCTTGTTTCAGTTCATCTTACTAAGATGGAAAGTCACAATGGCTTGTTTCAGTTCATCTTACTAAGATGGAAAGTCACAATGGCTTGTTTCAGTTCATCTTACTAAGAAGGAAGTCACAGACCCAGACACACAACTTCAGTTACTAGTAATACTCTCATTTTATTCAGCAATTCACAATAAATGTTGTGTTCTATATTTCAAGTTAAGTTAGGTTACCAAAACCTATATAAATGTAAATCTAACTACAAATAAGCCAGTGATGGAAAGGACCACAAGTCTGGCATCGTGATGGCTGAGCACCACAGGAAAACGTTCTAATATATAGCATATCACTAACAGTACGAGAATAAGTAATACCAGATACAAGACGAGTGTAAAAGTGTAGGAGGTCTACCTGGAGGGTATTTCGGGGATCAACGCCCCCGTGGCCCGGTCCATGACCGGGCCACGTAACACTAGAAGTTGCTACGATGCAAACAAGGTCACTCACATATTTTCACTCCATTCTGTCTCTGGTTCCTACCTTTCTCAAGTTTTGCATTAGCATTAATGCGTCTCACTGTTCCTACCCTCGCGTTTAGTAACTAAACGTTAATAAAGAACTGTGTATAAAATCACTTCAGGATTTCATTTCGTAGCCAACGTACTGTCCAGCCACTGACGGCGATCCTTATGACTATGAACAATATAATTTAAGGAAGGGCGTCTCGCCTCTCCACTCTGCCATCTTTTATGACAGGATGCTGAGAACGTATAATAACGACACGGTGGAAACTGACAGAAGTGTAGTGTAATGAAATCCGTTGTTGACAACGTTTCGCCCACTTGAAAAAGCTCTGAAAAAGCCCATTTCGTGGGCGAAATGTTGTCAATAAAGAACATAAGAAAGAAGGAACACTGCAACACGCCTACTGACCCATGCGGAGCAGGTCCATGTCCCCCCCCCAGGATTAGCCACTGACCCACCCAGTCTGGTCACCTCTACTCAAGGAAGGAGCACGGCATCAGACACAGCAGCACAAGCTAGTCAGGTCCAACTCTCACCCACCCACACCCACTCATGTATTTATCTAACTTATTTTTAAAATTACACAACGTTTTAGCCTCAATAACTGTACTCGGGAGTTTGTTCCACTCATCCACAACTCTATTACCAAACCAGTGCTTTCCTATATCCTTCCTATATCTGAATTTTTCCAACTTGAAACCATTGCTGCGAGTCCTGTCTTGGCTGGAAATTTTCAGCACGCTATTTACATCCCCCTTATTTATTCCTGTTTTCCATTTATACACCTCGATCATATCCCCCCTAATTCTACGCCTTTCGAGAGTGCAGATTCAGGGCCCTCAGTCTATCCTCATAGGAAAGATTTCTGATACATGGGATCATCTTTGTCATCCTCTGTACGTTTTCCAAAGCATTTATATCCATTTTGTAATGCGGTGACCAGAACTGAGCAGTATAGTCTAAATGAGGCCTAACCAAGGGTATATAGAGTTGAACAACCTGAGGACTTCTATGATTTATACTTCTAGATATGAAGCCAAGAATTCTGTTAATGTATTGCAAACACTAATGCACTGTTGTCTTGGTTTTAGATTACTGCTAACCAGAACTCCTAAATCCTTCTCGCACTCAGTAGTATTAAGATCTACATTATTTAGTTTATATGTAGCATGGTTATTTAACTGTCCAACATTTAGAACTTTGCATTTGTCAATATTAAACTGCATCTGCCACTTCTCCGACCATTGCATCAGTCTATTCATATCCTGGAGTGCTCTAGTGTCCTCATTAGAATGAATTGGACGGCCTATTTTGGTGTCAGCAAATTTGCTTATGTCGCTATTTATCCCCTCATCTATGTCGTTTATGTAAATTGTGAACAACAACGGGCCCAACACTGACCCTTGAGGAACACCACTTGTGACGTGCCCCCATTCTGATTTCTCCCCATTTATGCAAACACTGCTGCCTATTTGTCAGCCATGCCTCTACCCAGGAAAAAATTTCTATTCCATGTGCCTTAAGTTTCCTCAACAGCCTCTGATGTGGAACTCTATCGAAAGCCTTACTGAAGTCCATATACACAATATCTTATTCATTACCATGATCTACCTCCTCAAACACCTTAGTGAAAAAAGTTAGGAAATTCGTAAGACAGGAACGCCCCTTTGTAAAACCGTGTTGAGATTCATTAATCAATCTGTGCCTATCAAGATGGCTACGAATTGCTTCGGCAATTATTGATTCCATAAATTTTCCCACTATGGAGGTAAGGCTTATTGGTCTATAGTTAGAAGCTAAGGACCTGTCACCTGCCTTGTAAATAGGTATTACATTTGACATTTTCCACTTATCAGGCACTATGCCAGTTTGTAGTGATAAAAAGATTAGCCAAAGGTATGCTAAGTTCCTCTTTACATTCCTGTAACACCCTTGCAAACAGTTCATCAGGGCCTCGGGATTTGTTAGGTTTTAGTTTCTCTATTTGTCTGAGGACCATGTCACTAGTTACCGCAATCGTGCATAGTTTATTATCGTCCTGTTTTACATAATCTATTATTTCAGGAATATCGCTAGTATTTTCCTGGATGAAAACAGAGAGGAAGCAGGCATTGAGAATTTCACACACATCCTTATCACTGTCAGTGATCTGACCAGAGTTACTCTTAAGTGGGCAAATCTTGTCCCTAATCTTACTTCTGTATACCTGAAAGAACCCTTTTGGGTTAGTCTTTGAATCCCTTGCGACCTTAGCCTCATAATCCCTTTTTGCTTTTCTTATTCCTTTCTTTATTTCTCTCTTTAATTGAATATATTGATTTCTTAACTGCCCATCCCCTCTTTTGATACGCCTATATATGCCTCTCTTTTGACCAATGAGATGTTTTAATCTATTGTTCATCCATTTGGGATCATTTTTGTTAGATCTAATTTCCCAACTCGGAACAAAAGGATCTCAATACACTGTATCTCTCTCCATGTCGGTCACCACATTATACAACTGCGACATATCTAATAACTTTTTTGAGATTATAATCGCCCAGTTCCCGCATTTTTCAACAATCACTATTGACTAACAATATGGCGGCAGTACAGATTGCTCTACAAGAGATATATTGAAGCTCTGTAATATGTGGTACCAGTCACAGGACGACCCCAACTCACTTTGGTGCTGAAGTGGATATTACTGGGTCCTTGGCCTGAGTGTGACTCCAAATATACACACATCTTGCAAATAACAGCAGAGATGCATTGAACACACTAAGGCGTAGCTTAGTAAACGTTTAATACCCAGTGTTTATATTCTTCCAGTGACATACCTATGACCAGGCTTCCCTGGATAGTTACCAGATCCGACAGTCTTCAAGAGAAACTTGACAAGTTAGTTTTTGTGATCAGCCTGGCTATGGTAGCTGTGACGTAGGGTGGTGGTTCTCAGAACACAACATGCAGCACACCCCTGTACGGGTGGAAACATAAGTGCGTGTTTCCTTAAGACACGTGCTATACCTGTTCATCTAGTAGTAAATAGGTACCTGGGTGTTAGCAGACTGATGTGGGTCGCATCCTGGGGACAAATTTGACCTAATCTGCCAGAAACGCTCTGCATAACCAGGGACTTTCTATATAGTGTGTCACTGATGTCAGCTATGGTCTGTATAAGTTGCATCCTGTACTTGTCAAAGCTTAAAATATTGCTAGTCTCCGGCTTTATCCTGAACTTCATTAGTGATTACTTTAAATATTTAACTTATTCCAGTTCCTGGTGAAACAAGAACCTCGAATCTGTTTCTCTGATTTTTGATGCTAATGATTTAATACTCTTTAATTTTCAGTTTGTGTAAGCATTTTGTACTTGCGTTGGTGTGGTTAGTTTTGTTTGAGGGTGAAACAAATCACGAAACGGGCAGGGTTCAACCCCCACCCGTTGCGTGATTTGTCTGCAATCATTTTATAACGATTTCGCGAGTTTGAGGATTAATTTTCGCTTGTATGACTGTACATGAATACTTTTTATTATAAGAGCGCTGAACAACCTCAAAGATCAAGGCACACAAACATTATAACTTCCTAGTGGAACACTGATTTACACTGCCACTGCATAACCTTAGGTCCCTTATTACAGAATGTCTTCAACAACCAACTAAACCACGTCTTGGAAGCCAGATCAAAGCATATACCTGAACCCCAACTTTTCCTTATAATCTTTATGCATTAATTATTAAGAAAACACGGAAACGAATCACGGAACATTAATTTAACTTCATTTAGCTTTCAACGAAACGTGTCGAGGCCTCACTAAGGGAAAGAGGTATTTGTATATACATCTTTGTATGGTTACCCCAGACCTCTGACTCAACGAAACCCAAGTTCAATCCTAAGATGAGATTATCTCACATTTCTTACAATTAAAACTAGGACATAGGGATTAGATAAAGAGAGAAGAAAGTAATTATCAGTTACCCGAACAAGTAAAGAATTAGTGAATGTTTACGAAGTTAATTCCGCAGTACACCAGGCGTAGGCTTATTTGAACAAGCCTCTAGACGTGAAAACCAGGCTCATTAAATGTTATATAAGGACAGTAAAGTTAGGACTGAAAGAAAAAATCACAAAGTTACAATTCAGTTAAATACAAGAAAAAATTAGAATCACAAAATTTACTGTATGAATTTGGAATGTTTATCCAAATGTTGACGAAAAAGATAATATATAATAATCGGTGTAGGAGAGTGCACATACACGAGTTTACCCTTCAAACTTTCATCTACAGATCATAATTTATATTCATGTACGATCTAAAATATTTGCATAGTGGATTCGTGAGTGTAGCACTTACTTTTATTCCATTGTTTTGCCTTGGGTAGTAATGTTTCGGTTTTATATATTACGAGAGTTCTAAATCGCCACAGCTTCCAACCTTCACTCAAAATTTATTTGTATAGACTCGTAATTGGCTCGTGCATTCTAGTAATTGGCACGCTCCGAATGGGCTTTAGTTTTCACTCAAAATTGGTCTCTTTAAATATATATATGAAATTACAAGGCAGCTCACATGTGTCCTGGATACAATCCCAGGGACGCTCTGGCGACAGTGTCACTAACCATATGCAGGGAGAAGTGTACAATTCGTGTATCTTACGTGGAAGATACATAAATAGGGACACATAAACGATTATTTTTTTATATATTAAAGGAAGCAGAGTGTCAAGAAAGGGGTGAAGAAAGAGGTAATATGGGTAACAAATCACAGAATCAAGAAGGAACATAAGAGAGACTAAAGAGAACATAGTTCTCAAACAAATGAAATATAAAGAGGCATTGGAGAATAAAGAAAGACATAAAACAGAGCAAGTGGAAGAAGGAAGGAGATAGGAAGAGCCATAATGCCCACTGACAGTGAACAAGCAGCTGACGTCAGCACTACGATAACCATTAACTCAATAAGGAAATTAATTATCAAGAAAATGAAATCGACTGTCAGAACAGTCGCAGTATGTGCCAAATTTTAGAAGAAATGTAGTGAAATCTTGTGTGTCCCTTAAAACCATGCCCTTTACAACCCAGTATTAGTGGAGATAATTGTGGCATGCAAAGAGTATGTTAAAATTTATTCGGCGTATGTCACACTCCCGTATAGGCTGCTTCTCAACCAACGAAACGGGTGCTAAGGGTTTAACGATCAATAGGGTATCCGTCGTTAAA
>NC_091350.1:19683310-19788188 GCF_038502225.1 Cherax quadricarinatus | reverse complement strand
AGGGACGTCAAACGTTCCCAGTAGTTCAGATATTTGTGTATACAAGCAGTGATGGTTCTCTATCTTTTTTCAGATCAGTAATATCGCCTGCCTTGGAGGTGGTCGTCAGTATACAGTCGTATTCCAGCTGGAGAGAAAAAGTGACTTGTAGTACCATTAACTCAGCATATCTTGTCTTGAAAGTTCTAGCTAATGCAGCCTATCATTTTCGTTGCGGTAGCAATGACAATGATCCTTGAATGTGAGACCTTCCCACATCATTATTCCTAAGTCTCGCACATAGGACACACTAATGAATGATTTGAGTGTCCTGTACACCGTTATAGTCTTTACTTCCTCCAGTCTTCCATAAATGAGCAACTGAAACTTGTCCTTCTTAAACATCATATTGATGTCCGAAGCCCACTGGAAGACTTGATTTGGTTTAGAAAGACACTTCAGCAAACACTATAACATATTTATTAGAAAAAATTTCTGTCCTGGGACCCTGATCACTTCTAACATACAGAGGTAGAAAGACATAGGCGGAGAGTGAGGTGTGAGTGACGCATGGTGACCTGAAGAATGCCATGTTGGGATGAGGACAGGTAGACGATGAGATCATGTGACTCCTGTGTTGTTGGGTTGGTGGTGCTTAGCTTGTTTGAGTATCATGTATGCTAATGTCTTAGAAATTTTGTGGTTTCCAGTGTTACGTTTTATCGTGTCGGTGACGGCGATTAGCGAGGCTTCTAGACACCGTCGGCGTCTGAGGTCTGACTCGGTGAGAACGAGTTGTGCCTCATTCCAGTTCATCAAATGCCCCGTGGAATCTGTGGAGAACACAGGCGTACCTTAAATTGTCTCTGTTGGAGGCACTTCGATGCTCGTTCAGGCGTACCGCAAGATCTCTGCTTGTCTCGCCTACATATTTCTTGGAACAGAATCCACAGGGGATGGTGTAGACGCCTGCTCTGGAAGTTAAGAGGTGTGGGGCTGCGTTTCGTGGTGAGGTTTTTGATAGATGTGTTTATGGTGGAAACGCTGATATTCTTAGCAAGTGCCCGGCGAGTATTCGTGGCACATCATCACATGGGAGCACTATGAACTGCTTAGAGGGCTGTTCCATGGGCGGTTTGTTGAGGATAGCTTGTGCCTTGAGTCTGCAATCTCGGATGAAGAAAGATGGCAACTGAAGACCCGTCAAGGCTTGTGTTATGTAAATACATTCTTCAAGAAAAGGGCTGGAGATGCGAAGAGCTCTTAAGAAGAAGTCATTGAGGATTCCTCTTTTAGTGCGGGTGTCTTGGTGAGAATAGAAGTGTGTTGGTGGGTTTTCTATACACTTTGAAGAGAAGTTTGTCACTTTCGGGAGATCTGCACAGGAAGACGTCGAGGAAAGGAAGTTTGCCATCCTTTTCGAGTTGAGAAGGGCCTTGATATTGAGACGTCACAGGACCGAAACGTTTTCTAATAAATATGTCAGTGTTTGCTAACGTGTCTTTCTAAACCAACTTGTTGGTATTTATTACCAAGACTTGATTTATTATATCCGGCTGATAAACTGTCTTCGACAGTTGCCACTCTCGCAGAGTTTCTGGTGAGAGTAATTCTTGCATGCCTTTTGCGCGCAATCACACCATAATTGCACTTGTCGAATGCTTTTCCAAAATCAATGTACACTACACTAGTATTTAGTCTGTCTTCAAGAGCATTCAGGAACACATTGTGATGGTGTGACAGTTGTGAAAAAAAGGAGTGACCTGCCCTAAACCCGGACTGAGCTGGGTTGTGCAGCTGTTGATTCCATGTGATTTACAATCTTGCTTCTTAGCACTCATTCAAAGATTTTGCTAGTGTGTGAAGTTGGAGGTACTGGTCTACAATACTTTTACAACTGCTTCACTGCATTCTTTGTGAAGTAAGGAAATACTGGTGGCTTTCAGTGGTTGTGGGATGACGCCCGTGTCGAGGCTTCTCTATGAAAATACTAAAGGCCAGAGAGAGTGATTTTTTACAATTTTTCATAAGTATCGAATTCCAAGAGTCTGGGCCAAGAGCAGAATGAATGGGCATGCTGTTAATGGCTTCTTGAAAGTCAACTGGGTAGAGAGCTACATCAGAAACTGTGGAGAAATTGATAATGTTTTGAGTCTTCGATATGTAGACTAACGAGCGGTTCACTGAACACAGTCGTATTGTGATTCCAGCATTTCACTCTCTACCTTAAGTAAAAGCCCTGTACTGGATGTGGTATTCGCCTTGGATTTTTACATAGAAGAAACATTTAGGTCTCTACAATTATCATATTCTTCATAAATCCTATCTACAAGTCTTAAATTGCGAAGATGTTGGTCATGATTAGCTTTGTTAACATTTAAAGATAAATTGAACCTCTGTGAGCAAATTTTCACTGACGGAGGATAATCATCAGTGTGGAAATAAATGGTATAAAATACCGACACAATGGAAAAATAGATGTGGTATAATGTAATCCTTTGTTGACTACGTTTCGCCCACACAGTGGGTTTCATCATGACTCAGGGAATCATAATGACACTACTGTAAACAAACCACTCCACGCGTGGGGATGGAACTCGCGGCAAGTGAGTCGTAAAACTCTAGGCCAGCTGGCCTGGAAATTCATCTGTAAAAACTTGCATTTGTGGTCACAGTGGAACCCAACTAGGTATATTTATACATCTTTGGTGTATAAATATACTTAGATAAATTTTATGGAAGCTAGCTGACCCAGTGGCTTACGCGCTAGCCTGGAGTTTTATCATTCATTTGCCGCGAGTTCAATCCCCACCTCTACTGTGGTTTGGAATTTATTAAGTCACAGATTTGTTTGTGCCATAAAGCACACTGTGTAGGCGAAAACGTAGTCAATAAAGGCTCACATTATACTGCATTTGTGTCTATTAACTCGTAACTCTTACACCACTGATGCAAACATTTAATATGTAATTATTCCCTTGATCTGAATTAAAAATGGGTTTTTTCTTTTGTATTTACCTTCTAGATTGTTGGAAATATTATCAAGACTGACGGTGGTGAGTCTTGCAAAGTGATCAGATCAACAACTGTAAGAGTTATGCATTGTATATTATACACTGAATTCTAGACACAGATCTAGTATGCTGTCTTATGTATCAGTAGGCGAAAACTATCCTAATATTAAATCATGGAACGGGTGGGATTTCAACCCATGGCAAGTGAGTCCTAAAACTCGCAGGCCAATGTGTTAACCACTGGACCAGCTGGCTCTAACAAGGTTCATCCAACTAGGTATATTTCTCTACATCATAGGTAGGCTTGCATGGGCCACCACTGCGACCACAAATGTAGTTTTTTTTACAGACGAATCTCAAACCAGCGTGGTTGTTTCGTGCTCCAGTATTTTCACGTTCATTTAAGAAATAATTTATTTCCAATGAATACCTCAGAATACTGGAGGGCCAATATTGGCCCTCCAGTTTCCAGATGGAAGAGATACAACTATATTTTTTTCTCTTGTTTACAAAATCAAATTAATTCCTGAATGTGAAGGTATCCACATGAACTTAATACTGAGCTGTTGCTGTATAATAATGCAGATCAAGTCATGTGGGGATGAAATCATTAGCTCAAGATCTTTCGCATTCTCCTGCGTCCTCAGGAGCTATGCAATGTTGCAAGACTAGCAACAGATAGTAGAGAGAAAATTCTCTTATATAATGTTAAATGTATGCAATAGAAGTTTGCTATATTTTAGTAGGTGTTTTGCGTCTCTGTAGAGCAGAGGTAATGTTGCTGACGACAACCGAGATATGGGAAAATATATAAATTTACCTAACGTGAGCATGGGGGAAAAAAAGGGAGGGGGGGCGGAAGAGGGAAGGGAAGAGAGGATGAGGCAAACGGAGACACAGGGAGGACAAACAATGACAGGAGAGACTAGGAGAGATCAAAGAATAACATCAAATACGACCTGAGCTGGGAAAGGAGAGATTGTGTGTGTGTGTGTGTGTGTGTGTGTGTGTGTGTGTGTGTGTGTGTGTGTGTGTGTACACCTAATTGTGGTTGCAGGGGTCGAGTCATAGCTCCTGGCCCCGCCTCTTCACTGGTCGCTACTAGGTCACTATTCCTCCTCCATGAGCTTTATCATACCTCTTCTCAAAGCTATGAGTGGATCCTGCCTCCACTACATCACTTCCCAGATTATTCCACTTCCTGACTACTCTGTGACCGAAGAAATACTTCCTAACATCCCTGTGATTCATCTGATTCTTCAAATTCCAACTGTGACCCCCCTTGTTCCTGTGTCCCATCTCTGGAACATCCTGTCTCTGTCCATCTTATCGATTCCTCTCAGTATTTTATATGTTGTCATCATATCCCCCTTATCTCTCCTGTCCTCCAGTGTCGTCAGGTCGATTTCCTTTAACCTGTCCTCGTAGGACATGCCTCTTAACTCTGGGACTAGTCTTGTTTCCTTACGTGCTTGGCTAGGTGTGGGTTCCAAACTGGTGCTGCATACTCCAATACAGGCCTAACGTACACGGTGTACAGTGACCTGAATGATTCTTTATTATGATGTCGGAATGCTGTTCTTAGTTTTGCTAGGCGCCCGTATGCTGCAGTAGTTATTTGGTTGATGTGCGCCTCAGATGTGCCCGGTGTTATGTTCACCCCAAGATCCTTTCCCTTGAGTGAGGTTTGTAATCTCTGGCCCCCTAGAGTGTACACCGTCTGCGTTCTTCTTTGCCCTTCCCCAATCTTCATGACTTTGCACTTGGTAGGGTTGAACTCCAGGAGCCAGTTTCTGGACCAATCCTGCAGCCTGTCCAGATCCCTTCCGTCATATCGTTCACACATACCGGGAACAGTACCGGTCCTAGGACTGACTTCTGTGGAACCTGCTCGTCACAGGCGCCCACTCTGACACCTCGTCACGTACCATGACTCGCTGTTGTCTTCCTGACAGGTATTCCTTGATCCATTGGAGTGCCTTCCCTGTTATCCCTGGCTGGTCCTCCAGCTTTTGCACTAATCTCGTGTGGGACTGTCAAACGCCTTCTTACAGTCCAAGAAAATGCAATCTACCCACCCCTCTCTCACTCGTCTTACTGCTTTCACCTTGTCATAGACCTCAAGGTTAGTGACACAGGATTTCCCGTCCCTGACACCATGCTGGATGTCGTTGATAAGCTCATTCCTTTCTAGGTGCTCTACTGCTCTCCTCCTGACAATCTTTTTCATGACTTTGCATACTATACATGTCAGTGATACTGGTCTGTAGCTTAATGCATCTTGTCTGTCTCCTTTTTTTAAAAACTGAGACTACATTTGCTGTCTTCCATACCTCAAGTAGTCGCCCTGTTACAATATACGAGTTGAAGATTGTTGTAAGTGGTACACATAGTGCCTCTGCTCCCTCTCTAAGAACCCATGGAGAGATGTTATCCGGCCCCATCGTCTTTGAGGTATCTAGCTCGCTTAGCAGCCTCTTCACATCTTCCTCGGTTGTATTTATTGCCCAATGCTTGGTGGTGTACCCCACCTCTTTGTCTTTCTGGAGTCCCTTCTGTCTCCTCTGTGAACACTTCTTTGAATCTCATGTTGAGCTCACATACTTCACAGTCGTTTCTTGTGAGCTCCCCTCTTCCTTCCTCAGCCTTATTACCTGGTCCTTGACTGCTGTTCTCCTGATGTGGCTGTACAACAGCTTTGGGTCATATTTGGCTTTCGCTGCTAAGTCATTTTCATACTGTCGTTGGGCCTCCCTTCTTACCTATGCATATTCAGTTCTGGTTCTACGACTGCTCTCCTTGTTCTCCTGGGTCATTTGCCTTCTATACTTCCATTCTCTAGCACACTCGGTTTTGGGCTCTCTACACTTTTGGGTGAACCAAGGGCTCGTCCTGGCTTTCTCGTTATTTCTTTTACCCTTGGGCAAAAACCTCTCCTCGGCTTCCTTGCATATCGTTGTCACATATTCCATCATCTCGTTTACTGATTTCCCTGCCAGTTCTCTGTCCCACTGAACCCCGTGCAGGAAATGTGTGTGTGTGTGTGTGTGTGTGTGTGTGTGTGTGTGTGCGCGTGCATGTGCGTGTGTGTGTGTGTGTGTGTGTGTGTGTGTGCGTGTGTGTGTGTTTTGTGTGTGTGTGTGTGTGTGTGTGTATACGTGTGTACGTACTCGCCTAATTGTAGTTGCAGGGGTCGAGACTCAGCTCCTGGCCCCGCCTCTTCGCTGATCGCTTCCTGAGCTTTGTCATACCTCATCTTAAAGCTATGTATGATTCCTGCCTCCACTACATTACTTGCTAGGCTATTCCACTTTCTGACGACTCTGACTATAGAAATAATTCCTAACATCCCTGTGACTCATGTGTGTGCGCGCTCACTTAATTGTGGTTGCAGGGGTCGATTTACAGCTCCTGGCCCCACCTCTTCACTGGCCGCTACTAGGTCACTCTTCTTGCTCCATGAGCATTATCATACCTCTTCTATGTGTACTCACCTACTTTTTTTTTACTCGCCTAATTTTGGCTTTGTCATACCTCGTCTTAAAGCTATGTATGGTTCCTGCCTCCACTACATCACTTGCTAGGCTATTCCACTTCCTGACGATTCTATGACTGAAGAAATACTTCCTAACATCCCTTTGACTCGTCTGAGTCTTCAGCTTCCAATTGTGACCCCTTGTTTCTGTTTCCCCTCTCTGGAACATCCTGTCTCTGTCCACCTTATCCATTCCAAGCAGTATTTTGCACGTCGTTATCATGTCTCCCCTAACCCTCCTGTCCTCCAGTGTCGTCAGTCCGATTTCCCTCAACCTCTCATCGTAGGACATTCCCCAGAGCTCCAGAACTAGCCTTGTTGAAAACCTGTGTACTTTCTCTAACTTTTTGACGTCCTTGACCGGGTGTGGGTTCCAAACTTGTGCTGCATACTCCAGTATGGGCCTGACGTACAGTGTACAGTGTCTTGAACGATTCCTTACTAAGGTCTCGGAACGCTATTCTCAGGCTTGCCAGGCGCCTATATGCTGCAGCAGTTATCTGGTTGATGTGTGCCTCCGGAGACGTGTTCGGTGTTATGGTCACCCCAAGATCTTTCTCCTTCAGTGAGGTTTGCAGTCTTTGTCCACCTAGCCTATACTCTGTGGTCTTCTTTGCCCCTCTCCGATCTTCATGACTTTGCATTTGGCAGGGTTGAATTCGAGAAACCAGTTGCTGGACCACGTGTCCCGCCTGTCCAGATCTCTTTGTAGTCCTACCTGATCCTCATCTGATTTAATTCTTCTAATCAACTTCACATCATCTGCGAATAGGGACACTTCAGGGTCTATCCCTTCCATCATGTCGTTCACAAATATCAAAAATAGCACTGGTCCTAGGACTGACCCCTGTGGGACCCTGCTCGTCACAGGCGCCCACTGCGATACCTCATCACGTACCATGACTCGTTGTTGCCTCCCTGTCAGGTATTCTCTGATCCATTGCAGTACCCTTCCTGTTATACGCACCTGATCCTCTAGCTTCTGCACTAATCTCTTGTGAGGAACTGTGTCGAAGGCCTTCTTGCAGTCCAGGAAAATGTAATCAACCCACCCCTCTCCCTCGTGTCTTACGTGTGTGTGTGTGTGTGCGCGTGCGTGTGTGTGTGTGTGTGTGTGTGTGTGTGTGTGTGTGTGTGTGTGTGTGTGTGTGTGTGTGTGTGTGTGTGTGTGTGTGCATGCAATGATAATGTAAAGTGTCAATGATCATGGAGGGGCCTTTGAATTTTGTATAGAAGGGGGTTTGGTAACAGGTAATACATATTAAAAAAAGGGAAGAGTAAGTATACAATATATGATATAGGGCGTAATGGCAGTAGATTGTTGTACTTTGTATTGGTAGATAAAAAGACTGTTGGGTAGACTTCAAGATGTACATGTTTATAGGCGGGCCACAGATATATTAGATCATTTGTTATTTGTATCTACAGTAAGAGTATGAGGTAGATGGGATAAAAGGAGAATGTAATCAGCAAGTAAGAGAGAGTTGAAAGTTTATAAACTAAAGAAGGAGGCAGTTAGGGTAAGATCTAAACAACTACTGGAAGAAAGATGGGCTCGTGAGAGTATAGGCAATGAGGTTGAAGTATGGGGTAGAAGTACGTGGTTACAGGAGAGTGGGTGTGGGACAGAAGAAGAGTGACTGCTGGAATGATGAGATAAAGTAGTAAGAGAGAAAAAGTTATCACATGAGAAGTTTTTACAAAGCAGAAGTGATACAAGGAGGGAGGAGTATATGGAGAGAAAAAGACGGGTTAAGAGAATGGTGAAAGAATATAAAAGGAGAGCAAGTGAGAGAGTGGGTGAGATGCTCTCAACAAATTTTGTTGAGAATAAGAAAAAGTTTTGGAGTGAGATGAATAAGTTGAGAAAGCCTAGGGAACGAATGGATTTGATAGTTAAAAATAAGAGAGGAGAGTTATTAGATAGAGGTATAGAGAAGATGGAGGGAATATTTTCAGAAACTGTTAAATGTTGAAGAAGATAGGGGAAGCTTTGATTTTGTGCATTGGCAGGGAGGTATAACATTTCGTAGGACTGAGGAAGAGCCAGTTATGAGTGTGGGAAGGGAAGTGAGGCAGTGGGTTGAATGAAGGGGGTAAGAGTGTTGGGATTGATGGGATAAATACAGAAATGTTAAAAGCAGGTGGGTATATAGTTTTGGAGTGGTTGGTGCTTTTATTTAATAAATGTATGGAAGAGGGGGTAAGGTGCCTAGGGATTGGTAGAGAATGTGCATAGTAAATTTGTATAAAGGTAAAGGGGACAAAAGAGAGCGTAAGAAATAAGTCTCTTGAGTATACCTAGTAAAGTGTGTGGTAGTTATTACTGAAAGAATTAAGAGTAAGACGGAAAGCAGGATCGCAAGAGGAGGAGGAGGAGGAGGAGGCTTTAGGAAGGGTAGGGGGTGTGTAGGCCGTGTTTACAGTGAAACATTTAGGTGAACAGCATTTAGATAAGGGTAAACAGGTTTTTGTTGCATTTATGGATTTGGGAAACGCGTATGCCAGGGGAGCAACATGGCAGATGTTTCAAATGTATGAATTAGGAGGTATGTTACTGGAAGAAGTGAAATTCTTTTACGAGGATAGTGAGACTCGGATTAGAGCATGTAGGAGGGAGGGAGATTATTTCCCAGTAAAAATAGGCCTTAGACAAGGATGTGTGATGTCACCATGTCTATTCAATATATTTATTGAGCGGGTTGTAAGAGAAATGAATGCTTGGGTGTTGGCAAGAGACGTGGGATTAAAAGATGAAGAATGTATCACAAAGTGGGAGATGTTAGTTGCTTTTTGTTGATGACACTGTGCTTTTGAGAGATTATGAAGAGAAGTTGCAGGGGTTGGTGACGGAGTTTGGTAGGGTATATAAAAGAAAATTAAAAGTAAACATAGGAAAGAGTACGGCGATGATGATAAATTTAGGAAATGAAAGGTTGGACATCATGTTGGAGGGAGGGCGTATGGAGGAAGAGAATGTATTTGCATGTTTGGGAGTGGACGTGTCAGCAGATGGGTGTATGAAACACGAGGTGAGTCATAGAACTGATGAGAAAAAAGTGAGGGGTGCACTGAGGAGTCTGCAGAGACAAAGAACGTTATCCATGGAAGCAAAGAGGGGGGACTATGAGAGTATAGTTATACCAGTGCTCTTATATGGGTGTGAACCATGAGTGGTGAATGCCAAAGGCAGGGGAGATGTGTCTGACGGCAATGTGTGGTGTGAATATAATGCAGAAAATCTGTAATTTGGAAATTAGGAGGCAGTGTGCCGTACTAAAAGCATTATCCAGAGGACTGAGGAGGGGTTATTGAGGTGGTTCGGATATTTAGAGAGAATGGAGTGAAATAGTGGAGGAAGGCAGGGTAGGGATCGACCTAGGAAAGGTTGGAGAGAGGAAGTAAAGGAGGTTTCGTGTGTGGGCGGCTTGGACTTCCAGCAAGCGTGTGTGAGCATGTTTGATACTAGATAGGAGCGAGTGGAAACAAATGGTTTTTATAATTTGACATGCTGCTGGAGGGTGAGTAGGGTAACATTTATGATGGGGTTCAGGAAAACTGGTAAGCCAGTCATGGAGGTGGGAAGTACAGTGCCTGCACTCTGAAGAAGGGGAGCTGATGTTGCAGTTTAACTGTAGTGTAGGTGCGCCCCTGGCAAGACAGTAATGGAGTGAATGATGAAAACACAGTTTAACTCTGTCTGTTTTCTCATCAATGTTTTTTGAGAGCTTTACGAATTTGTAGTCCAGAGTTCATAGATGAGGAAATATCCAAAATTTATGAAATAGGTAATGATCTAAAATACCCAAGAAATGTAATTGATAAATCTTTTAAAGTTGCTAGAAATACTTTTTATAATCCAAAAAGGGACAACCTGCCTTATTCAACTAAAAATATGTTGGTTCTCCCTTACCATGAAAACTTGGTTGATATGCCTTCTCTTCTTAAGACTTTTAATATTAAAGTTGTATTCAAAAATCTTGATACAGTAAAAAAAAACTTTTGATAAAGAATTCCCCCCAAAATGCTGATGGATGTGTCTATAAGATTCCTTGTAAAATTTGCGATAAAGTTTATTACGGTCAAACTGGTAAAAATCTCGAACTAAGATTAAAACAACATAAATATAGCATTAGAACTGGACAAGATTCCAATGCTCTATTTATTCATGTAAGAGATTTTAACCATCCAATTGATTTTCAAAAAGTTGAGAAAGTAGTATCAAGCAAGTCCATGGTCGACAGGAATATAATTGAATCTTGTTTCATAAAAAGCAGTTTTGACAATAATATGAATATTTCTTTTGGTTTATATAAATTACATCCATTTATAATTAATAGAATTTAATAATACATTGGACAAATAATATTTTTTTAAATTTCTTATTTCTTGGGTAGAATAGTTTGTTGGTGGGTTGTATGAAGGACCTGTCTAGTTCGGCCGGCGGGCCTGCTGTCTCGCGTCAGGTGTTTCGTTGTTGTGGGATCTGATAGTGAGGTGTGGGCTACCCCTTTATATACCTTCCATTGATGCTTTACTTTCATTGTTGCTTGATAATGTGAGTAGTCACGAAAGCGCTTGGAACCTACCTACCTCTCTCTCTCTCTCTCTCTCTCTCTCTCTCATATATATATATATATATATGTATATATATATATATATATATATATGTATATATATATATATATAAATATATACATTTTTTTTCAACAAGTCGGCCGTCTCCCACCGAGGCAGGGTGACCCAAAAAAGAAAGAAAATCCCCAAAAAAGAAAATACTTTCATCATTCAACACTTTCACCACACACACATTATCACTGTTTTTGCAGAGGTGCTCAGAATACAACAGTTTAGAAGTATATACGTATAAAGATACACAACATATCCCTCCAAACTGCCAATATCCCAAACCCCTCCTTTAAAGTGCAGGCATTGTACTTCCCATTTCCAGGACTCAAGTCCGACTATATGAAAACCGGTTTCCCTGAATCCCTTCACTAAATATTACCCTGCTCACACTCCAACAGATCGTCAGGTCCCAAGTATCATTCGTCTCCATTCACTCCTTTCTAACACGCTCATGCACGCTTGCTGGAAGTCCAAGCCCCTCGCCCACAAAACCTCCTTTACCCCCTCTTTCCAACCCTTTCGAGGACGACCCCTACCCCTCCTTCTTTCCCCTATAGATTTATATGCTTTCCATGTCATTCTACTTTGATCCATTCTCTCTAAATGACCAAACCACCTCAACAACCCCTCTTCTGCCCTCTGACTAATGTTTTTATTACTCCATACCTTCTCCTAATTTCCACACTCCGAATTTTCTGCATAATACACCACACATTGCCCTTAGACAGGACATCTCCACTGCCTCCAACCGTCTCCTCGCTGCTGCATTTACCACCCAAGCTTCACACCCATATAAGAGTGTTGGTACTACTATACTTTCATACATTCCCTTCTTTGCCTCCATAGATAACGTTTTTTGACTCCACATATACCTCAATGCACCACTCACCTTTTTTCCCTCATCAATTCTATGATTAACCTCATCCTTCATAAATCCATCCGCCGACACGTCAACTCCCAAGTATCTGAAAACATTCACTTCTTCCATACTTCTCCTCCCCAATTTGATATCCAATTTTTCTTTATCTAAATCATTTGATACCCTCATCACCTTACGCTTTTCTATGTTCACTTTCAACTTTCTACCTTTACACACATTCTCAAACTCATCCACTAACCTTCGCAATTTTTCTTTAGAATCTCCCATAAGCACAGTATCATCAGCAAAAAGTAACTGTGTCAATTCCCATTTTGAATTTGATTCCCTATAATTTAATCCCACCCCTCTCCCGAACACCCTAGCATTTACTTCTTTTACAACCACATCTATAAATATATTAAACAACCATGGTGACATTAGACATCCCTGTCTAAGACCTACTTTTACCGGGAAGTATTCTCCCTCTCTTCTACACACCCTAACCTGAGCCTCACTATCCTCATAAAAGCTCTTTACAGCATTTAGTAACTTACCACCTATTCCATATACTTGCAACATCTGCCACATTGCTCCTCTATCTCCACTGTCATATGCCTTTTCTAAATCCATAAATGCAATAAAAACTTCCCTACCTTTATCTAAGTACTGTTCACATATATGCTTCAATGTAAACACTTGATCTACACATCCCCTACCCACTCTGAAACCTCCTTGCTCATCCGCAATCCTACATTCTGTCTTACCTCTAATTCTTTCAATTATAACCCTACCGTGCACTTTTCCTGGTATACTCAGTAAACTTATTCCTCTATAATTTTTACAATCTCTTTTGTCCCCTTTCCCTTTATATAAAGGGACTATACATGCTCTCTGCCAATCCCTAGGTAGCTTCCCCTCTTTCATACATTTATTAAACAAAAGTACCAATCACTCCAACACTATATCCCCCCCTGCTTTTAACATTTCTGTCATGATCCCATCAGTTCCAGCTGCTTTACCCCCTTTCATTCTACGTAATGCCTCACGTACCTCCACCACACTTACATTCTGCTCTTCTTCACTCCTAAAAGATGGTATACCTCCCTGGCCAGTGCATGAAATTACCGCCTCCCTTTCTTCCTCAACATTTAAAAGTTCCTCAAAATATTCTCGCCATCTACCTAATACCTCCATCTCCCCATCTACTAACTCCCCTACTCTGTTTTTAACTGACAAATCCATACTTTCCCTAGGCTTTCTTAACTTGTTTAACTCACTCCAAAAATTTTTCTTATTTTCATTAAAATTTCTTGACAGTGCCTCTCCCACTCTATCATCTGCTCTCCTTTTGCACTCTCTCACCACTCTCTTCACCTTTCTTTTACTCTCCATATACTCTGCTCTTCTTATAACACTTCTGCTTTGTAAAAACCTCTCATAAGCTACCTTTTTCTCTTTTATCACACCTTTTACTTCATCATTCCACCAATCACTCCTCTTTCCTCCTGCCCCCACCCTCCTATAACCACAAACTTCTGCCCCACATTCTAATACTGCATTTTTAAAACTATTCCAACCCTCTTCAAACCCCCCACTATTCATCTTTGCACTAGCCCACCTTTCTGCCAATAGTCGCTTATATCTCGCCCGAACTTCCTCCTCCCTTAGTTTATACACTTTCACCTCCCTCTTGTTGTTGCCACCTTCCTCTTTTCCCATCTACCTCTTACTCTAACTGTAGCTACAATTAAATAATGATCCGATATATCAGTTGCCCCTCTATAAACATGTACATCCTGGAGCCTACCCATCAACCTTTTATCCACCAATACATAATCTAACAAACTACGTTCATTACGTGCTACATCATACCTTGTATATTTATTTATCCTCTTTTTCATAAAATATGTATTACTTATTGCCAAATTTCTTCCTACACATAGCTCAATTAAAGGCTCCCCATTTACATTTACCCCTGGCACCCCAAATTTACCTACTACTCCCTCCATAACATTTTTACCCACTTTAGCATTGAAATCCCCAACCACCATTACTCTCACACTTGATTCAAAACTCCCAACGCATTCACTCAACATTTCCCAGAATCTCTCTCTCTCCTCTACACTTCTCTCTTCTCCAGGTGCATACACGCTTACTATAACCCACTTTTCACATCCAATCTTTATTTTACTCCACATAATCCTTGAATTTATACATTTTTAGTCCCTCTTTTCCTGCCATAGCTTATCCTTCAACATTATTGCTACTCCTTCTTTAGCTCTAACTCTATTTGAAACCCCTGACCTAATCCCATTTATTCCTCTCCATTGAAACTCTCCCACCCCCTTCAGCTTTGTTTCACTTAAAGCCAGGACATCCAGTTTCTTCTCATTCATAACATCCACAATCATCTCTTTCTTATCATTTGCACAACATCCACGCACATTCAGACTTCCCACTTTGACAATTTTCTTCTTATTCTTTTTAGTAATCTTTACAGGAAAAGGGGTTACTAGCCCATTGTTCCCGGCATTTTAGTTGACTTTTACAACACGCATGGCTTACGGAGGAAAGATTCTTATTCCACTTCCCCATGGATATAAAAGGAAAAGTAATAAGACCAAGAACTATTAAGATAAAATCAAAGAAAACTCAGATGAGTGTGTATAAATAAACGTGTACATGTATGTGTAGTGTGACCTAAGTGTAAGTAGAAGTAGCAAGACGTACCTGTAATCTTGCATATTTATGAGACAGACAAAAGACACCAGCAATCCTACCATCATGTAAAACAATTACAGGCTTTCGTTTTACACTCACTTGGCAGGACGGTAGTACCTCCCTGGGTGGTTGCTGTCTACCAACCTACTACCTATAATATATATATATTATATATATATTATATATATATTATATATACATATATTTGTGTGTGTGGGATTAGTACTGATGTCATTTATATTGTTAGTGAGACTTTCAAATTAAATGGAAAATATTAGCATTCTCCAAACAGCTTTGGTACAGTAGACAGCTGAACACTGATTCATATCAGTTTTGCACAACTCCTTTTCTTATCAACTGTGTATATAGATTTTGGGTTTTATACAGTCTTCATGGAGAATGTTCACTGTTACATATTCAACAGTTTGGCAACCCTCTTCTGTACTTTCTTTTATGTTCTCTTTTAATATTTGATATTTGAAGTTTTCTCAGTAGCACAGAGTTAATGCACACCTGTTAATGCTTCTGTGTTCAGCTTTACCAAGCACTGGTCAGCATTTAGGGTATTAATCACTACTTTCCAAGCTATGATAGTTCTTAATTTTCTCAGTCAATTCAACGACTGTTGAAAATAAAACTTAGTGAACATCCCTTCCCGTACATTATTACTGGAGTCCTACAACCCTGGGTTTATACTCATTTGTTCTTTTATAAACCATACCACGGGTGGGGATAGAACCCGCGATCAGAGAGTTGGACGACTCTTATTGTGGCTAGCTGGTCCAGTGGCTAACGCGACGGTCTGGAGTTTTGAGACTCTTTGATCGCGGGTTCTAACCCCGCCCGTGGTATGGTTTGTTTGCAATCGTGTCATCACGATTTCGTGAGTTATGTTGTTCTATAATGTTGTGATCACGGTGTATTGTTTTTGTTATTGTCTGATTAGTTCCTGTGTATATTCATTTCTAGTAGTGTCTGTTATCTGTTGGTTCAACGTAAACTTTTTCCACAAAGCCCCACTAGTTCTCTGAAATGTGCCTGTTGATCTAGCCTGCTCCCAGTAACTATTTCTGGCACAGTGCTGTGATGAGCCGTCTTCCATTTCACATTTGGGAAGTTAAAATCTCCGAGGAGAATATTCAGTGTGGGGTTTCCAAGACTTTGAAAGCAGTTGTCTGTCTTCAAGGCAGCTGTTTATCTTATCTGATGTCTTTTCAAGACTCGTGCACAATAACTCTGCAGGTGACAGCACAGGTGCAGGTGCACAATAATTACTGGTGCACAGTAATCCCAGATACTCAACACTGGTTCATATATTAACAAAGTAAAAGTCTAAATTAATAATCCTGTCAAGTTTTAATTAGGTTTCTGTTTTCCCCGTCGAAATATTTATAGCTGAAAATTTTAAACTTTCCTTCGCTAGAAAAATAAGTTTGAAATGGATGAGTCTCTTAAGATAATTAATATTAATCATATTATGCGTTTTCCGAGATCTAAATCTCTCCACTAATTAGGCAATTAGCAATGATGCGGGAAAGTTTATTGAGAGATGACTGCGAGTGGAGACCCGCATTCATAACTCTGTCCTCAGTCCATGGTACACCACTTTACTTTTATTATTTTCAGTAATGACGTTTCAGTTACCAGTGGATTACTCCAGTTAATTTCCAGCTGTGGCAGTCATTACCAGCTGTCAGGGGAAACGCTCCTCCCTGATCAGAAGAATGGAAAAATAAAATTATTTTTGAAGATCGAATAATAATGGATATTGTAAATAGTATTTAATTAAATATAATAAAATAGCCGTCTGAGGATTTAAGGGTGTTACGAGGCAGGAGAATATATTCTAGCAAGTATACTTCAGATGTGAGACAGAGACCAGGAATCGATTATTTCGCTGAGGATCTAGCAATCAATTGATCAAAGCGTCTGCTGCAGGGTGACCACGCCGGCTAGGTTGAATAAGTGGGGTCTTGCCAAAGAAGAATCCAAACATTTATGCCATAACATCATTGATTACAATCATGGAGACGGATACAATGAACCAGATCATGCCGTGGAAGATGTTGATTATAATGAGGCAACTCTGAGTCACCACAATCAGTAAAGCAGAAAAAGCTGGTAATATGATTAACTGTCATTTAACCAATAGTTTTTTAACATTTAAAAAAAAAAGACAAGGGTGGTAATTGTACTTCGATGTCATTACTGGCAACCATGTTAAACCTGAAATATTAAACAGTGTTCCTGGTAGATCACCTTACCTAATCAGAAGAGTGGAGGTAAAGTGATTACCCAAACTCCAAACAAAACCATGTAAGGTTAATACTACCAGGACTAGAGACATTCACCTCAGACCAGGAGAAATCTGCGTTTTTACAGCAGCCCACAAGATGGCTGTGAGGGCAGTAACTCGCTGTTGCAGGCTCTCGTGAATTTCAAATACCTTAGACCCTAATTTGCACTTTTCCCCTCACACAGCTGTGACAGTCATTACCAGCCAAGACAGTCCTTCCCTCTCATGAGTCATTTTCACCCATGACAATTATCCCCCAGTCATGACAGTCATCCCCAGCCATGAGTCATCCCCAGCCAAGGGAACCCAGCACACTCACCATCCCTACTCTCAGAAACAAGGATGCTGTGACAGACCCAGCAGACGCAACTCAATAATATATGTGGAGGGGAGAGAACAGAGCAGAGAGGCGGAGGGAGTGGGGAAGGCAGCAGCCACTGATAATGGTAGAAAGGTCATGAAGTGTTGATAATGAGGGAGTCGAACTGGCAGTGGGCGAGAGGTAAACAGGCACAGATACTCATGCAGTCATCCACCCAGGCACCCCACTCAGCCATCCACCCAGGCACCCCACTCAATCATCCACCCAGGCACCCCACTCAGCCATCCACCCAGGCACCCCACTCAGCCATCCACCCAGGCACCCCACTCAATCATCCACCCAGGCACCCCACTCAGTCATCCACCCAGGCACCCCACTCAATCATCCACCCAGGCACTCCCTCTCGCTCATCCAACCACATTGGCGATTCACAGAAGGGAGAAGGATGGAAGGGGAAGGATGATAGGAAGAAGGGAAGAGACAGTAAAACAGAGGAAACGTAGATGAGAGAGGCATTCCCCATAAAAAAATGAAAAAAAAAAATACGAATAGAGGAGAGGAAGGGAGAAAGCTACGATTTTTAGGAAGGGCAAAGAGGAAGGAAAGAGGCAAGAATAGAAATATGGAGAAGGAAAAAGTAGAAGAGAAGAGGGAAAGGAAGTGGAAGCTTGTATAAGGGAAGAGGAACAAACTGTAAAATTAACAGAAAGCTTAAATACAAAGATGATAGACGTGTATTCACCAATTAAAGTATACTTCACAGCCTCATACATGTGTACAAACATACATATGTATGCTGAACAATTAGCAAACTAGCGAAATTATTTACATTGTCTCTCAGTCCACAGGACTATACATATGCATGCTACAATTATAATATGCTTCATATATACAGTATGTATAGTATGTATACATATGTATAGTTTTATACATATACAACTTGGCCCCAGAGAAAATTGTGCATCAGAGACGAAAAAGTAAACAGTTTGAACACGTTTTGCTCTGATAAAGATCCATCTAGAGAGAAACGTGGTTAAATAAGACTTACTCTGATCCACCAGGTTGTTGCTGTCTGACCTGGAGGCTACATGGAGTGTGTCAAGGGGTCAACGCCCCCGCGGCTTTGTCCCACACCACACCTCGTGCTTGATGAGGGCCTGTTCACCCAGGCTGTTACTGCTGGCTGCACGCAGTCTAACCTACGAACCACAGTCTGGCTGATCAAAAATAACTTTAGGCACCTATTACGGTCCCTCTTGAAGATAATACCGGGACTATTGTTATTAATCCTCCTTATCTATGGTAGGAGGCCACTTCTGGCGGAGGATTATACAGCGTCTGGGGGGGGGGGGAAAGGCATTCAGGCTTAATTCTGGGAACTGGAGCACAGATCCAATTCCCTAAATCAAGAGCCCCTCACCAACATCAAGGAACCTTCCTTCTGGCGAAATATTTCCTGTAACACAAGTCCTTAACTGTGCACAACTGTTTTTTTCCCATAAACTGAGTAGAATAGGGAGAGGGAGGTGAGAGTCAGGAAATGGGGAAATATGGGAAGGAGGAACAGTATTATAGAGGGAAGGGAATGTGTTAGAGAAGGCAGAAGAGAAGGATTCAAAGATATTAAGGGGCACAACCCCTACACACTTATTGTTGTATTAACATTGGTTGAATTATCTATACTCTGTGTCCGTGTATTGTTTGTAACGGCTTGATACAACTCCTGGAGAGCGAAACGTTGCCACAATAAAATGTCACATTAGTTGTATTTGTGTCCTTTTACTTAACACACTTACTGTTGTTACTAATGTATTCATACCACCCTGGTTTTCACTGAATTTTGCACAGTTTACGATCCTCATGTTTTGGTAGGGAGTGATTTGTGTGTGCAGATTTGGGGCAATTCTCTCTCGAATTTTCCAGGTATAAACTGTGACTCGTCGTTCTCGCCTACATTCCAAGGAGTATAATTTAAGGTACTTCAAATGTTCCCAGTAATATAAATTCTGGACATTTTCTAAATCTGGAATTTCACTTGTCCTAAAAGGGGTTGTTAGTGTACAGCAATATAGCAGCCTGGAGTATACCTGGAGAAGGTTTCGGGGGTCAACGTCCCCGCGGCTCGGTCTGTGACCAGGCCTCATGGTGGATCAGGTCTGTCACCAGGCCTCATGGTGGATCAGGTCTGTGACCAGACCTTATGGTGGATCAGGTCTGTCACCAGGCCTCGTGGTGGATCAGGTCTGATCAACCACGCTGTTACTAGCAGATACGTCTTGTGTACTGTCCACGAATCTTCACACGAAAACAGAAAACTTACAAAACGTTCACACAAAAAAATACTTAAAAATACTTAGAGCTTTCATTACAGACTAAAATGTACCATATGTTAATTTTATAATCATGTTAAGCTCTAAACCCATGTGGGTCATTCAGCGCAAGACGATGTGGTGAAGGCTTGATACTACGTCTGTTGAGCGCGAGACGGATGCGCTTCCTATTTGCACTCACGTGAATGCAACTATATCTGTTAAACACTGAGGAGTTGATCATCAACAGATTGTCAAAAATTTCAACGAGGTCCCTGCAGGTAGCGCAGGGATTGTTAAAACAAAAAGGTCGAAACAAAAGTGGAAAAATAAAACTGGCACTGACACAGCCCAAAAGCAATTCGAATCTTCTAAGATGCACCAGTTCCAAAAGTTAAAACCAATCAGAAGAGGCATTCTCTAGTTATCTCACAAAGACTGATATCCTAAAATGAACCAGAACTTTCAAGTATAAAGCTGCAACAAGTTGTATGAAAGGAAAAGAATTGTCAGTCAGCAAGTCAAGGAGAATATGATTCTTGAGGGACTAGGAGGGTTAAACACGTCTGTCGTACCCTCTGTAACTTAGTAATGTCATATGCATGGACTGATGAAGCCATTTGTGGCGAAGCATTTCCTGTAAGAAATGTATAGAGAGAGAGAGAGAGAGAGAGAGAGAGAGAGGGGGGGAAATATGAAAGGGGTAGAAAAGCTGAGACAATTCATGGTAGAATGAGAGGAAGAGTGAAGGGTAGGAGGGGAAGAATGAAGTATAGAATGAAATTACGTGTGAGTGGTAGAAGAAAGGGAACATTGGAGGGTAAAAGGAGAAACGTGAAGGGTTGAGAAGGAAACTCGATGGAAGTAACAAGAAAAACTGTGCCAACATCATACGACCCACCATCATCCTCCTGACAGCAACACTCCCATCATTTTTCCCATGTGTCAGTATTTATCGACATCAACTATCTCTGATTCTGTGGACCTGCTTTGTAGTGTTGCAGGAAAGGTCTTGCATCCAGACAGCTGAAGTCTGACTCCCTCTTTCAGAAGTTAGTCTTCGGAAAGTGCAACCAGTAAGATTTGGAGGCAGTCTAACTGAAGAATTAAATCATACATCTCTAACAATGTGGAAATTAGATTTTAGATTTTGCCGCCAGGGTGGCTAGTTTATTATGCACCCCATATCCATCCTGTGGACATTAGTGGCTGGAGTATACCTGGAGAGGGTTTCGGGGGCTAACGCCCCCGCGGCCCGGTCTGAGACCAGGCCTCGTGGTGGATCAGGGTCTGATCGACCAAGCTGTTACTGCGAGCCGCACGCAAACTGACGTACGAACCACAGCCCGGCTGGTCGGGCATTGACTTAAGGTGCCTGTCCAGCCCCTTCTTGAAGACAGCCAGGGATTTATTGGTAATCCCCCTTATGTATGCTGGGAGGCAGTTGCACAGTCTTGGACTCCTGACACTTATTGTGTCGTCTGCGCATTCGAAGCACCCCTGCTTCTCGATGAGGGAATGTTGTCTCTCCTACCGAGTCTTTTGCTTTCATAAGGAGTAATTTTCGTGTGCAAGTTTGGTACTAATCCCTCTATGATTTTTCAAGTGTATATTATCATGCATCTTTCTCGTCTGTGTTCCAGGGAATGCAAATAAAGGGACTTCAACCGTTCCCAGTAATTTAGGTGCTTTATCGTACTTGTGTACCGTGAAAGTTCTTTGTACACTCTCCAGGTCAGGAATTTCGCCTGCCTTGAAGGGGGCAGTTAGTGAACAGCAGTATTCCAGCCTAGAAAGAACATCCAATTTCAAGAGTATCATCATGGGCTTAGCATCCCTAGTTTTGAAGGTTCTCGTTATCCATCTCATCATTTTTCTAGCAAATGCAGTAGATACATTGTTGTGGTCTTTGAAGGTGAAATCCTCTGACATTATCACTCTCAGGTCCTTCACATTACTTTTTCACTCTATTGTATGGTTAGAATTTGTTGTATACGCTGATAGTTTTAATTTCCTCAACTTTTCCATATCACTGTAGTTGAAATTTCTCTTCTTGAACTTCATATTGTTTTGAGAGGCCCATTTGAAGATTTGGTTGATGTACTCATCTAGTTGTGGTTGTAGGAGTCGATTCATAGCTCCTGGCCCCGCCTCTTCACTGGTCGCCACCAGGTCTCACTTCCACCTCCATGAACTTTATCATACCTCTTCTTAAAGCTATGTATGGAACCCGCCTCTACTACATCACTTCCCAGACTATTCCATTTCCTGACAACTGTGACTGAAGAAACACTTCCTAACATCCCTGTGATTCATTTGAGTCTTCCACTTCCAATTGTAACCCCTTGTTGCTGTGTCCCATCTCTGGTACATAGTGTCTCTGTCCACCTTATCAATTCCTCTCAGTATTTTATATGTCGTTATCATGTCCTCCCTACCTCTCCTGTCCTCCAGTGTCGTCAGGTCGATCTCCCTTAACCTCTCCTCGTAGGACATGCCCCTTAGCTCAGGGACTAGTCTTGTTGCAAAACTTTGCACTCTCTAATTTCTTTACATGCTTGGCTAGGTGCGAGTTCCAAACTGGTGCTGCATACTCCAATAAAGGCCTGACATACACGGTGTACAGGGTCCTGAACGATTCCTTATCGAGATGTCAGAATGCTATTCTTAGGTTTGCTAGGCACCCGTATGTTGCAGCATATGGGAGTCTTGCGGTGTCTTCGTAGGAAGACAGTCATGGTAATTCGGGTGTCAATCGCAAAGGAAGATACGGAGTTATGGCTTATATCTCTGACTGTCAGATATGAGGATGAGGAATAGGATGGGAGCGAGTACTGTGCCTAGTGGAACAGAGCTTTTCACCGTAGCTCCCTGGGACTGTTTACTATTACTCTTTGTGTTCTATTTGTTAGGAGTTATAGATCCATCTACCAGCTTTTCCTGTTATTCCTTTATCACACATTTTGTGTGCTATTACACCGTGGTCACACTTGTCGAAGGTTTTCACAAAGTCTGTGTATACTACATCTGCATTTCGTTTATCCTCTATAGCATCCAGGACCTTGTCATAGTGGTCCAGTAGCTGGGACAGGCAGGAGCGACCTGCTCTAAACCCGTGTTGCCCTGAGTTGTGTAACTGATGGGTATCTAAGTGGTTGGCGATTTTGCTTCTTGGAGCCCTTCAAAGATTTTTGATATGGGATGTTAGTGCTATCGGTCTGTAGTTCTTTGCAACTGCTTTACTGCCACCTTAGTAGAGTGGGGCTATGTCTGTTGATTTTAGTGAGTGTGGGATGACCCGTGTCCATGTCTCTTCTCCATAGAACGCTGAAGGCACGTGACAGGGATATCTTGTAGTTCTTGATGAACACTGAGTTAAATGAGTCTGGGCCTGGTGCAGTGCGTGGGCATGTCATTTATTGCCTTTAAAAAGTCTTGCAGAGTTAGAATAATAGAGATTTTTGAGATGACCAAATTTTGGGTCTCGGTCATAATGTGATGTAGGTCAACTGAGGTCACAGCCTGACCTCACCAACCAGTGTAAACTGTCACACTCCTTGCCTTGGCAGGGAAGTGTTAGAAAATGTCTGGTGCTGTAAGTCTTTTGTTCTTGATGGCGACAGCAAGGAATGGTTAGAGACTGGCAATATCTACCTTTGGAAGGTGAACCCCCAAAACCTGAAGTTAAGGGGAAATGCAGGCAGGACGATATAGGTCTTCAACCTTTGGACGAAGACCTACTTCGACTAGTGGATGGTACCACTATGACCCCACCTTCTCCTGCTTTGCCTTACCTGACTACAGTACATAAGCCACTTCTATGGCTCTATGCTGTACTTTCTACAAGATTGATGGACTGAACACACCGACTCCAGGCTGAGGGACTGATTACCTCAAGCTACTCATCTCCTTACACCCTTCTGATTTGTATTGGACTAATGAAGCCACTGTGTGGCGAAACGTTTCTTCAATAAAGATTCCTATATGTTGCATAAGTGTCTCAATCTTCAACTGTTGGAGACACTGGACAGGGTGCTGGAGCAGTGCTCGTGCTGTGTACGTCTTGGAATCTGTGACTAGAGTCTGAGTTCCTGAGACGAACTGTCCTACTGCACTTACTGTACGTAAATAATCTGTTTCGTCACTTAAACTGTAATCGTAATAAAGTTGGTAGAATTACCGACAATATGTAAAATAAAAGGACACAAGTGCAACTAATGTGACATTTATTGTGGCAACGTTTCGCTCTCCAGGAGCTTTATCAAGCCATCAGATGGCTTGATAAAGCTCCTGGAGAGCGAAACGTTGCCACAATAAATGTCACATTAGTTGCACTTGTGTCCTTTTACTTTACATAAACTGTAATCCTTGTCTCACTGTTTATGTTGATCCCATGTATCAGAAATCTTCCCTATGAGGATAGACTGGGGGCCCTGAATCTGCACTGTAGAAAGGCGTAGAGTTAGGGGGGGGGGGAAATGATTGAGGTGTATAAGTGGAAGACAGGAATAAATAAAGAGAATGTAAATAGCGTGCTAAAAATATCTTGTCTAGACAGAACTCGCAGCAATGGTTTTAAGTTGGAAAAAATCAGATTCAGGAAATATATAGGGAAGCACTGATTTGGTAATAGAGTTGTGGATGAGTGGAACAAACTCCCGAGTACCGTTATAGAGGCTAAAACGTTGTGTAGTTTTAAAAATAGGTTAGATAAATACATGAATGGGTGCGGCTGGGTGTGAGTTGAACCTGACTAGCTTGTGCTACTAGATCAGATGCCGTGCTCCTTCCTTAAGTGAATGTGACCTGACCTGACCTGACTAGGTTGGGGCATTAGCTTAAGCAGGTAGGAGAATTGGACCTGCCTAGCATGGGCCAGTAGGCCTGCCGCAGTGTTCCTTCTTTCTCATGATCTTACAATCCCTATTTATCTAACCCAATAATGTTCTCCTGTTCCCAAATATATTAATGCGCAAGGACTTAATAATAAACTGTGTTTGAGTGGAATAGTATATTCAATGTCCCCGTTATTTAGTTACTTAAATTATTTTATTTCAAGTACTGAGAAGGCGAGTAGTGTAGAGTTAATGAGAGGTCATGGTGGTCACCACCACTGACCTGTCATATTTCTTACCTACCTCCTTCCCTCCCACTCCTGCATACTCCCTCCTTTTAAGAACATAAGAACGAAGGAACACTGCAGAAGGCCTACTGGCCCATGCGAGGCAGGTCCAAGTCTCCTACCAGCTTAAGCCAATGCACCCAACCTAGTCAGATCAGGTCACATTGACTTAAGGGAGGAACACGGCAACGGACCTAGTAGCACAAGCTATCAGGTCCAACTCACACCCACCCACATCCACTCGTGTATTAATCCAACCTATTTTTAAAGCTACACAACGTTCTGGCCTCTATAACTGTACTTGGGAGTTTGTTCCACTCATCCACAACTCTATTACCAAACCAGTATTTTCCTATATCCTTCCTGAATCTGAATTTTTCCAGCTTAAAACCATTGCTGCGAGTCCTGTTTAGGCTAGATATTTTCAGCACACTATTTACATCCTCTTTATTTATTCCTGTCTTCCATTTATACACCTCAATCATATCCCCCCTAATTCTACGTCTTTCTACAGAGTGCAGATTCAGGGCCCTTACTCTATCCTCATAGGGAAGATTTCTGATACATGGGATCAACTTTGTCATCCTCCTTTGTACATTTTCCAGAGCATTTATATCCATTCTGTAATACGGTGACCAAAACTGTGCAGCATAATCTAAATGAGGCCTAACCAAGGATGTATAGAGTTGAAGAACAACCTGAGGACTCCTATTATTTATGCTTCTTGATATGAAGCCAAGGATTCTATTAGCTTTATTGCGAACACTTCCGCACTGTTGTCTTGGTTTCAGATTACTGCTAACCAGAACTCCTAAATCTTTTTCGCAATCCGTAATATTAAGATCTACATTATTTAGTTTATATGTGGCATGGTTATTGTCCTGTCCAACATTTAGAACTTTGCATTTGTCTTTATTAAACTGCATCTGCCACTTCTCCGACCACTGCGTTAGTCTATTCAAATCTTCCTGGAGTGCTCTAATGTCCTCGTCAGAATGAATTCGACGGCCTATTTTGGTGTCATCGGCAAACTTGCTGATGTCGCTCTTTATGCCCTCATCTATGTCGTTTATGTAGATTGTGAACAGCAGGGGGCCCAACACTGACCCCTGTGGAACACCACTCGTGACGCTTCCCCACTCTGATTTCTCCCCATTTATGCAAACTCTCTGCTGCCTATATGTCAACCATGCCTCTATCCAGGAAAAAATTTCTCCTCCTATTCCATGTGCCTTAATTTTCCTCAATAGTCTCTGATGTGGGACCCTGTCAAAAGCCTTGCTGAAGTCCATATACATAATATCATATTCATTACCATGATCTACCTCCTCAAATACCTTAGTGAAAAAAGTTAATAAATTCGTAAGGCAGGAACGCCCCTTTGTAAAACCATGCTGAGATTCGTTGATTAATTTATGCTTTTCAAGGTGACTACGAACTGCCTCGGCAATTATTGATTCCATAAATTTTCCCACTATGGAGGTTAGGCTTATTGGTCTATAGTTCGAAGCTAAGGACCTGTTACCTGCTTTGAAAATAGGTATCACATTTGTCATTTTCCACTTATCTGGCACCATGCCAGTTTGTAGTGATATGTTGAAAAGATTAGCCAAAGGTTTGTTAAGCTCCTCTTTGGAAATAAATGGTATAAAATACCGACACAATGGAAATATAAACACAAATGCAGTATAATGTGATCCTTTATTGACAACGTTTCACCCACACAGTGGGCTTTTTCAAGTCACACACGGATCTACCTGGGGTTGGAACGTACGAGAGTATTTATAGTCATGTTCAGAATGTTGAGGTCAGGTGGAGAATGCTGCATCTGATGATCTACCGGGTGGGGTTATAGAGTCTTGGGTAGCTTGGCAGGGGTATTGGACAAGTTGTGAGTAGACCTTCTGCAGTGTTCTATGTTCTTATGTGGGATAGCGATGAAGAAGTTTCTTGGCGAGTGGTTCAGCTATGTTATGTTATTAAGCTCCTCTTTACATTCCTTTAGAACCCTTGCATACAGTTCATCAGGGCCTGGGGATTTGTTAGGTTTTAATTTATCTATTTGCCTAAGGACCATGTCACTTGTGACCCTAATCGTGCGCAGTTTATCGTCCTGTTCTACATAATTTATCATTTCTGGAATATCGCTGGTATCCTCCTGTGTAAAAACTGAGAGGAAGTACGTGTTAAAAATTCTACACATTTCCTTATCACTGTCAGTGAGCTGATCCGAGGAACTTTTGAGTGGGCCTATCTTGTCCCTGATCTTACTTCTGTATACCTGAAAGAATCCTTTTGGGTTAGTCTTCGATTCTCTTGCAACTTTAAACTCATAATCTCTCTTTGCTTTTTCTAATTCCCCTTTTTATTTCTCTTTAACTGAATATATCGATTTCTTAAATGCCCCTCTCCTCTTTTGATTTGCCTATATATGCCTCTCTTTTGACCAATCAGATATTTTAATCTATTGTTCATCGATTTAGGATCATTTTTGTTTGATCTATTTCCCTATTTGGAACATAATTTGACTGAGCAGCTAGAACTATGCCCTGGAAAGCGTCATATCGGCAACCATCACCACCTACCTGACCCTTAGTCAGGTCATTCCAGTTCAGCCCACCTAAGTAATTTTTCAGTCCTATGAAATCAGCCAAGCGAAAGTCAGGGACAGAGACTTGATTGCCATTATTAGGGGAATTCCATGATATATTAAAACTGAGTGATTTGTGATCACTTTCCCCAAGCTCATCATTAACCTCAAGATTATTAATTAGTGTTTCCCTACTGGCAAGAACCAAGTCAGGGAGGTTATTTCCCCTAGTTGGCTCTGTCACAAACTGTTTTAAAAAACAATCCTGGATCGTATCAAGAAAGCCACCTGACTAAATTTTCTGTCAAATTGCTCCAGTCAATCTGTCTATAGTTGAAATCTCCCATTAGCACAACATTTTCGTATGTAGATGCCTTACGAATTTCGTCCCATAGAAGTTTACTGCACTCCCTATCAAGATTTGGGGCCCTGTAAATCACACCCAAAATTAGTTTTTCTCGGCCCTCGAGAAGCTGTAACCAAACAGTTTCAGTGGCTGACGCTTCTAATTTTATATCTTGTCTAACACAACAATTTAAATTGTCTCTGACGTACATCGCTACTCCACCACCCTTCCTGTTGACCCTGTCAGTGTGGAATAATTTATAGCCTTGTATGTGACATTCAGAGGGCATCTCTCTTTCAGATTGAGCCAGGTCTCTGTTATAGCAATAATATCTATGTTTCCTGCACTTGCAATTAATATTAGCTCATCTATCTTATTTCTTACACTCCTGCTATTAGTATAGTAAACCTTAAGGGAGCTAGTCCCTTGCTGCCCTCTGCTGTCCCCCTTTGTTTGCTGACCTGATCTATCGTCTTTATAACTTCATGCTGAATGCCTTTTATACATTTACTGTTTCCAAACCTAGTGTTGCAACCTGCTTGTTTCCCACACACACCCATGCCTCTATCTTCTATCAGTTTAAAATCATAGGCATTTCACCAGTGGCCTTCTCAATTGAGTTTGCAAGTGCTACCACCCTAGCCCCAGAGAGATGTACCCCATCCCTTGCATACATATCATGTTTACCATAAAAGTTGTTCCAGTTGTCAATGAATGGGATTGCAAGTTCCTTGCAGTATCTGTTTAGTCAGCAATTTACACCAATTGCCCTAGACAACCATTCATTTCCTACTCCCCTTCTAGGCAAGATGCTACATATGATTGGGACCCCTCCCTTAGACTTAATGAAATCTATAGCTGACCTGTACTTATCTAGCAGCTCTTCTCTCCTACCCTTCCCAATATCATCTCCACCAGCACTGAGACAGATAATGGGCTTGTTCCCATTACCTGACACGATATTATCCAGCCTGTTAACTATGTCCCCAACACCAGCTCCAGGGAAGCACACACTATCTCTCATCTTCTTATTCCTATTACAAAAAGCACGGTCAATATATCTTACCTGAGAGTCACCAACCACATGAATGCGCTTACCTCTGTTAGCAGGGGCAGTAGTACCCTTACCTTCACTGGCCACTGAAGTACATTCATCCTGAAGAACAGAGAAGCGATTTCCTACCTTCAGATCTTCACTCTTAACTTTCCTTACTCTGATGCGCCTCCCATTACTGTGAACCACTCGCCACTTGTAGCAGGTGCTGGGCTGCACCTCACTGCTGGTAGCCGTTGCTACCTCCCCACCTACAGCCTCCTCACAGCGAGAGACAGACTTCACCTCACTGCTAGAAGCCTCATTCCCCACAACTCCAGCCCCCTCACTCTCTCCCAGACCCATTGAGGTGGACCTTCAGCCTCCTAATCTCCTCCTGGAGAAGCAAGACCTCTTCCTTCAACTCTCCAACCTCAATTTTTAAAACACTGCAGAAGCAAGCCATGCTTTGTAACCGTCCACGCTAATCCCCAAAGCAGCTCAGGGTCTGTGACCTCACGTGACGACTGAGCACATTACTCCCGTATTTTACAATAAAAAATTCATTTAGACTGTCGACCCTTAGCCGCTGAACACTGAGTCGTATTGGGACTTTACTATCTCGTTTATTTTTTTGCTGTCATCTGTGTAGGTTTCATCTCGCCTAAGCACGGGGTCCAATATTGGATGTTGTTTTAGACTTACATTTGGCATAAGAAAAGTATTTTTTTTTAATTTCCTTTATGGTTTTTAGTTCTTCCTGAGATTCTTGTCTCCTGTAAGATTCCTTAAGCTTAGGTTCGATATTTGCTATTTCACTGACCAGTGCCTCCCTTCGTATTTCAGATGTACTGGCCCTTCTTAGCAGCTCTGTGACTGTAAAGTAAAAGGACACAAGTGCGACTAAAGTGACATTTTATTGTGGCAACGTTTTGCTCCTGGAGAGCGAAACGTTGCCACAAAAAAACGTCACATTAGTTGCACTTGTGTCCTTTTACTTTACATATTGTCGGTAATTCTACCAACATATATACAGCTCTGCGATTCTTCGCCTTCATCTGTATAGGGAGCGTATCTCTTTCTAGTTTACATCTTCTCTTTTTCTTAATGGAATGTGCCTTGAGCAGACCTCAAGTGCTACAGAGTTCATTTTTTTCTAGGCAAAGGTTCGGATCCGTATTGTTTAGGATATCCTCCCAGCTGGTTTCATTTTGGACACTGTTGACTTGTTCTCATTGTGTGTGTTTTTTTTTTTATTGAAGTTGAATTTTGTGAAGACACCCTCATGACTGATCACATTTTGCTGGTCAGGAGCCTTGTGCATATATGTACCTCTATTATGTTGTGATCTGAGTGTATTGTCTTTGATATAGTTATATTAGGTATCAGAACGTCGTTGTTAGTGAATATAAGATCCAGCATATTTTCTTGTCTTGTAGGCTCTAATATTTGCTGGTGCAGAGATTTAATAACTCGTGTGTGTGTGAATTTCATCCGAGTTGTCTCCTGGGGTGATCTCTGCTAAAATATTATTTGCTGCACTCCTTCTCAAGTTGAAATGTCCGGGTAAAGATGTTTGGGGCAGGAGTTGGGAGATTTGCTAGACAGTGGTCAATTTTCAAAAGCTGTTCCTGGAGTTGCTGGGAAGTTGCATCTGGAGGCTTGTATACTACCACAATGACAAGGTTTTGGTTTTCAATCTTTACTACGAAAACTTCAGCTACATCATTTGAGGTGTTTAGTAGTTCTGAGCAAATGACCGACACTGTGACATACAAGCCAACCCTCCCTTGTTGACTTTAGTCTGTCGCATCTGAATAGGTTATAACCGGGGATCCATATTTCGTTGTCAAAATGATCCTTTATGTGGGTGTCTGTGAAAACCGCAAACATTGCATTCGACTCCGTGAGCAGTCCCTTGATGTAATGAATTTTGTTGTTTGTTGATGCCTTTAGACCCTATATGTTTGAAAAGATAAATGTCGTTATACTGATGGAATTTAGGGGAGTTTTATTTAATAGCATTAATATCTGTTGTTCTTAAGTGGAGGCCAATGACTGTGCCTCTGCTCCAGAAGTGTTTTCAGTTGATGTAAAATTTCTGTCATTTCTTGCCAATCTTTTTTTCTTCCTGGCACGAAAAAATCTCCTCTGGAGAGGTTATGGTTTCCCCTCTTTTATGTCCCATGGTCAGACTGATCTGTATCTTGTCCCCTTTAGATGATGTGCCTGGCAATATACTTTGTAGCATTTTCTTTCATGGACTGACGAGTGAGACATTTTGGGGTGAAAATAGTTACAGGAAGTTTGTGCACCCCATATCTATCCTGTGGAACGGTAATGGCTAGTTTATTGTGCACCACGTATCCATCCTGTGGAGGCTAGCGCAAGAACATATGGATACATAAAAGGCCTAAGAACTAGGCCCCAAAAGGGTTTACAGGTGTATATCTGGATTTATATCTATAGTTGACTTGTATATTGCAAGAAAATTTATGCAGAATATACTGTCAATCATGTCTGTACAGCAAAATACTTGAAGAGAATGATTATATTTCGTCTGATAAGCACTGATGCTCCCAGCCTTACAAAAATATAAACACGTTATGCATTTCTGTTACCAAGCCTTTTTAAGCTCAAAATATGTTAAATATTGCTGTATGTTCCATCTCCGAGAAGTGAAATTAATTCATTAAAATTTTTTTAGGTGTCAATGGTGCTGAAGCCAACAGGACCTGGCTAGCATCAATGCTGTGTGGGTTATGACTAATTATGACCTATAATATATAATATATATTATGGGTCATACTGCGTTGTAGGATGGAGTGTTCGAGGGGTTGGGGTGTGCGAGAGTAGTGGTTAGTAGAGTTGGGTGTTAGTGCGAACATAAAATTTAAATAGTAGTAGGGAGAAAGCAGGGGTGCGGTGAGGACAATAAGGGAACACTGTATCAACATCCGGGGTCCCAGACTATTCAACATCTTACCAGAAAATATCAAACACGGCTGGAATAAGTGTAGAAGCCTTCAAGAGGAAACTGGACAAGTATTTCACCAGGTGCCAGATTAACCAGGCTGTGATGGATATGTGGGGCAGTGGGCCTCCAGCAGCAACAGCCTGGCTGACCGGGCAAGCACCAGACAAGCATGGTCTATGGTCGGGCTCCGACAGTAGTGAAACTCGAAACTCTTCAAAGGTATATCAAAGGTAGTTGGTGCAGTAGTTAGTGCTAGTGTCTGCCTCAGATGTGGGACCTTCAGCAAGGTCAGGACATAAATGCTATAAAATACCGACACGATGGAAAAACAGAGACGAGTGCAGTATAATGTGATCCTTTATTGACAATAAAGGATCACATTATACTGTTTATTTTTCCAAGGTCAGTGTATTGGGTGGTACAGACGTAGGAAGTGAAGTTTGTGCGCCCACTGATAGACACCACAATCTATTAAGATATTCTGGAATACCAGTACTGTTACAGTATAAAAAAAAATATGAAAAATGTTCTAGTCACAGTAGGAAAGTTATTCAGCTGTGTAAGAAGTGTTTATCTGAACTGCCATAAGTGAGCTGCTCTATTTTTTTTATTAATGGATTGAAAACTGCACTAGTGGTTACTGAAGATAATTTTTTTTTTATTATATAACATGAAATTTGTGGTGAAATACCTCTATACTCGTAACTGTAATTAATTTATATATTAAATGCATAGCTCATTTGTACTTGAAGTTTTGCGTTTGTGTTCATTAATACCTTTACCTTTGATACCTTTGAATTTCGAGAGTTTTTTCATTCTTGAAGCCCGGACTTGGACCAGGCTCATCTGATGCTTGCTAAGTCAACCAGGTTGTTGCTGTTGGCGGCCTACTGGTCTACATATCCATCACAGCCTGATCGATTTGCCACTTACCAGACATACTTGTCCAGTTTCCTTTCGAAGACTTCCACACTTGTCCCAGCAGCGTTTCTGATTTCTTCTAATAAGATGTTAAAGAATCTTGGGCCACGAGTATTGATACAGTGTTCTCATATTGTGCCCACAGCACCCTTGCTTCTCACTAGGTCTACTTTCCACTTCCTCCCATCTATCACTCCAGTTATAGCATTGTGTAGATTTGGGACAAGGCCCTTAACTACTTTTTAGGTGTATTATCACGAATCTTTCTCTGCTCCAGTAAGTACATATTTAGGACTGATGCATTCCCAACAATTTAAATACTTTATTGGCTCTAAGTAGGCCGTAAATAATCTCTGTATCGGTTCCTGCCCTGACAGGGGCCGTCAACACTGAACATTACTAAAGTGAGACAGCAGAAATGATCTGCATAGTGTCATCACTGGCTCTATTTCAGTTAAGGGTTTTCAAAAATAAATGTGTGCATTTATATACCAAGTTTATAATTTGGGGGTTAGTGTACTAAAATTTATAGCTATATCCTGATGCGCGCACTGGCCGCCATCCCTCCTCAATAACCATAAATACATCTTAAGAATGCTCTGTTACCTATCATTCAAGTCGACGTAATTAATCGACTATCAATATCCATGATCCTGTCTAAGCCATTTCCCTGATTTGAATCTATCATCCTAGTGACGTCAATGTCACATTGAACATTCATGAAGGTTCCTACATTAGCTACACGTATACTGACGAGAAGATAGAGAGTTCTTGATGCAACGAACTACAACTAATACTCTTATATCAAACCTGGTTTGTATTATTCAAGCACTGGGAATATTCTCACTATTCCTCTCTCTCTCTCTCTTTTTCTCTCTTTTTCTCTCTTTCTCTCTTTTATCTCTTTCTCTTTTTCTCTTTTATCTCTTTCTCTTTCTCTCTCTCTCTTTCTCTTTCTTTCTTTCTCTCTCTCTTTCTCTCTCTTTCTCTTTCTCTCTCTCTTTCTCTTTCTCTCTTTCTTTCTCTCTCTTTTTCTTTCTCTCTCTCTCTTTCTCTCTCTCTCTCTTTTTCTCTCTCTCTTTCTCTCTCTTTCTCTCTCTCTCTTTCTCTCTCTCTCTCTCTCTCTCTCTCTCCCTCCCTATCTATCTCCCTACCTTCGGCACACTCGCACCATAATTTTCTGGTCAGCAGAGTCTTCGGGATAGAGCAAGAGGACTCTGCAGCTCAACGAGCTTAGAGTTATAAAAGATAACTCGAGAGCCAAGACCAGGAGTCATTAACTAAAGAAGAAGAGGAGCAAAAAGATGATAAAGGTTATGAAAATGAAAATGGTGAAAACGAAGATAATGAAAACGAAGATGAAAATATAGATGGTGAAAATGACGAAAATGATGAAAATGAAGGTGAAGAAAATGAAGATGATAATAAGAAAATGAAAATAAAGATGAAAATAAAGATGACACAGACGATAAAGATGACAAAGATGAAAATAGAGAAGAAAAAAACCCGCAAAAAGCTTAAGTTTTTACCACCCATAAAATAGAATCAGAGAAGAGGAAGACCGCAGTAAATATCAGAGGCAATGAACCAAGAACTAAGAAGACAGAATAAGAGAGGAATGAAAGGCAATAATTTAGGAAAGCGCGAGAGGCCAATATGCAATAAAGCCAACAAAAACAACAGTAAAGGGTAATGGCCTCATAAACCAAGAGAATGAGTCAATAACTCAAGAAGGAAAATGGAAGTAAAGAGAAGTGGTCAGTAAAAAGGTTCACCAATGTAGTAATAAGTCAAAATAAAAATAAAAGAAATAGAGAGAGTAGCAGGTATATGGAGTAAAAGCGGTGCTAAGAAAAATGTGAGGAAGTAAAATAGGAAAATAAGGAGAAGAGTAAACTGAAGTAAGAAAGTGATTGGAATGGAATAGAAGAAAATGGAGAATAGAATGAAGACAAAGTGAGACGCAAGGAGAAGCAGTGGATGGTTAATGACTAACTTAACAATAAAGAAAGAACTTGATAAAAGTAAAAGATATGTTGGTGGCTTATGAGTTAATGCTGTTTGTGACCTGATGACAAATATATATATATATATATATATATATATATATATATATATATATATATATATATATATATATATATATATATATATATATATATATATGTGGGGTCCACCTCTGGTGTATATTATGGGACCCACAGTCTCTGAAAAGTGGATAAAATACCTTCAAGGAAGAATTGTATTTCTTCCTGAAGCCATTTGAATAACACATAATTATTAAATTGTTGGTATAGTCGTGTATACATGTATTACGAAAAATGTAAGCACATTTCTTTATCTAAAAATAAAACAATTAGTAATAATGCCCTTCATGGTATATACCACTTCAGTGATCCACCTGGCGACAGGTACACTCTTAAACAATTAACAACAATAACTTCCTCCCAGCAGTCTCGTATCCAATATTTCATTATCCAGACTCTGTTTCCTCACTTCACTTTTTTTCAATGTTAACTTTTATTTTTCTTCCTTAACGTACCCTCCCAAATTCCTTCACCAACATTTCCAATTTCTCTTCACAATCTCCCAAGAGAACTGTCATCGGTAAACGCCAACTGTGACTACTACCACTTTTTTTTCTGAAATACCAACGGTCTTCCACCATAACAATGGTGACCCAAAAAAGAGGAAAAACGTTCACCGTCATTCATTCAATAGCTGCCTTTCCAGAAGCTTGAAGACATCATAGTTCAGATGGCTCTCCGAACTCCAACGTTCTCAGTCTTCCTTAAGAGTGCAGGTATTTTATTTCCCACCTTCAGGACTTTACTCTGGCTAACCGGTTTCTCTGAACCCCCTTCATACATTTTACATTGCTCATACTAACAGCACGTAAGGTCACAAAAAAAGTTAGTCAAATCTAAAGTACTCACAGAAGTCTGTTGAGTATTCAAGCCCCTAGCACTCAAAACCTCCCTTCCTACCAATCCTTCCAGGGAGGACCCCTACCTCTCCTTCCCTCCACCCCAGATTTATATACTCTCCTATTCATCATATTTTGCTCTCTAAATGTCCAAGCCACCTCAACAAACCCTTCTTAGCTCTCTGAACTATTAGTATTTCCACGCATTTTTATCTCTACGCACCGAATTCTCTGCATAATATTCACACTACATATTGCCCTCAAACACGCATCTACGCTGCATCCATCATCCTCTTCGTGCAACATTTAAAACTTCATTGCAGTGTTAGTACTACTATACTTTGCTACTTGGATCAAGTTGCTGTCTCCACATGTGCCTGAACTCAACACCCATCTTCCACTTTTATGGTTTACATCATCTTTCATAAACCTATCTGCCGACAGGTCTACTTCCAGATATCTGAACACTTTTACCTCCTCCATACTCCTTCCTCGCTTTGTATCAGTCATTATTCTTTAATCCAGCACCTCTCCCGGCATTCACTTTTTACAACTTCCTATATAAATATGCTGAACAGCCATGGTGACATCACACATATCTGGTCTAAAGCCAACTTTTACTTGGAGATATTTCGCTTTCCTCTCTTGTACATACCTTAACCTGAGACTAATTGCATAAAATCTCTTTGCTGATTTTTAGTAACCTACTACCTATTTTATACATCTGTATAGTATTTACCACATTGCTTACCTATCCAACCTATCATATGCCTTTTCTAAATCAACTGAAGCAACAAACACTTCCTCACCCTTAAGTAGTGTTCACATGTATGCTTCAATGTGAACACTGGATCTATATATCCCCTAGCCTTCCTAAATACTCTTTTCTTCCTCTACTATCGTACTAAATCTTTCCCCAAAATTTTTCATTAATAATTTTATCATTACCCTGTATATGCAGAAGGCTAATTCCCTTACATATAATTCTTAGTCTCTCTCGAAGAGGGTTCAAATCTGTGCTTCAATTTCCGTGAGAGAAGACAAGTACACAATGCTTAAGCCACTTAACCAAACCCCACGTAAGTATGGGTGGCCACCAGACTAACAGTGGATTCCCAATCCCAGGAGCACCAGGCTGGTGAAGACCAGCTAATTTCGATTCATCTTCCATTTTGACGAGTCAGAAACGTTTCATTTACACAGTTTGCTTCCTCAGTCACATACAGAGACAGCAGGCGTAGTAGTGGAATGAAGATGTAATCAGTTCATCAGTCTTGGAGAAAAAGTATTTGAGGTGGTCAGTCCCTCACTCTGGAAAAGAGATGAGCTTCATGATCTGGAACGATATGAAACTGAAGCATGAGAATAATTTACACCATTTTCAACATCATCCTTGTACCTGATGGTCCATGAGAGATATTAGAATGTTGAACAATCTACGACGAGCCTACATTAATCATTGTATTTATAGGCTGTGATATCTTTTCGCATATACTTTCGCTTGTTTCTGCAGGAGGCATTGAGTATGGTATCGCTGGTGTGGACAGAACATAAAACAGGAGAATGAAATAACTGGAGACTATGCTTGAGCCTCACTGGTGTGCCTGGCGTTAGTAGAAACATTGCCTGCAGTCATGCAAGCTACCTAACGTTATGAGGCATCTGCAGCAGTCCTTCCCTCCTTGTCTACCATCCTAGTGGGTACCCAGTCCTTCCATCCTTGTCTATTAATCCTAGTGGGTACCCAGTCCTTCCATCCTTGTCTATCATCCTAGTGGGTACCCAGTCCTTACATCCTTGTCTACCATCTTAGTGGGTATCCAGTCCTTCCATACTTGTTTACCATCCTCTTGGTACTCTATTCCTCCCATCATTATCATCCTCCTGGTACTCGAGCACTCCAATCATTACCACCATCCTGGTACTACCTCCCATCATTACCATTATCCTGGTATTGCCATCATTACCATCCTCCTGAAACACCCACCAACATTACCATCCTGGTACCCCCCTACCATCAACTCTTTAAATTTCCTCTCCCATTCGTTATTTTTTGTTATTCTTACATTTTTCATGCCAGAGTTCATGTCTTATCTTCCTCTCCATTTGTCTTTCCTTTATCTCTTAGTTCAAGCATTTTTTATTTCGTGCTGTTGTCGTAGTGTTTCCTGGCTGTCAGAAAGTGAGGAATCTCCAGCAGACAACATAATGGTACGAGGGAAAACTTATGTTAACTCTTAATCGACCGTGTGTATGTGTGCTCACCTATTTGTGGTTGCAGGGGTCGATTCATAACTCCTGGCCCAGCCTCTTCACTGATCGCTACTCGGTCCTCTCTCCCTGCTCCATGTGCTATATCAAACCTCGTCTTAAAACTATGTATGGATCCTGACTCCACTACGTCACTTTTTTGACTACTCCACTTCCTGACAACTCTATGACTGAAGAAATGCTTCCTAACATCCCTCTAACTCATCTGAGTGTTCAACTTTGAGTTGTGACGCCTTGTTTGTGTGTCCCATCTCTGGAACATTCTGTCTCTGTCCACCTTGTCAATTCCTCGCAGAATTTTGTATGTCGCTATCATATCTCCCCTAGCCCTCCTGTCCTCCAGTGTCGTCAGGCCGATTTCCCTTAACCTTTCTTTGTACGACATTTCCCTTAACTCTGGGACTAGTCTTGTTGCAAACCTCTGCAATGTGTGTGTGTCCACTGAGGAGATGCTAAGGAAATGAACCTGACGACACTGGCGGAGAGAAGGACAGGGGAGGACATGATTACAAAGTACAAACTCTTAAAAGGAATTGATAAGGCAGATAGGGACAGACTAAATTAAGTAGACCAGGATCAAGGGGACACAGGTGGAAGCTGAAGACAAAGATGAGCCAAGCATTTCTTAAGTCTCAGGATGGTTGAGAAGTGCAGTGACTTGGACGAGGCGGTTAAGGATATGACAAGCCCTGAGAGACCAGGAATCACTGAGTTCCCTCTCCCGGAATCATCACTCGCTGAGGCTTTGATTATCACTATATTTTAATAACAAGAAAGTTACACAAATAACCCTCACATAGGACAAACGTCGTCGTAAGCTCCTCTCTCCAAAGTCCGGGTTATTTGTGTGTTGTTCCAGCCACGGTATTGTGCCTTTATTTGTTATTTAACAAGGAAGTTATACTGAGAAAAGTGCTAATAAAAATATACGAAGAAATATAATTATTTGTCACACTAATGAAATTCTAGACAATATACACTTACTGGTAAAAGACAACTTAAACGTTGAAGTTTTCAAGGTAAAAGACTACTTAAACGTTGAAGTTTTCAAGGTAAAAGACAAGTTAAACGTTGAAGTTTTCAAGGTAAAAGACAAGTTAAACGTTGAAGTTTTCAAGGTAAAAGACAACTTAAACGTTGAAGTTTTCAAGGTAAAAGACAACTTAAACGTTGAAGTTTTCAAGGTAAAAGACAACTTAAACGTTGAAGTTTTCAAGGTAAAAGACAACTTAAACGTTGAAGTTTTCAAGGTAAAAGACAACTTAAACGTTGAAGTTTTCAAGGTAAAAGACAACTTAAACGTTGAAGTTTTCAAGGTAAAAGACAACTTAAACGTTGAAGTTTTCAAGGTAAAAGACAACTTAAACGTTGAAGTTTTCAAGGTAAAAGACAACTTAAACGTTGAAGTTTTCAAGGTAAAAGACAACTTAAACGTTGAAGTTTTCAAGGTAAAAGACAACTTAAACGTTGAAGTTTTCAAGGTAAAAGACAACTTAAACGTTGAAGTTTTCAAGGTAAAAGACAACTTAAACGTTGAAGTTTTCAAGGTAAAAGACAACTTAAACGTTGAAGTTTTCAAGGTAAAAGACAACTTAAACGTTGAAGTTTTCAAGGTAAAAGACAACTTAAACGTTGAAGTTTTCAAGGAAGTCATTACAGTAATTTATTGCACAACTATTAACAAAAGAAATACAAAAATATACTGGTAAAAGGTCCCCTTTAGTTAGTTGTCTTTATTTCACTTATTTGTCAACTTCCATTTGTCTGCTTATGCACCCATGACCAAGGTTCAGTCCCTTTTGTCTGCTTGTGCACCCATGACCAAGGTTCAGTCCCTTTTGTCTGCTTGTGCACCCATGACCAAGGTTCAGTCCCTTTTGTCTGCTTGTGCACCCATGACCAAGGTTCAGTCCCTTTTGTCTGCTTGTGCACCCATGACCAAGGTTCAGTCCCTTTTGTCTGCTTATGCACCCATGACCAAGGTTCAGTCCCGTTTGTCTGCTTGTGCACCCATGACCAAGGTTCAGTCCCTTTTGTCTGCTTGTGCACCCATGACCAAGGTTCAGTCCCTTTTGTCTGCTTATGCACCCATGACCAAGGTTCAGTCCCGTTTGTCTGCTTGTGCACCCATGACCAAGGTTCAGTCCCTTTTGTCTGCTTGTGCATCCATGACCAAGGTTCAGTCCCGTTTGTCTGCTTGTGCACCCATGACCAAGGTTCAGTCCCTTTTGTCTGCTTGTGCACCCATGACCAAGGTTCAGTCCCTTTTGTCTGCTTGTGCACCCATGACCAAGGTTCAGTCCCTTTTGTCTGCTTGTGCACCCATGACCAAGGTTCAGTCCCTTTTGTCTGCTTGTGCACCCATGACCAAGGTTCAGTCCCTTTTGTCTGCTTGTGCACCCATGACCAAGGTTCAGTCCCTTTTGTCTGCTTGTGCACCCATGACCAAGGTTCAGTCCCTTTTGTCTGCTTGTGCACCCATGACCAAGGTTCAGTCCCATTTGTCTGCTTGTGCATCCATGACCAAGGTTCAGTCCCGTTTGTCTGCTTGTGCACCCATGACCAAGGTTCAGTCCCGTTTGTCTGCTTGTGCACCCATGACCAAGGTTCAGTCCCTTTTGTCTGCTTGTGCACCCATGACCAAGGTTCAGTCCCGTTTGTCTGTGCATCCATGGCCAAGGTTCAGTCCCTTTTGTCTGCTTGTGCACCCATGGCCAAGGTTCAGTCCCGTTTGTCTGCTTGTGCATCCATGGCCAAGGTTCAGTCCCTTTTGTCTGCTTGTGCACCCATGGCCAAGGTTCAGTCCCGTTTGTCTGCTTGTGCATCCATGGCAAAGGTTCAGTCCCTTTTGTCTGCTTGTGCACCCATGGCCAAGGTTCAGTCCCTTTTGTCTGCTTGTGCACCCATGGCCAATGTTCAGTTCTTCTTGTTTGCTTGTGCACCCATGGCCAAGGTTCAGTCCCTTTTGTCTGTGCACCCATGACCAAGGTTCAGTCCCGTTTGTCTGCTTGTGCACCCATGACCAAGGTTCAGACCCGTTTGTCTGCTTGTGCACCCATGACCAAGGTTCAGTCCCTTTTGTCTGATGGTCCACCCATGATCAAGGTTCAGTCCCTTTTGTCTGATGGTCCACCCATGACCAAGGTTCAGTCCCTTTAGTCTGATGGTCCATCCATGACCAAGGTTCAGTCCCTTTTGTCTGATGGTCCATCCATGACCAAGGTTCAGTTCCTTTTGTCTGATGGTCCATCCATGACCAAGGTTCAGTCCCTTTTGTCTGATGGTCCACCCATGACCAAGGTTCAGTCCTTTTTGTCTGATGGTCCACCCATGACCAAGGTTCAGTCCCTTTTGTCTGATGGTCCACCCATGACCAAGGTTCAGTCCCTTTTGTCTGATGGTCCACCCATGACCAAGGTTCAGTCCCTTTTGTCTGATGGTCCACCCATGACCAAGGTTCAGTCCCTTTTGTCTGATGGTCCACCCATGACCAAGGTTCAGTCCCTTTTGTCTGCTGGTCCACCCATGGCCAGGGTTCAGTCCCTTTTGTCCGATGGTCCACCCATGGCCAGGGTTCAGTCCCTTTTGTCTGTGGAACAAACTTGTCCCACCGTAACTGAAGAAGGAAGTCTTGTATTAACACTCTTCCCTCAGTGGGTGTCCCGTAACTCGGTTGTTACTCCACTCAGCTAACACAATGTCCGTGGTTCGGTCCCCGGCACAGGTGGAAACATTAGGCATGTTTCCTTACACCTGCTGCCCCAGTTCACCTAGCAGTAATAAGGTACCTAGGTGTTAGTAGACTATTGTGGGTGACATCCTGGGGGAGGGGGGTAATATACTTCAGATGGGACTGGGCTTTGAAATGAGCCGAGGTAGGATAACAGCTCTTAGCCTGTAAAACTGATGTGTAAAAAATGTACAGGTAGGGTTGGAGCAATATCAAATGACATGGTTAGAGCTCCCAGCCCCCAACACTTGGTCACCTTCCAGTGATAGCGGAGTTTGTGTTCCATGATGCCAGTGTTGAGTGACCTGAGCGCCTGACTAAACCCAGCAACTCATTTTTCGGCATAAATAGCAGGGATATTTCCCCTTTAAAAATGTGCTGTCTTATAGCTTACGGCTTGCCTGGAATCGTGTATGTGATTTTAACTAATAAAATAGTTTATATTGCCTGATTATATCAGTAATGATAATAAATTAGTCCATACATTGGTCAGGTTAGGTTAGACAAGCGTCTAATTAGATAACTCGCCAATTATCACTTCCCCATCCTCCTAAGATGCTCCCTCCCATAGCCTCCCAAGACCCACTCCCATAGCCTCCCAAGACCCACTCCCATAGCCTCCCAAGACCCGCTCCCATAGCCTCCCAAGACCCACTCCCATAGCCTCCCAAGACCCACTCCCATAACCTCCCAAAACCCGCTCCCATAGCCTCCCAAGATCCACTCCCATAACCTCCCAAGATCCGCTCCCATAGCCTCCCAAGACCCGCTCCCATAGCCTCCAAAGATCCACTCCCACAGCCTTCCCAAGACCTGCTCCCATAGCCTCCAAAGATCCACTCCCACAGCCTTCCCAAGACCTCCTCTCCCATAGCCTCCCCAAGACACACTCCCATAGCCTCCAAAGATCCGCTCCCATGACTTCTGAAGATCTGCTCCCACAGCCTTCCCAAGACCTGCTCCCATAGCCTTCCAAGACACTCTCCCATAGCCTCCAAAGATCCGCTTCCATAGCCTTCCTGAGACCTCCTTCCAGCGACCTCCAAGAACTCCCTCCTCTCACAGCCCACCAAGACCACACTGCTTCCTCACCTGGTTCACTCCTCCCTTCTAACACTCCCCACAGCACCACACACATCTACACCAACACTAGGAAACAACACTTACCAAAGCTTCTCTCTTAGTCAAGTATAATATTGCATGATACTCCAGGACTCGTGTCAGAATTTATTTGAGGAGTAAGACACGTGTGCAACATTTGGGTATCTTCATGAAAGTACCCAAGTGTTGCACAATTCATTCCTCTGGTGATACCTAAAAACGGTAATAATTCTCTCTCTCTCTCTCTCTCTCTCTCTCTCTCTCTCTCTCTCTCTCTCTCTCTCTCTCTCTCTCTCTCTCTCTCTCTCTCTCTCTCTCTCTCTCTCTCTCTCTCTCTCTCTCTCTCTTTCTTTCTCTCTCTCTCTCTCTCTCTCTCTCTCTCTCTCTCTCTCTCTCTCTCTCTCTCTCTCTCTCTCTCTCTCTCTCTCTCTCTCTCTCTCTCTCTCTCTCTCTGTCTCTCTGTCTCTCTGTCTCTGTGCGTGTGCACGTGCAAAATAGGTTTATACAACTCGCCAACACTCAGTCAAAAGGAGCCTCAATGGAAGACAATACATCTCTGTGATGGATTAAACTACCCAATAAGACAGCTAGCAAATCCCTGCGGAAATTGGCAGGATCTATGTTAACATCTGAAGATTTGTGTGTGCTCGCCGAGGCGTATTTGCAGGGGGGAGGGGATAGTCTCGACTCCTGACTCTGTTTCATAAACTACAGTAGCCTCATGGGGCTACTGTGTACTGGGTCTGCCTTCACTTCCTCATTGAGCTCATTACACAACACCCTGAGAGGGCAGAACTAAGTATCCTGCATCACTTTCTTTCATCTGTATTTTTTGACTTCCATTTATACCCTCTCGTCCTTCTCTTATCTCATTTCAAAAAAGTTTGTCCTTATCCCTCGTGCTAAATCCTTTGAGTATTTTGTGTCTGTAATCATATCTTCACTGTTTCTTTTTTCTTCTTGTATCATTAGGCTCCGTTTCTTTAGTTTCTTTACGGCTCAATTTCTTCAGTTTTGTTCCAAATATATGGAGCTTCTCGAGTTTACGAGCGTTCTCTATTATGTATAGGCTACCTCCCTCCCTCCCTCCTGCTGCTGCTGCTGCTGCTGCTGCTGCTGCTGCTGCTGCTGCTGCTGCTGCTGCTGCTGCTGCTGCTGCTGCTGCCGCTGCCGCTGCCGCTGCCGCTGCCGCTGCCGCTGCCGCCGCTGCTGCTGCTGCTGCTGCTGCTGCCGCCGCCGCCGCCGCCGCCGCCGCCGCCAGCAACAGGAAGTACTTCTGAGATAGCTAAAATCAAATATATTGCCAATGTTATACATTTTGTATATCCCTCTGCTGATGTTTGGTGTGCAGTTTACTGCAGGACCTTTGTTCTTGCAGGACCTTAGTTTATATATTTTTAATGCCCCAACATTATAATATATCAAAGTTTCATATAGCTTTTTTTATCAGTTTTTGCGTTTATTCTCATTAGCTTTGTCATCAAAACGAAATACAGGATTCATTCACCTCTGGTGCTTGTGAGACTTCATTCTTTACCCTTTCTCATTGGAAATGTCTTCCATTACCATCATTTTGAGCTTTTTAGGGCGTTAGTGCTCCTAGTTTCCTTGTAGCACTTTATCTTGTACTCTTATCATTGTCATAAAACTACAGAAGGTTTGCGAGGCAGAATTTACCATTTCCAAGATCTGTGTTAAGTCTTTCCTCTTTATTTTCAATCCCTCCTCTTCCTAGCTAGCTTCTTCCAGTATACTTGACAGTACACATGTCAGTGATAATGATCTTTAGTTCAGTCTCTTGCTTGTTTCTCTGTTTCTAAACTGGGACCATATTTGCGGTTGCCCTGTAAAATAGCATAAAGATTCTGCACCTTCTTTCAGCACTCATGGTAATGTGTTGTCAGGCTTCATGCCATGTGTGTCCAACTCTTTTAGCAGCTTTATTAGTAATTTGTGTTGGTCATCCCCCTTATCCTTGCTCTTGAACAGTAGTCTACCAGTCTCGGTGTTGAGTTCCTTGCAGACCTATCTTGTCTGGTACATGCTTCTCCTTTCTCCTCTAGCCTTATTTCGTCTTTTATGATCTTGTTATGTGACTGTAACAGATTTGGTTCTGATTTGATCACTGACATTGTAATTCTCAGATTGGTGTTTGTTTCCCTTTCTCATCCTTGTATATTCGCTCCATGTTTTGCATACTTCTCTATTATTTGTCCTGTGTTAGATATTTTTTTTCCATATTCCTTTACACGTTGACCTCTCTGTAACTCTTAAGTCAAGATGTTTTGAACACTTTGTGGCCTCGTTCACTTTCTGGTTACATGCGACAAGTCAGGCCCTCCCTCTTTTGGACTGACCATTCCTTGTTCGATTGAATTACCTTTAAGGAATAACTACATAGTATCCTACTAAGCAGTCTGGCTATTATTTGTTCATACTTCCATTCTCTCCACTACCACGTTCAAGAGCTTAAAACTTAGCATTACGTTTTCACTGGCTGTTAGTGGTAGTTCATAGTTTATTTTTCGTGTGTTAGATTTGCTGAAGGCCTATGTAATGTGATGGTTCACTCTCTCGCCTTCTTGGCGTTTCTTTGACAATTTGTATCATTTTCCATTAGTTTTGCTCTTCGTATATGTAGTCCTCCATGTAGATCTCACTGAATGAAATCTATCACCAGTTTGCTTTAGACTATTACTACTATATTGTTTTTCAAAGTCTGTTATCGTACTCTTGCCTAGGTCTCTTGTTGATTACTGGGGAGCTGTAAATCACTGCCACTATTACCTTCATTATTTTTCCCCCTATATTGTCACTGAACTTATGTTTAGATTTCTCTGACCCTCTGAGATATCCCTTGGTTTTCCATCGGTTATGCCAGAGAAATTGTCATTTTGATACTGATCATAAACAAAAGTTTGTCACTTCTGTTTGTGATTTTATCTGCATTTTTAATTTTATATAATACACTATTATTAATTTTATGTTGCGATTTCCGACATTGGGAGTGACTTATAGAGGGAGAAGGAGTATACTGAAGAGACGTAATGTATATAGTATAAGAAGGATATACAGAGGTTCAGAGATAGTGGTGATGGTGAGAGGGAGGAGTCTAACAGAGAACGTGTAGAAGCCTTAAGGAAAATGAGTGTAGGATTATTAAGTTTATTCAAAGTGGAAAGCACAGAGAGGAGAGAGTAAAGGCAGAGAGGTGGAAGTTAAAAGTTGGAGGTACAGCCTCAAAAAATGACCTCGAACTAGCAAGGTGCTTCTGGTTGTGCAATAAAGATGTAGAACTTTGGGCAGGTATCAGAAAGGTACTAAGGAGAGTAATAAATGATAAAAATAATCAAGAAAACAAGGATGACCTCTTGGATAGTCTACCAAAAATATATAAAACATGGGAGCAAGAGATAGTGTATCAAAAAATGCACAATGCCCATACCACAACAGATGACTCGAAACTATCTAGTCACCCACATAGTGCTAAACCAGACCCATCCCCCAGTCATAGCACTAATACCCACAGTGCTGGTGCTGGCCCAGGCTCCCCCAGTCATAGCACTAATACCCACAGTGCTGGTGCTGGCCCAGGCTCAGCCCCCAGCCCCAGTGCTGACTCAGACCTAGCCTCCAGCCTTACTGCCAGCCCAGACTCTACTAGGGACCCTACCACAACCACCACTAAAACCATAATTATACAACCATCATTGCACAAGACCGTGGACCACAGTACAGATGTTGGAGAGGAGTCTCCTTCTCCTTCCTCTACTGAGGAAAGTAGATGGAATCCAGGACAGGGTGGCCCTGGCTTGGATACTGAGGATTATAGTGCAGTCCCAGAACCTGCAGAAATTGACAACTCGCCTCCCAACAATTCTCAACTAAAGGTGAATTTGTGCAAATATTATGCTTGGGGCATCTGTAAGCACGGAATATCAGGAAAAAAATGGGACATGCAGCTTTGAGCATCCCAAAAAATGTAGCGACCTCCTGTCTAAAGGAGTGTGTCGTTCTTCTTCCTGTACTTTCTTTCACCCAAAAATGTGTCACTCCTCGGTCCTCCAGAAGCAGTGTTACAACATCGACTGCCCTGCATACCATCTAAAAGGGACCAGGAGGCACAGACCCCACAAGACAAACAATAGCAGCTACGAAAACCCAACTCCAGGTGATTTTTTAGTGGCATGAAACGGAAAAAGAAAATGGAAGGAAATAAAAATAGTCCACCACCTTGGAGCCTTGTTGGACTGGAGGCCCAGCCAGTGGCCACCCATGGCCCTCCAGAATTACAACTACTGATGCCAATAACAAAATTCCCCCAACAAACACACAATACAACCTCGTTCATATTTGCTAATATACAGGGCCTTAAGCCATCCACCAACAACAAAATACCTTTTATCAGTGGACTTCTAGAGGAGTCTAATGCAATGTTTGCAGCCTTCACAGAGACTCACACAAAAGATCACTTTGACAGTGAAATATGGATAAGTGGTTACAACCTTTTTAGATGCGACAGAAAGAACAGGAAACAAGGGGAGGTTGGCCTTTATGTCAAAGAGCCCCTCATCTGCACGGAGTTGCTGAACACCACAAATGAGGTAGTTGAAGTTCTGTCAATACAGATCGAGAACCAAAACCTAGTCATTGTGGTTGTATATAAGCCACTAGATGCAACCTCACAACAGTTCAAGGAACAGCTACTGAAAATTGATTACTGTCTGGAAAACCTTCCAGCTCCATCCCCAAACATCTTACTGCTTGGTGATTTCAACCTAAGGCATACAAAATGGAAGAATGTAGCAAATAATGTTATAGCTGAAACAATCCCCGGAGGTAGCGCAGATGAAAGGTCACACACACATGAGCTACTAAGTCTCTGCGAAAAACACACCTTAATCCAGCAGATAGTGGAGCCAACAAGACTGTAAACACACTTGACCTTATCTTCACAAATAATGAGGACCTGATAAGAGATATAAGAATATCAAAAACAACTAATTCCGATCACAACCTAATCGAGTCCAGACGTACATGCATAGGGGTCCTGATCAGCAGAATGCATGTACCTGTGAAGGTGTCTTCACAAAATACAACTTCAACAACAAGAACATCAACTGGGACCAGGTAAACCATGTCCTAAACGAAACATGTTGGGAAGATGTCTTAAATGACATGGATCCAAACCAGTGCCTTGAAAGGATCAACTTCCTGGCAGCCGATGCATGTTCTAAGAAAGAAGAAGAGCAGGAGTAAACTGGAGAGAGAAAGACGCTCCCTCTACAGAAGACGAAGAGTCACTGAGCTCCTCAGGAGTGCTAGAATATCTGATACACGAAAGGAGGCACTGACCAGGGAAGTGGAAACTATCGAACTTAAGTTAAATGACTCTTACAGGAACCAGGAGAGACAGGAGGAACTTAAAGTTATTAGTGAAATTGAAAGAAATTCAAAATATTTCTTTTCATATGCCATAAACAAGGCAAATACCACATCTATTATCGGGCCCTTACTCAGACAGGATGGGACTTACACAGATGACAACAAGGAAATGAGTGAAATATTGAAATCCCAGTACGACTCTGTGTTTAGTGAACCACTAATCGGTCTGAGGATCGACGACCCAAATGATTTCTTCATGAATGAGCCTCAAAACTCCATAACTGTATGCCAGATTTCCGACATTACCCTAACTCCGATAGATTTCGAAAAAGCCATTGACAACATGCCCATGCACTCAGCCCCGGGCCCAGACTCATGGAACTCTGTTTTCATTAAGAACTGCAAGAAACCCCTCTCGCGTGCCCTAAGTACACTATGGAGGAGGAGCTTGGACATGGGTGAAATTCCACAGTCGCTTAAAACAACGGATATAGCCCCACTCCATAAAGGTGGCAGCAAAGCATTAGCTAAGAACTATAGACCAATAGCTCTGACGTCCCACATCATAAAAATCTTTGAAAGAGTGCTAAGAAGCAGGATTGCAAATCACCTGGATTCCCAAAATCTGCACAATCCAGGGCAACATGGGTTCAGGGCAGGTCGCTCCTGCCTCTCACAACTACTGGATCACTATGATATGGCCATGGATGCACTGGAAGAAAATCAGAATGCAGATGTAATATATACAGACTTTGCAAAAGCGTTTGACAAATGCGATCATGGCGTAATAGCCCATAAAATACATGCTAAAGGAATAACTGGGAAAGTAGGGAGATGGATCTTCAACTTCCTAACAAATCGAACACAAAGAGTAGTGGTCAACAGAGTTAAATCGGAGGCTGCCATAGTGAAGAGCTCTGTTCCACAAGGCACAGTACTCGCCCCCATCTTATTCCTTATCCTCATATCAGACATAGACAAAGATATACATCACAGCACCGTATCATCCTTTGCGGATGATACTAGGATCTGCATGAGGTTGCCATCTGCTGAGGACGCGGTTAACCTCCAAGAAGATATAAACAAAGTTTTCCAGTGGGCAGCGGAAGACACTATGATGTTCAATGAGGACAAATTCTAACTACTCCCTTATGGAAAACTGGAGGAGATAATAACTAGAACAGAGTATACTACAAACTGACCATACAATAGAGCGGAAAAATAATGTAAGGGACCTGGGAGAAGTAATGTCTGAGGATCTCGCTTTCAAGGATCACAACAGTGCCATGATTGCACGTGCATAGAAAATGATAGGATGGATAATGAGAACGTTCAAAACGAGAGATGCCAAGCCAATGATGATCCTTTTCAAATCACTTGTTCTCTCTAGGCTGGAATACTGCTGTACATTAACATCTCCATTCAAAGCAGGTGAAATCGCAGATCTAGAGAGTGTACAGAGATCCTTTACTGCACGTATAAGTTCTGTCAAGCACCTTAACTACTGGGAACGCTTGGAAGCACTTGACTTGTACTCGTTGGAACGCAGGAGGGAGAGATATATCATAATCTACACTTGGAAAATCCTGGAAGGAATGGTCCCGAATCTGCACACAGAAATCACTCCCTACGAAAGTAAAAGACTGGGCAGGCGATGCAAAATGCCCCCAATAAAAAGTAGGGGCGCCATTGGTACACTAAGGGAAAACACCACAAGTGTCTGGGGCCCAAGACTGTTCAACAGCCTCCCATCAAGCATCAGGGGAATTCCCAATAAACCCCTGGCTGCCTTCAAGAGAGAGCTGGACAGATACCTGAAGTCAGTGCCGGATCAGCCGGGCTGTGGCTCGTACGTTGGACTGCGTGCGGCCAGCAGTAACAGCCTAGTTGATCAGGCCCTGATTCATCGGGAGGCCTGGTCGTGGACCGGGCCGCGGGGGCGTTGATCCCCGGAATAACCTCCAGGTAACCGCCTCTTCCTCCTCTACCCTTGCTTCAGTACTTAACTATTGTGTTCCCTGTTATCTCACTGCCACCTTGTCTTTTTTCTATCGTACGTCCAATTCCTTTGTAAAAATATTTTGTTTTATCTGTTCGATTGCCCGAAATCTGATTTCCCGTTGAGCAGTCGATCCCTCACTGATGCTGATTCACTGACCATCGTCCTTGTACAGCCTCACTGCAGTTAACTGTTCTTCAATCTCCTTTTGTTGACCTTTCCGTCTCCCACAGCTGCTCTGGCTTTCCAAAAGTTATCGTAGACTTCTCTGCCATATGACTCGTTATTTTTAGTGTTCATTCAATTGCAACAGTTGTCAACACTGTCTCCTCTATTACTATTATCACTATCAAACTTAGACCAAAACTAGTGACTAGTTATTGGTCCAAGTCGGACCTAAATGGGTGGGGTTAGAACCCGCAATCAGAGAGTCTCAAAACTCCAGACCGTCGCGTTAGCCGCTGGACCAGCTAGCCACAGTAAGATTCATCCAACTAAGTATATTTATACACCATAGGAAGGTTAGCGACGGTCTGGAGTTTTGAGATTGATCGCGGGTTCTAACCCCGCCCGTGGTATGGTTTGATAAGTTTTCTCCTATGTCGGGGTTATTTCTGTTTTATTATTATCACCGATTTGTGCTTTTTATTCTTCTCTGTCTTCCGAGTCTCACCAGCACACACCTGCTAGGCTCATCTCCCAGTCTTATTATCTCTTATAAAAATAAACATTATTATTATTATTATTATTATTATTATTATTATTATTATTATTATTATTATTATTATTATTATGCCTATCTCTGCCCACATTACCTAAACATATACTTCTGCCTTCTGAATGTAGACTGTCCTCATACTGGCAAGTTAGGTGACTTAAGTAGGATTTTTAATATATATTCAGGATACGTCAAGACCTTACAACTTGCTGTTCCCAGTTGCAAATAATATATATATTTGTAAAATCATAAGTAAATCAGTGATTTTTTTTAATAAAGTTTTAAGCTATTTTGCTACAAACTTTATGAAAGGTCAGATTTTGGATGGTTAAATTATCATTAATTTCTAACAAGTAATTTTTTATTTGTTAATATAATAACAATATTAAAATTGCATTTGCATTAAGTATGCATACTGCTTATAAACGGAAATCAAAGTTGTTTTAACTTATAATTCATCAGTGTTAAAAATTCAACTTATGTAAGTTTAAATAACTTACGGATTGGCGTACAGACAGTATGGATAAATTTAATATCTGTATTTATTCTTCGTTCTCAACCTTCGTTTAAATGTTCTAACAGCTTCGAGCTTCCCTCTCGTATATTTTCAACATCCACAACTTGCAGTTGCCACTCAGTTGCTTATCATGTTTTCCTCATTGATCTCTATCTTTCTCCCTTCCCCGCAATGCCCTTTTTTCTGTTTTCCCCCCACTGTGTACTCAAGAGTTTTGTGTGCGGGGGAGAAGAGAAAGTCTTGAATTCTGGCTCTACCTTCTAACCTACTCTCGACTGATATTATTAGTTCCTGGACTCTTGAGTTTTATCATACGTACTCTTACAACTTAAATTTGTCATACGTATTCTTAAATGTGTGCGTAAAATTTGCCTCCACTACCTGCCTACCTCCTGAGTCAGGAGGCCCAGCCCTAAATCAGGTCTCCTAACTCATAAAATCGTAATGATACGATTGCAAACAAACAATACCACATACCATGGGAGGGGCTTGAACCCTCGGCAGAGTCTTAAAACTCCAGACCGACACGTTAGCCACTGGGCCAGCTGGCTACAATAAGAGTCCAACTAGGTATATTTATACACTATAGGAAGGTTAGCATAGGCACCACTGTGGCCACAAATACAAGTTTTTTACAGACGAATGTCCTGCCAGTGTGCCCGTGACGAACTCTAGCTCAAGTCCCCTCAAAGCCGACATGACGGCTTCGCTTCACGTAGTGCAACATACCCACCATAGTCCAGATGATTAAGGATTGCCTAAGAAAACTTAAGTTTCTTAAAGACGACAGAAGTGCGTTGGTCAGTTATTTCTTGCTGAGTTATTTCTTAATGCACTTACTAAACCCTTATATTTAGATCCACTTACTTGGTTATGTCATCATCATAAATTTACAAGAGTAGGTTAAAGGCAGAGCTGGGTTTCGACACTTGTAAACTCGGTGGGTCCTCGAACTACTAATTTACTTCCAACAATCCACGTTTCGATAAATGACACTTATGCAACGCTTGGGTATCTTTATTCTGGAAACGTTTCACCAGCTAGTGGATTCTTCAATCCAATGGAAAGAAACTTTGGAAGATGAGTGTAAGGTGATCAGTCCCTAGGTGTGGAGTAGGTGTGTTCAGTCCACGTTTCTCCTGCAAAGCGAAGTACCGTCTGCGAAATAACAAGACACGTGAGTGGCACTCTCCTCTGACCAGCTTTCAGGAGCTTCACAAAGTCATTCATGATTTATACACGACTTGTATCAGGGTCATATCATTAAGACAGGTATCAAACGGGTTTTCCTGTATTAATAAACAAACAGCATCCTTCTGACAATGATGCACCAAGGAATACACAATCATGACAGAAGACACACAAGACTCGATAAGGTGAACAGGAGAAGACTTTTCAAAAGGCAGGAAACAAGAACAATGGGAATGGATGGAAGTTTCACCCCGATTTAGCCACAAAGATGCCGGGAACTACTTATCTAGCTTTAATGGCATCAAAATTGAAGTGAACACACTTTTAAAATAATAGGTAAGATAGAGGCCATGAGGATAGAGCATAAACTTGTGGAAGTAAGTAAAACACAGTGTACTGGGATCACTGGCCCATTGTACCAGGCGAGTACAACTATGACCACTATGATAATGGTCTTGGACGCAGTGGAGGACAAACAGAATGGTGATGTATACACAGACTGACAAGTGAGAAGTGGTAAACAGAGTTAAGTCGGAGGCTGCCACAGTGAAAAGCTCTGTTACACAAGACACAGTACTCTCCCCAATCCTAGTCCTCGTCCTCATATCAGACACAGCGATGTAAACCATAGCACTGTGTCATCCTTTGCAGACGATACTAGAATCTGCATGAGACTGTCATCCACTGAGGACACAGTAAATCTTCCAGTAGATATAAGCCAAGTTTTCCAATGGGCAACGGAAAACTATGATTTTCAATGAGGACAAATTTCAACTACTACGTTATGGAAACCTGGAGGATATAATAGCTAGAACTGACTATACTACAAACTCTAACCACACAATAGAGCGAAAAAGTAGTGTGAAGGACTTGGGAGTGTTTATGTCTGAGGACCTCACCTTCCAGGATCGCGTTAGTGTCACTATGACATCTGTGAGGAAAAATGACAGGGTGGATAATGAGAACCTTCAAAACAAGGGATGCTATGCCAATGATGATCCTTTATAAATCACTTGTTCTTTCTAGGCTGGAATACTGCTGTACACTAACAGCTCCATTCAACGCAGGTGAAACAGCAGATCTAGAGAATGTACAGAGAACTTTAACTGGATATATAAGTTCAGTCAAGCACCTTAATTACAGGGAATGCTTTGAAGCACTTGACCTGTGCTCACTGGGGCGCATGCAAGGAAGATTCATCCTAATCTACATCTGAAAACCCCTAGAGGGACTGGTTCCCAATCTACACAGAGAAATCATTCCCTACGAAAAGTAGGGGCGCCATAAGTACAGGCCCAACGCTGTTCAACAGCCTCCCACCAGGCATAAGGGGAATTACCAATAGACCCCTGGCTGCCTTCAAGAGGGAACTGGACAGATATCTAAAATCGGTACCTGATTTGTCGGGCTGTGGTTCGTACGTTGGTCTACATGCGGCCAACAGTAACAGCCTGCCATATCAGGTGTTTGTGTCCTGCCATCTGATGTGCTTTCCCCTGCCATCTTGGGAGTTTGTGCCATCTCAGGTATTTCCTGCCATCTTACATGTTAAACTGCCATCCTAGGTGTTTACCTGCCATCTTGCGTGTAATACAGTGCCTCACGTAACAGTGTAGTACAGTGTGTCTCGTAACAGTGTAGTACAGTGTGTCTCGTAACAGTGTAGTACAGTGCCTCACGTAACAGTGTAGTACAGTGCCTCACGTAACAGTGTAGTACAGTGCCTCACGTAACAGTGTAGTACAGTGCCTCACGTAAGTGTAGTACAGTGCCTCACGTAAGTGTAGTACAGTGCCTCACGTAACAGTGTAGTACAGTGCCTCTCGTAACAGTGTAGTACAGTGCCTCTCGTAACAGTGTAGTACAGTACCTCTCGTAACAGTGTAGTACAGTGCCTCTCGTAACAGTGTAGCACAGTGCGTCTCGTAACAGTGTAGTACAGTGACTCGTAACAGTGTAGTACAGTGCCTCTCCTAACAGTGTAGTACAGTGACTCGTAACAGTGTAGTACAGTGCCTCTCCTAAAAGTGTAGTACAGTGCCTCACGTAACAGTGTAGTACAGTGCCTCTCGTAACAGTGTAGTACAGTGCCTCTCGTAACAGTGTAGTACAGTGCCTCTCGTAACAGTGTAGTACAGTGCCTCTCGTAACAGTGTAGTACAGTGCCTCTCGTAACAGTGTAGTACAGTGCGTCTCGTAACAGTGTAGTACAGTGCGTCTCGTAACAGTGTAGTACAGTGACTCATAACAGTGTAGTACAGTGCCTCTCCTAAAAGTGTAGTACAGTGCCTCACGTAAGTGTAGTACAGTGCCTCACGTAAGTGTAGTACAGTGCCTCTCGTAACAGTGTAGTACAGTGCCTCACGTAAGTGTAGTACAGTGCCTCTCGTAACAGTGTAGTACAGTGCCTCTCTTAAGTGTAGTACAGTGCGTCTCGTAACAGTGTAGTACAGTGACTCGTAACAGTGTAGTACAGTGCCTCTCCTAACAGTGTAGTACAGTGCCTCTCGTAACAGTGTAGTACAGTGCCTCACGTAAGTGTAGTACAGTGCCTCTCGTAACAGTGTAGTACAGTGCCTCTCTTAAGTGTAGTACAGTGCCTCTCGTAACAGTGTAGTACAGTGCGTCTCGTAACAGTGTAGTACAGTGCCTCTCCTAACAGTGTAGTACAGTGACTCTCGTAACAGTGTAGTACAGTGCCTCTCCTAACAGTGTAGTACAGTGACTCTCGTAACAGTGTAGTACAGTGCCTCTCCTAACAGTGTAGTACAGTGCCTCTCCGAACAGTGTAGTACAGTGACTCTCGTAACAGTGTAGTACAGTGCCTCTCGCAAGTGCAGTGCCTCTCCTAACAGTGTTGCTGGTGCTTCTCGTGCTGGTGGTGGTGCTGCTTCTCGTGCTGGTGGTGGTGCTGCTTCTCGTACTGGTGGTGCTGCTGCTTCTCGTGCTGGTGGTGCTGCTGCTTCTCGTGCTGGTGGTGCTGGTGCTTCTGGTGCTGCTGCGGGTGCTTCTCGCGCTGGTGCTGCTGGTGCTTCTCGTGCTGGTGGTGCTGCTACTGGTCCTTCTCGTGATGGTGGTGCTGCTGGTGCTTCTCGTACTGCTGGTGCTTCTCGTGCTGGTGGTGCTTCTCGTGCTGGCGGTGCTTCTCGTGCTGGTGCTTCTCGTGCTGCCGCTGGTGGTGCTGCTGCTGCTTCTCGTGCTGCTGCTGGTCGTGCTGGTGGTGGTGCTGATGGCGCTTCTCGTGCTGGTGGTGCTTCTCGCACTGATTGTGCTTCTCGTGCTGGAGGCGCTTCTCGTGCTGGTGGTGCTGCTGGAGCTTCTCGTGCTGGGGGTGCTTCTCGTGCTGGTGGTGCTGCTACTGGTGCTTCTCGTGCTGTTGGTGCTGCTACTGGTGCTTCTCGTGCTGGTGGTGCTGCTGCTGGTGCTTCTCGTGCTGGTGGTGGTTCTCGTACTGCTGGTGCTTCTCGTGCTGGTGGTGCTTCTCGAGCTGGTGGTGCTTCTCGAGCTGGTGGTGGTGATGCTGCTGGTACTTCTCGTCCTGGTGGTGCTTCTCGTGCTGGTGGTGCTTCTCGTGCTGGTGATGCTTCTCGAGCTGGTGGTGCTTCTCGAGCTGGTGGTGCTGCTGGTGCTTCTCGAGCTGAGGGTGGTGGTGCTGCTGGTACAACTGAATCAATGAACCTCACCACCGGTTGAACCATCACTTCCCTCCATCTTCCATTCCTCCCTCACTTTTCTCCATCTTCCATTCCTCCCTCACTTTTCTCCATCTTCCATTCCTCCCTCACCTTCCTCCATCTTCCATTCCTCCCTCACCTTCCTCCATCTTCCATTCCTCCCTCACCTTCCTCCATCTTCCATTCCTCCCTCACCTTCCTCCATCTTCCATTCCTCCATCTTCCATTCCTCCCTCACCTTCCTCCATCTTCCATTCCTCCCTCACCTTCCTCCATCTTCCATTCCTCCCTCACCTTCCTCCATCTTCCATTCCTCCATCTTCCATTCCTCCCTCACCTTCCTCCATCTTCCATTCCTCCCTCACCTTCCTCCATCTTCCATTCCTCCCTCACTTTCCTCCATCTTCCATTCCTCCCTCACCTTCCTCCATCTTCCATTCCTCCCTCACTTTCCTCCATCTTCCATTCCTCCCTCACCTTCTTCCATTCCTCCCTCACCTTCCATCTTCCATTCCTCTCTCACCTTCCTCCATCTTCCATTCCTCCCTCACCTTCCTCCATCGTCCATTCCTCCCTCACTTTCCTCCATCTTCCATTCCTCCCTCACTTTCCTCCATCTTCCATTCCTCCCTCACCTTCTTCCATTCCTCCCTCACCTTCTTCCATCTTCCATTCCTCCTTCACCTTCCTCCATCGCCCATTCCTCCCTCACTTTCCTCCATCTTCCATTGCTCCCTCACTTTCCTCCATCTTCCATTGCTCCCTCACCTTCCTCCATCTTCCATTCCTCCCTCACTTTCCTCCATCGTCCATTCCTCCCTCACTTTCCTCCATCTTCCATTCCTCCCTCACTTTCCTCCATCTTCCATTCCTCCCTCACCTTCTTCCATTCCTCCCTCACCTTCTTCCATCTTCCATTCCTCCCTCACCTTCCTCCATCGCCCATTCCTCCCTCACTTTCCTCCATCTTCCATTCCTCCCTCACCTTCCTCCATCTTCCATTCCTCCCTCACCTTCCTCCATCTTCCATTCCTCCCTCACTTTCCTCCATCGTCCATTCCTCCCTCACTTTCCTCCATCTTCCATTCCTCCCTCACTTTCCTCCATCTTCCATTCCTCCCTCACCTTCTTCCATTCCTCCCTCACCTTCTTCCATCTTCCATTCCTCCCTCACCTTCCTCCATCGCCCATTCCTCCCTCACTTTCCTCCATCTTCCATTCCTCCCTCACCTTCCTCCATCTTCCATTCCTCCCTCACCTTCCTCCATCTTCCATTCCTCCCTCACTTTCCTCCATCTTCCATTCCTCCCTCACCTTCCTCCATCTTCCATTCCTCCCTCACCTTCCTCCATCTTCCATTCCTCCCTCACTTTCCTCCATCTTCCATTCCTCCCTCACCTTCCTCCATCTTCCATTCCTCCCTCACTTTCCTCCATCTTCCATTCCTCCCTCACCTTCTTCAATTCCTCCCTCACCTTCTTCCATCTTCCATTCCTCCCTCACCTTCCTCCATCTTCCATTCCTCCCTCACCTTCCTCCATCTTCCATTCCTCCCTCACCTTCCTCCATCTTCCATTCCTCCCTCACCTTCCTCCATCTTCCATTCCTCCCTCACTTTCCTCCATCTTCCATTCCTCCCTCACCTTCCTCCATCTTCCATTCCTCCCTCACTTTCCTCCATCTTCCATTCCTCCCTCACTTTCCTCCATCTTCCATTCCTCCCTCACTTTCCTCCATCTTCCATTCCTCCCTCACCTTCTTCAATTCCTCCCTCACCTTCTTCCATCTTCCATTCCTCCCTTACCTTCCTCCATCTTCCATTCCTCCCTCACCTTCTTCCATCTTCCATTCCTCCCTCACCTTCTTCCATCTTCCATTCCTCCCTCACCTCCCTCCATCTTCCATTCCTCCCTCACTTTCCTCCATCTTCCATTCCTCCCTCACTTTCCTCCATCTTCCATTCCTCCCTCACCTTCCTCCATCTTCCATTCCTCCCTCACCTTCCTCCATCTTCCATTCCTCCCTCACTTTCCTCCATCTTCCATTCCTCCCTCACCTTCCTCCATCTTCCATTCCTCCCTCACTTTCCTCCATCTTCCATTCCTCCCTCACCTTCCTCCATCTTCCATTCCTCCCTCACCTCCCTCCATCTTCCATTCCTCCCTCACTTTCCTCCATCTTCCATTCCTCCCTCACCTTCCTCCATCTTCCATTCCTCCCTCACTTTCCTCCATCTTCCATTCCTCCCTCACCTTCTTCCATCTTCCATTCCTCCCTCACCTTCCTCCATCGCCCATTCCTCCCTCACTTTCCTCCATCTTCCATTCCTCCCTCACCTCCCTCCATCTTCCATTCCTCCCTCACTTTCCTCCATCTTCCATTCCTCCCTCACCTTCCTCCATCTTCCATTCCTCCCTCACTTTCCTCCATCTTCCATTCCTCCCTCACCTTCCTCCATCTTCCATTCCTCCCTCACTTTCCTCCATCTTCCATTCCTCCCTCACCTTCTTCCATCTTCCATTCCTCCCTCACTTTCCTCCATCTTCCATTCCTCCCTCACCTTCCTCCATCTTCCATTCCTCCCTCACTTTCCTCCATCTTCCATTCCTCCCTCACCTTCCTCCATCTTCCATTCCTCCCTCACTTTCCTCCATCTTCCATTCCTCCCTCACTTTCCTCCATCTTCCATTCCTCCCTCACCTTCCTCCATCTTCCATTCCTCCCTCACTTTCCTCCATCTTCCATTCCTCCCTCACTTCCCTCCATCTTCCATTCCTCCCTCACCTTCCTCCGTCTTCCATTCCTCCCTCACCTTCCTCCATCTTCCATTCCTCCCTCACCTTCCTCCATCTTCCATTCCTCCCTCACTTTCCTCCATCTTCCATTCCTCCCTCACTTTCCTCCATTTTCCATTCCTCCCTCACCTTCCTCCATCTTCCATTCCTCCCTCACCTTCCTCCATCGCCCATTCCTCCCTCACTTTCCTCCATCTTCCATTCCTCCCTCACCTTCCTCCATCTTCCATTCCTCCCTCACTTTCCTCCATCTTCCATTCCTCCCTCACTTCCCTCCATCTTCCATTCCTCCCTCACCTTCCTCCGTCTTCCATTCCTCCCTCACCTTCCTCCATCTTCCATTCCTCCCTCACCTTCCTCCATCTTCCATTCCTCCCTCACTTTCCTCCATCTTCCATTCCTCCCTCACTTTCCTCCATCTTCCATTCCTCCCTCACTTTCCTCCATTTTCCATTCCTCCCTCACCTTCCTCCATCTTCCATTCCTCCCTCACTTTCCTCCGTCTTCAATTCCTCCCTCACCTTCCTCCATCTTCCATTCCTCCCTCACCTTCCTCCATCTTCCATTCCTCCCTCACCTTCCTCCATCTTCCATTCCTCCCTCACCTTCCTCCATCTTCCATTCCTCCCTCACTTTCCTCCATCTTCCATTCCTCCCTCACTTTCCTCCATCTTCCATTCCTCCCTCACTTTCCTCCATTTTCCATTCCTCCCTCACCTTCCTCCATCTTCCTTTCCTCCCTCACTTTCCTCCATCTTCCATTCCTCCCTCACCTTCCTCCATCTTCCATTCCTCCCTCACTTTCCTCCATTTTCCATTCCTCCCTCACCTTCCTCCATCTTCCTTTCCTCCCTCACGTTCCTCCATTTTCCATTCCTCCCTCACCTTCCATTCCTACCTCACCTTCCATTCCTCCCTCACCTTCCTCCATCTTCCTTTCCTCCCTCACTTTCCTCCATCTTCCATTCCTCCCTCACTTTCCTCCATTTTCCATTCCTCCCTCACCTTCCTCCATCTTCCATTCCTCCCTCACTTTCCTCCATCTTCCATTTCTCCCTCACCTTCCTCCATTTTCCATTCCTCCCTCACCTTTCTCCATCTTCCATTCCTCCCTCACCTTCCTCCATTTTCCATTCCTCCATCACTTTCCTCCATCTTCCATTCCTCCATCACTTTCCTCCATCTTCCATTCCTCCCTCACTTTCCTCCATTTTCCATTCCTCCCTCACCTTCCATTCCTCCCTCACCTTCCTTCATCTTCCATTCCTCCATCACTTTCCTCCATCTTCCATTCCTCCATCACTTTCCTCCATCTTCCATTCCTCCCTCATCTTCCTCCATCTTCCATTCCTCCCTCATCTTCCTCCATCTTCCATTCCTCCCTCACCTTCCTCCATCTTCCATTCCTCCCTCCATCTTCCATTCCTCCCTCACTTTCCTCCATTTTCCATTCCTCCCTCACCTTCCTCCATCTTCCATTCCTCCCTCACCTTCCTCCATCTTCCATTCCTCCCTCACTTTCCTCCATCTTCCATTCCTCCCTCACTTTCCTCCATTTTCCATTCCTCCCTCACCTTCCTCCATCTTCCTTTCCTCCCTCACTTTCCTCCATCTTCCATTCCTCCCTCACTTTCCTCCATTTTCCATTCCTCCCTCACCTTCCATTCCTCCCTCACCTTCCTCCATCTTCCATTCCTCCCTCACTTTCCTCCATCTTCCATTCCTCCCTCACCTTCTTCCATCTTCCATTCCTCCCTCACTTTTCTCCATCTTCCATTCCTCCCTCACTTTTCTCCATCTTCCATTCCTCCCTCACTTTTCTCCATCTTCCATTCCTCCCTCACTTTTCTCCATCTTCCATTCCTCCCTCACCTTCCTCCATCTTCCATTCCTCCCTCCATCTTCCATTCCTCCATCACTTTCCTCCATCTTCCATTCCTCCCTCACCTTCCTCCATCTTCCATTCCTCCCTCACCTTCCTCCATCTTCCATTCCTCCCTCACCTTCCTCCATCTTCCATTCCTCCCTCACCTTCCTCCATCTTCCATTCCTCCCTCCATCTTCCATTCCTCCATCACTTTCCTCCATCTTCCATTCCTCCCTCACCTTCCTCCATCTTCCATTCCTCCATCACTTTCCTCCATCTTCCATTCCTCCCTCACTTTCCTCCATTTTCCATTCCTCCCTCACTTTCCTCCATTTTCCATTCCTCCCTCACTTTCCTCCATCTTCCATTCCTCCCTCACCTTCCTCCATCTTCCATTCCTCCCTCACCTTCCTCCATCTTCCATTCCTCCCTCACCTTCCTCCATCTTCCATTCCTCCCTCACCTTCCTCCATCTTCCATTCCTCCCTCACTTTCCTCCATCTTCCATTCCTCCCTCATCTTCCTCCATCTTCCATTCCTCCCTCACCTTCCTCCATCTTCCATTCCTCCCTCACTTTCCTCCATCTTCCATTCCTCCCTCACCTTCCTCCATCTTCCATTCCTCCCTCACCTTCCTCCATCTTCCATTCCTCCCTCACCTTCCTCCATCTTCCATTCCTCCCTCATCTTCCTCCATCTTCCATTCCTCCCTCACTTTCCTCCATCTTCCATTCCTCCCTCATCTTCCTCCATCTTCCATTCCTCCCTCACCTTCCTCCATCTTCCATTCCTCCCTCATCTTCCTCCACTCTTCCTCCCTCATCTTCCTCCATCTTCCATTCCTCCCTCAGCTACCTCCATCTTCCATTCCTCCCTCCATCTTCCAGTCCTCCCTCACCTCCCTCCATCTTCCATTCCTCCCTCATCTTCCTCCATCTTCCATTCCTCCCTCACCTTCCTCCATCTTCCATTCCTCCCTCATCTTCCTCCATCTTCCATTCCTCCCTCACCTTCCTCCATCTTCCATTCCTCCCTCATCTTCCTCCACTCCTCCTCCCTCATCTTCCTCCATCTTCCATTCCTCCCTCACCTTCCTCCATCTTCCATTCCTCCCTCACTTTCCTCCATCTTCCATTCCTCCCTCACCTTCCTCCATCTTCCATTCCTCCCTCATCTTCCTCCATCTTCCATTCCTCCCTCATCTTCCTCCATCTTCCATTCCTCCCTCACCTCCCTCCATCTTCCATTCCTCCCTCCATCTTCCATTCCTCCCTCACTTTCCTCCATCTTCCATTCCTCCCTCACCTTCCTCCATCTTCCATTCCTCCCTCACCTTCCTCCATCTTCCATTCCTCCCTCATCTTCCTCCATCTTCCATTCCTCCCTCACCTTCCTCCATCTTCCATTCCTCCCTCACTTTCCTCCATCTTCCATTCCTCCCTCACCTTCCTCCATCTTCCATTCCTCCCTCATCTTCCTCCATCTTCCATTCCTCCCTCACCTCCCTCCATCTTCCATTCCTCCCTCCATCTTCCATTCCTCCCTCACCTTCCTCCATCTTCCATTCCTCCCTCATCTTCCTCCATCTTCCATTCCTCCCTCACCTTCCTCCATCTTCCATTCCTCCCTCACTTTCCTCCATCTTCCATTCCTCCCTCACCTTCCTCCATCTTCCATTCCTCCCTCATCTTCCTCCATCTTCCATTCCTCCCTCACCTCCCTCCATCTTCCATTCCTCCCTCCATCTTCCATTCCTCCCTCACTTTCCTCCATTTTCCATTCCTCCCTCGCCTCCCTCCATCTTCCATTCCTCCCTCACCTCCCTCCATCTTCCATTCCTCCCTCACTTTCCTCCATCTTCCATTCCTCCCTCACCTTCCTCCATCTTCCATTCCTCCCTCACCTTCCTCCATCTTCCATTCCTCCCACACCTTCCTCCATCTTCCATTCCTCCCACACCTTCCTCCATCTTCCATTCCTCCCTCACCTTCCTCCATCTTCCATTCCTCCCACACTTTCCTCCATCTTCCATTCCTCCCACACCTTCCTCCATCTTCCATTCCTCCCTCACCTCCCTCCATCTTCCATTCCTCCCTCACCTTCCTCCATCTTCCATTCCTCCCTCACCTTCCTCCATCTTCCATTCCTCCCACACCTTCCTCCATCTTCCATTCCTCCCACACCTTCCTCCATCTTCCATTCCTCCCTTACCTTTCTCCATCTTCCAGCAATATTTCTCACTTGAAGATGTGCGGGAAGCAACAGGAAGCAATTTTAGCAAGTGGCCTCCCATGGTCTGGCAAGTGGCCTCCCATGGTCTGGTAAGTGGCCTCACACATGGCAAGTGGCCTCACACGGCATGGCAAATGGCCTCCCACAGCAAATGGCCTCCCACACATGGCAAATGGCCTCCCACAGCATGGCAAGTGCCCTCCCACGGTCTGGCAAGTGGCCTCCCACGGTCTGGCAAGTGGCCTCCCACAATCTGGCAAGTGGCCTCCCACGGCATGGCAAGTGGCCTCCCACGGCATAGCAAGTGGCCTCACACGGCATGGCAAGTGGCCTCACAGGGCATGGCAAGTGGCCTCCTACGGTCTGGCAAAGTGGCCTCCCACGGCATGGCAAGTGGCCTCCCACGGCATGGCAAGTGGCCTCCCACGGCATGGCAAGTGGCCTCCCACGGCATGGCAAGTGGCCTCACAGGGCATGGCAAGTGGCCTCCTACGGTCTGGCAAAGTGGCCTCCCAGAGCATGGGAAGTGGCCTCCCACGGCATGGCAAGTGGCCTCTCCTGCCTGGATATAACCAGTGAAGGAGCATTCTCAATTCGAGCCTTGAGGATTTAACGCTTTTCCATCAGTTAAATATTATACAATCACCTTTACTGGTTAATGATAGCAGTGCACCGTGGTTAATGATAGTGTTATGTGGTTAATGATAGTGTTACGTGGTTAATGATAGTGCTACGTGGTTAATGATAGCAGTGCTACGTGGTTAATGATAGCAGTGCTGCGTGGTTAATGATGGTGCTACGTGGTTAATGATAGTGCTACGTGGTTAATGATAGTGCTACGTGGTTAATGATAGTGCTACGTGGTTAATGACAGTGCTATCATTAACCACGTAGAACTATCATTAACCACGTAGAACCATCATTAACCACGCAGCACTGCTATCATTAACCACGTAGCACTGCTATCATTAACCACGTAGAACTATCATTAACCACGTAGAACTATCATTAACCACGAAGCAGTGCTATTATTAATCACTTAACACTATCATTAGCCACGTAACACTGCTTCCATTAACCACGTAGCACTGCTATCATTAACCACGTAGCACTGCTGTCATTAACCACGTAGCACTGCTGGCATTAACCACGTAGCACTGCTGTCATTAACCACGTAGCACCATCATTAACCACGCAGCACTGCTATCATTAACCACGTAGAACTATCATTAACCACGTAGCACTGCTATCATTAACCACGTAGAACTATCATTAACCACGTAGCACTGCTATCATTAACCACATAACACTATCATTAACCACGTAGCACTGTTATCATTAACCACGTAGCACTGCTATCATTAACCACATAGTTCTACGTGGTTAATGATAGTGCTATGTGGTTAATGATAGTGCTATGTGGTTAATGATAGTGCTACGTGGTTAATGATAACAGTGCTATGTGGTTAATGATAGTGCTACGTGGTTAATGATAGTGCTACGTGGTTAATGATAGTGCTATGTGGTTAATGATAGTGCTATGTGGTTAATGATAGTGCTACGTGGTTAATGATAGTGCTACGTGGTTAATGATAGTGCTACGTGGTTAATGATAGTGCTACGTGGTTAATGATAGTGCTACGTGGTTAATGATAGCAGTGCTACGTGGTTAATGATAGTGCTACGTGGTTAATGATAGTGCAACGTGGTCAATGATAGCAGTGCTACGTGGTTAATAGCAGTGCTACGTGGTTAATGATAGCAATGCTACGTGGTTAATGATAGCAATGCTACGTGTTCAGTGATATCAGTGCTACGTGGTTAATGATAGCAATGCTACGTGGTCAGTGATAGCAGTGCTACGTGGTTAATGATAGCAATGCTACGTGGTCAGTGATAGCAGTGCTACGTGGTTAATGATAGCAATGATACGTGGTTAATGATAGCAGTGTTACGTGGTAAACAAGTAACACTGTTACGTGCTTCGTAAGAACATGACCCAGCATGCCAGGAAGGTCAGATGTCAGGAGAGATGACCCAGTATGAGAGGAAGGTCAGAGGTCAGGAGAGATAACCCAGCGTGCCAGGAAGGTCAGGAGAGATGACCCAGCATGCCAGAAAGGTCAGAGGTCAGGGGAGATGACTCAGTATGTCAGGAAGGTCAGGAGAAATGACCCAGCATGTCAGGAACGTCAGAAGTCAGGAGAGATGGCCCAGCATGCCAGAAAGGTCAGAGGTCATGGGAGATGACTCAGTATGCCAGAAAGGTCAGAGGTCAGGGGAGATGACTCAGTATGCCAGGAAGGTCAGAGGTCATGGGAGATGACTCAGTATGCTAGGAAGGTCAGGGGTCAGGAGAGATGTCCCAGTATGCCAGGAAGGTCAGAGGTATCAGTGGGTATCGAAACTGGTATCAGTGGATATCAGAACAGGTATCAGTGGGTATCAGAATCGTTATCAATGGGTATCAGAATCGTTATCAGTGGGTATCAGAACCGCTATCAGTGGGTATCGGTACTGGTATCAGTTGATATCGGTATGGAAGTGGATATCGGGACTGGTATCAGTGGGTATCAGTACTAATACCAGTGGGCATCGGTACTGGGAGCAGTGGGTATTGGTATTGGTATCAGTGGGTATAGGTCTAAAACTGTGCATAGTTTGCTAGTTTCTTTTCTTATTTAGCGCACCGGTCGTGTCCCACCGAGGCAGGGTGACCCAAAAAAAGAAAACACTTTCATCATCTCTCCACCACTACCTTGCCAGTGACGCGCCAACGTTACACTTCAGACAACCCTCCAAACTGTAACCCATCCCTACTTCCTTCAGAGTGAGGACATTGTACCTCCCACCCTCCAGGACTCGAGTCCAACCAGCCAGGTATTGGCATATATTTTGGTATCAATTAATCAGTGTTCTTGACAGGTGATAAACAGGTTACCTGCGGCGTTAATGAGCCTCGTGTAGTCGACAGACTTGAAACTAACCAAGAAAGTTAGGTTCCAGAAAGAACGGATTGAGCCATTAGATAACTGAAACTATCTTAGAAAAGTACTCTTAGCAGGAGTGAGGGTTGAAGGTCAGGAGTGAGGGTTGAAGGTCAGGAGTGAGGGTTGAAGGTCAGGAGTGAGGGTTGAAGGTCAGGAGTGAGGGTTAAAGGTCAGGAGTGAGGGCTGAAGGTCAGGAGTGAGGGTTGAAGGTCAGGAGTGAGGTCTGAAGTGAGGGTTGAAGGTCAGGAGTGAGGGTTGAAGGTCAGGAGTGAGGGTTGAAGGTCAGGAGTGAGGGTTGAAGGTCAGGAGTGAGGGTTGAAGGTCAGGAGTGAGGGTTGAAGGTCAGGAGTGAGGGTTGAAGGTCCGGAGTGAGGGTTGAAGGTCCGGAGTGAGGGTTGAAGGTCCGGAGTGAGGGTTGAAGGTCAGGAGTGAGGGTTGAAGGTCAGGAGTGAGGGTTGAAGGTCAGGAGTGAGGGTTGAAGGTCAGGAGTGAGGTCTGAAGTGAGGGTTGAAGGTCAGGAGTGAGGGTTGAAGGTCAGGAGTGAGGTCCGGAGTGAGGGTTGAAGGTCCGGAGTGAGGGTTGAAGGTCCGGAGTGAGGGTTGAAGGTCCGGAGTGAGGGTTGAAGGTCCGGAGTGAGGGTTGAAGGTCCGGAGTGAGGGTTGAAGGTCCGGAGTGAGGGTTGAAGGTCCGGAGTGAGGGTTGAAGGTCCAGAGTGAAGGTTGAAGGTCCAGAGTGAAGGTTGAAGGTCCGGAGTGAAGGTTGAAGGTCCGGAGTGAAGGTTGAAGGTCCGGAGTGAGGGTTGAAGGTCCGGAGTGAGGGTTGAAGGTCCGGAGTGAGGGTTGAAGGTCAGGAGTGAGGTCCGGAGTGAGGGTTGAAGGTCAGGAGTGAGGGTTGAAGGTCCGGAGTGAGGGTTGAAGGTCAGGAGTGAGGTCTGAAGTGAGGGTTGAAGGTCAGGAGTGAGGGTTGAAGGTCAGGAGTGAGGTCTGAAGTGAGGGTTGAAGGTCAGGAGTGAGGGTTGAAGGTCAAGAGTGAGGTCCGGAGTGAGGGTTGAAGGTCCGGAGTGAGGGTTGAAGGTCCGGAGTGAGGGTTGAAGGTCCGGAGTGAGGGTTGAAGGTCCGGAGTGAGGGTTGAAGGTCCGGAGTGAGGGTTGAAGGTCAGGAGTGAGGTTCAGAGTGAGGGTTGAAGGTCCGGAGTGAGGGTTGAAGGTCAGGAGTGAGGTTCGGAGTGAGGGTTGAAGGTCAGGAGTGAGGGTTGAAGGTCAGGAGTGAGGGTTGAAGGTCAGGAGTGAGGGTTGAAGGTCAGGAGTGAGGGTTGAAGGTCAGGAGTGAGGGTTGAAGGTCAGGAGTGAGGTCCGGAGTGAGGGTTGAAGGTCAGGAGTGAGGTTCGGAGTGAGGGTTGAAGGTCCGGAGTGAGGTCCGGAGTGAGGGTTGAAGGTCCGGAGTGAGGTCCGGAGTGAGGGTTGAAGGTCAGGAGTGAGGCTCGGAGTGAGGGATGAAGGTCAGGAGTGAGGGTTGAAGGTCAGGAGTGAGGGTTGAAGGTCAGGAGTGAGGTCCGGAGTGAGGGTTGAAGGTCAGGAGTGAGGTTCGGAGTGAGGGTTGAAGGTCCGGAGTGAGGTCCGGAGTGAGGGTTGAAGGTCCGGAGTGAGGGTTGAAGGTCAGGAGTGAGGGTTGAAGGTCAGGAGTGAGGTTCGGAGTGAGGGTTGAAGGTGAGGTCCGGAGTGAGGGTTGAAGGTCAGGAGTGAGGTCTGAAGTGAGGGTTGAAGGTCAGGAGTGAGGTCCGGAGTGAGGGTTGAAGGTCAGGAGTGAGGGTTGAAGGTCCGGAGTGAGGGTTGAAGGTCCGGAGTGATGGTTGAAGGTCCGGAGTGATGGTTGAAGGTCCGGAGTGATGGTTGAAGGTCCGGAGTGATGGTTGAAGGTCCGGAGTGAGGGTTGAAGGTCCGGAGTGATGGTTGAAGGTCCGGAGTGAGGGTTGAAGGTCAGGAGTGAGGTCCGGAGTGAGGGTTGAAGGTCCGGAGTGAGGGTTGAAGGTCCGGAGTGAGGGTTGAAGGTCCGGAGTGATGGATGTCAAAGTTGAAAGGGAGGGGACAGAACTACCCCCATCACTTCAGTCGTGACTTTCAACCAGCAGGAAACTGAAGAAATTGTTTTCCAACAACGACCAATAGGAATTTAACCTCATATCGCCTTAGAACTTATCAAACAGAATTTAGAACTTAGCCAGTCATACCCGAGAGATATCTGAGAAATAAGACTTGAAAAAAAGGCATCAAGTGATGCTAATTTCCAGTGAGCTAAGTACTCCGTCGTACGGTCCAGTACGCAGCTTGATCATCGGGTACACAGTGATGTACAAAGGTATATAAAGTAATACAATGGTACATGAATATATACAATGAGATACCTTTGTATACAAAGAAATACAAAGGTATACAAAGAAATACAAAGGTATACAGAGAAATACAAAGGTATACAGAGAAATACAAAGGTATACAGAGAAATACAAAGGTATACAGAGAAAGACATTGATATACAAATATATACAATGGTATACAAATGCGTACAATGGCATACAAATGTATACAATAGTATACACATATATACAGTGGACTACAAAGACACGCAATGGTATATAAAGATATACAATAATATACAACAATTACAAGAGTATACACGTATATATAATGGAATACGAAGAGGTGCAGAGGTATATCAAGATGTACAAAGTCCGTTACTTCTCGTGATAGTTCATACACTTGCCACTGTTGAACACAAATATAGTAACACCTTGTTAAGCTGAATTCAGGTGTTAAACAGATTTCATGAAGTATTACTACCTGACATACCCACCACACAGTACCCACCACACAGTACCCACCACACAGTACCCACCACACAGTACCCACCACACAGTACCCACCACACAGTTCCCACCACACAGTTCCCACCACACAGTACCCACCACACAGTACCCACCACACAGTACCCACCACACAGTACCCACCACACAGTACCCACCACACAGTACCCACCACACATTACCCACTACACAGTACCCACAACACAGTACCCACCACACATTACCCACTACACAGTACCCACCACACAGTACCCACCACACAGTACCCACCACACAGTACCCACCACACAGTACCCACCACACAGTACCCACCACACAGTACCCACCACACAGTACCCACCACACAGTACCCACCACACAGTACCCACCACACAGTACCCACCACACAGTACCCACCACACAGTACCCACCACACAATACCCACCACACAATACCCACCACACAGTACCCACCACACAGTACCCACCACACAATACCCACCACAGTACCCACCACACAGTACCCACCACACATTACCCACTACACAGTACCCACAACACAGTACCCACCACACATTACCCACTACACAGTACCCACCACACAGTACCCACCACACAGTACCCACCACACAGTACCCACCACACAGTACCCACCACACAGTACCCACCACACAGTACCCACCACACAGTACCCACCACACAGTACCCACCACACAGTACCCACCACACAGTACCCACCACAGTACCCACCAGTCTCTTCTGCTACCTGTGGATTATCATTCTCTTTTTCTCTATTCTTCCTACTAAAACGTACGCACTTCACTAACTCATTATATGGTATGTAGAGAAGTACTGTAAGGGAAGGAGGGTGGGAGAGTGGTGGGGATGTGGTGTGGGAGGGTGTGGTGGGGATGTGGATGTGGGAGGGTGTGGTGGGGATGTGGATGTGGGAGGGTGTGGTGGGGATGTGGTGTGGGAGGGTGTGGTGGGGATGTGGTGTGGGAGGGTGTGGTGGGGATGTGGATGTGGGAGGGTGTGGTGGGGATCAACGCCCCCGCGGCCCGGTGGATGACCTGGGAGGTTGTGGTGGGGATGTGGTGTGGGAGGGTGTGGTGGGGATGTGGTGTGGGAGGGTGTGGTGGGGATGTGGGAGGGTATGGTGGGGATGTGGTGTGGGAGGGTGTGGTGGGGATGTGGATGTGGGAGGGTGTGGTGGGGATGTGGATGTGGTAAGGTGTGGTGGGATTGTGCGTACTCACTTGTGGTTGCAGGGGTCGAGTCGCAGTTCTTGGCTGTGTGTGTGTGTGTGTGTGTGTGTGTGTGTGTGTGTGTGTGCGCGTGTGTGTGTGCGCGTGTGTGTGTGCGCGTGTGTGTGCGCGCGTGTGCGTGCGTGTGCGTGCGTGCATGTGCTAGTGTCAACCATGTGATAGTGGAGGTCATCACCCCAGCGGCCAGGTCATAGACCAGGCTTCCTGGGTGAGTGGTCAGAGAGGTCACACGTCTGGAGTTTTACCACTCACTTGCCATGAGTTCTAACCCCACCCGTACTGTCGCTTGTTTACAATCGTCTTATTATGACCTGACGAGTCATGTTACTGGTGCTTGTTGCACCACTAACAACCTGGCCAGTAAAAATATATTCATGGTGTGCAATAGCAAATTTGATGAATAAAACACTCGTGCAACACTTGGGTATCTTGAGGGGAAAGATACCCGGGTGTTGCACAAGTGTTGCACAAGTGTTGCACAAGAACATTGTAAAAATATGTTGAGTTCACTCATACAAGAATTCTCTTGGTAATTCACATTATATTTGAAGGGTGTTGAGAAGTCTTGGTGTCTTTATGCTTAAGGAAAGTGTGGGAAGCAACAGTAACAAATGGGAAAGGAGGTGGGGATAGGGTAGGTGGGAATGGGGAGTGAGCAGCAGCAGCAGCAGCAGCAGCAGCAGCAGTTTGCAGAGAGTGGGGTGGATGGTAGTGTGTGTAGGTGGGGAGGGGGAAGGTGGGGGTGAGAGGAGCAGCAGCAGCAGCAGCAGCAGCACCAGCAGCTTAACTTCTCAGATTAATCAAAGTCTCAAGAGATCAGACACTGCACCTCCACACCGGCTACCTGGGCTTACTGGGGGGGGGGAGGGAAGGGGGAGGAAGGGATGGACGAAGGGAGGGAAAGATGGAGGAGGAAACACGATGTGGAAGGCTTGAAAGGGAAGATGCGGGGAGATGGAGGGGAAGGCAGAGAGAAAAAGATAGAGATAGAGATAAAAGATAGAGAGAGAGAGATTAATAAAATCAATAGTGAACCAGTAAGTCAGTCAGTCATGGATTTACAGCAGCAAGATCAAAGATCAGGGAACGTGTGGTTTGAACCTATGGCAAGTGAGTCCTGAAACTCACAGGCAAGTAATCACAGACCAGGACTCGCCATAGGTTCAAGCCCCACCCGCTCCCTTGTCTGTTTGTAATCGTGTTATTAAGATTTCGTGAGTCCTGTTGAAGATAAACTTTGTCACAACTACTAGACCAGGCAAGCTAAACCTTATTACGATGACAAACCCTTAATAAAGTACCATACCTTCACCAGACTAGGAATCATCATGAATCACCAGTCACTTCAGGTACCAGAATGACTTCAAAAGTTGTCAGTAGCTTGGCTTTTACTTTACATATGGAGAGTTAGCAAAAAAAAAAAGCTGATAATTCTAACAACTTTTTCAAAATTGTTCAGAGATCAAATCCCATACCCCCATTATTTGGTTCCCATGCCCCCAAGGGGCATGGATACCCCCGGTTCAGAACCCATGTACTAGACCATTATTGCAGTATTACGGAGGCTTTTCAAGAAAACGAAAGTGTTCTCTACAAAGGTTTCGCTAAGCCATCTGACAACTGTGGTCATGGCTTGGTTGCTCACAACTATGGTCAGTAGGTATAACCAGGAAAGTATGACAATATATGCTAAATTATCTAAAAGAACACAAAATAGTACTGGTAGGCAAGACAATATCTAGTACCCAAGACGCAGTCCAGACCTTTAGTACCCCAAGACGCAGTCCAGACCTTTAGTACCCCAAGACACAGTCCAGACCTCTTTAGTACCCCAAGACACAGTCCAGACCTTTTTAGTACCCCAAGACACAGTCCAGACCTCTTTAGTACCCCAAGACACAGTCCAGACCTCTTTAGTGCCCAAAGACACGGTCCAGACGTCTTTAGTACCCCAAGACACAGTCCAGACGTCTTTAGTGCCCAAAGACGCGGCCCAGACGTCTTTAGTACCCCAAGACGCGGCCCAGACGTCTTCAGTACCCAATGACATGATTCAGACGTCTTTAGTACTCCAAGACACGGTCCAGACGTCTTTAGTACTCCAAGACACGGTCCAGACGTCTTTAGTACTCCAAGACACGGTCCAGACGTCTTTAGTACCCCAAGACGCGGCCCAGACGTCTTCAGTACCCAATGACATGATTCAGACGTCTTTAGTACTCCAAGACACGGTCCAGACGTCTTTAGTACCCCAAGACGCGGCCCAGACGTCTTCAGTACCCAATGACATGATTCAGACGTCTTTAGTACTCCAAGACACGGTCCAGACGTCTTTAGTACTCCAAGACACGGTCCAGACGTCTTTAGTACCCCAAGACGCGGCCCAGGCGTCTTTAGTACTCCAAGACACGGTCCAGACGTCTTTAGTACCCCAAGACGCGGCCCAGACGTCTTTAGTACTCCAAAACACGGTCTGGAAGCTTTTAGTACCCCAATAACACGGTCCAGACGCCTTTAGCCCCCCCCCCCCGAAAAAAAAAAAACGGTCCTGACGATGACTCGCCAGGACGGGTGCTGGCTCGGGGATCTTCTCCATGCGGTGACACGGCATGTTATTCCACTTCCTGACAATTCTAAGGCTAAAGAAATACTTTCTAACATAACTATGCTCATCTGAGTTTTCAAATTTCGGTTGTGGCCTCTTGTTGTTGTGTCCCAGCTCTTATACATTCTGTCCTTGTCCACCTTGCCAATTACTCTCAGTATTTTATACATCGTTATCATGTCCCCTTTATCCCTTATGTCTTCTAGTGCCGTCAGGTTGAATTCCCTTAGCCTCTCCTCACAGGACATACCCCTTAGCTCCCGGGCTAGTCTTGTTGCAAACTTTTGCACTTTCTCTAAGTTCTTAATGTGCTTAACCAGAAGTGAGTTCTACACTGGTGCTGCATTATGATCTGACGTACACGGTGTAGTGTCGTGAATGACTCCTTACTTAGACGTTGAAGAGTTATTACACATATCTGGTTTACCAGTCGCCCATAGGCTGCAGCAGTTAATTGGTTGTTGTGCGCCTCAAGATATGTGCTCGGGATGATGGTCATACCTTTACCTTTGATATACCTTTGAAGAGTTTCGAGAGTTTATCTGAGTCCGGCCATAGGCCAGGCTCGTCTGGTGCTTGCCTGGTCAACCAGGCTGTTGCTGCTGGAGGCCTGCTTCCTCACATATCCATCACAGCCTGGTTGATCTGGCATCTGGTGAAGATACTTGTCCAGTTTCCTCTTGAAGGCTTCTACACTTGGAAATATAAACACAAATGCAGTATAATGTGATCCTTTATTGACAACGTTTCACCCACACAGTGGGCTTTTTCAAGTCACACACGGATCTACCTGGGGTTGGAAGGTACGAGAGTATTTATAGGCATGTTCAGAATGTTGAGGTCAGGTGGAGAATGCTGCATCTGATGATCTACCGGGTGGGGTTATAGAGTCTTGGGTAGCTTGGCAGGGGTATTGGACAAGTTGTGAGTAGACCTTCTGCAGTGTTCTATGTTCTTATGTGGGATAGCGATGAAGAAGTTTCTTGGCGAGTGGTTCAGCTATGTTATAGAAGCCATTGTTCTGGTTGAAATTGTTGGCTCTACACTTGTTCCAACCGTGTTTCTGATATCTTCTGGTAAGATGTTGAATAGTCTGCGACCCCGAATGTTGATATAGTGTTCCCCTATTGTCTCCACCGTACCCCTGCTCCTCACTGGGTTTATTTTACACTTCCTCCCATATCTCACTCCAGTATGTTATGGCATTGTGCAGATTTGGGACCAAGCCCTCGAGTATTTTCCAGGTATATATTATCATGTCTCTCTCCTCGCTCCAATGAATACATGTTCAAGACTTGCAGATGTTCCCAGTAATTTAGGTGCTTTACAGGCTCGATGTGAGCCGTAAACGATCTCTGTATTTGTTCCAGCTCCGATATTTCTCCTGCTTTGAACGGGGCCGTCAGCACTGAGCAATATTCTAAGTGAGGGAGCGCTAGCGATTTGAAGAGTGCCAACATCGGCATTATTTCCCTTGTTTTGAAAGTTCTCAATACCCACCCCGTCATCTTCCTGGCTGTCGTGATCTTTGTCTTGTTATGGTCTTTAAAAGAAAGGTCCGCTGACATAATTATTCCTAGGTCTTTTACGTGTTCCTTTCGTTCTATTTGGTGACCCTCTTGAGTTTTGTATATAGTGCTCCTTTTGAGTTCATTCTTTCCATATCTAAGCAGCTGGAACTTATCAACATTGAACGTCATGTTGTTCTCCACTGCCCACTAGAAAACCCTGTTTGTCTTCCTGTACTTCTTCCTGTACTTCTACCGTAGTGACTCGCTCAAGGAAGATCCTCTTCCTTGAGCGAGGTTTGCAGCCTTCGTCAGCCGTCGACCGTCTACGGTCTTCTGAGTCCTTCCCCAGGATTCATGACTTTGCACGTGGTGTGATTAGACTCCAGGAGCCGCTCTGTGTGTGTGTGTGTGTGTTATTTAGTGTCAGTATATTCACCTAGATCCCGCCAGCCTCTATACATGTTCTATTAAGTAAATAGTGAACACCTCAACATGTGACTGTCAAAAATTCACCCAGGTGTATACTCGCGAGTTATGTCCTTGTTGACACCTCGTTCGCGGTTCATCACCAGGTTGAATGTTCCAGCATAACTGTTCGCTAGATGAAACTTAAGCTGGCACGAGGGTAGATAAAGTAAGCGTGGAAAATGACACTTGACCAACTCAAGAGATTATATGTTTCATTTACTTTATACCAACCTTATATTAGTGAGATTATGCACAAGATTGTGGATTGCAGTCTACTTAATGAACAAGGAAAAGCGAAAACTTTACCTGTTCCCCAGGGTGTTGTAATTCTACCTGCGGGTTTGATGGTTTTAGACTCATTCAGAGGTCAGGTCAAGGTAGGTTGCCTATTGTGTCCTGCTAAATGCAGTCGTCGTATCTGACTCGTCAATCATTTATAACTAAGACTCCGCTTCAACGCACCGGCAATATCCTCGAAGACACAGTTCACTTCCAAGAATGTGGACTCCAGCTTATTTCAGGAAAGTCTACTAATGAAACTAAAATGAGTCTCGCTACTCTAATATCACTGAATAGACATTTAAATCACACGTCAGGTTAGAGGCAGAGATAAATATTTATCCTGTTCCCTAGTGCTTACATCACGGAAGATACACATTGTTTGACGCACAGCCATAGACTGATGCCTCGGGCATTAAAAGACCCGGACCTCCTGAACGCCGACGATCCCCTGGGGCAATGTTGACAAATGGTTGGTAAAGAAGTGTGTTAATTAATCACCACTGATACATCAGAGATGTGGGTGTAATTCTAGACATGGGAGACGGTGGTTCCCACTCACTCGTAGGAATGATGACTGTAAGCGTCTAGTGACACTCATGACTCCAGGGTGAGGAAACTATGTCACACTCCACAAAGGAAGTGGAAGGAATCATTACATTATTGTCTTTGTCTCATGTCCAATAGACAAAAATAGGACATGCATCATATTTTGTCACTACCTCTTTCTCCTGCTCTTGTTATAACTTCTCCCCTTCCTACCACTTCCCACGATCTTCATGCTACTTTTCATACTATTACCACCACAACTGACGCCACTTAACCACCAGTCACTCTTACCTCAACTTCCTAAAGCCTCTCCCTCTCACAGTACTTTTTAACTCTCCTCCTTAGGGTGAGTGCGTAGAATGAGAGGGGGAAGAGGTACAGGTAGTGTGTGTTCCTTGCAAAATAGAAATAAATTACCATAAAGGAAACAGATATTTCATTGGTTTGATTTAAAGGCTATACACTATTCACCACTCATCCAGAAATTTTTAATCCATACGACGGGGATTAAAATAATCTGTGTATGTACACTGAAAGCCATACACATCATGGTGTATATATATACACTGGCAGCCATACACATCATGTTGTACATATATACACCGACAGACATACACATCACGGTGAACATATATACACTGACAGACATACACATGGTGTATATATGTACACTGACAGCCATAAACATCATGGTGTACATATATACGCTGACATATACATCACGGTGTACATATATACGCTGACAGACATACACATCACAGTGTACATATATACACTGACACACATACATCACAGTGTACATATATACACTGACAGGCATACACATCACGGTGTACATATCTTTGCCAATAATTAACATATTTTCTAAATATACAACCTGTGTACTGTATTTTCCGTTCATTATTATTACTACTTAATTATTCCCAAAATGGGACCTGCAAAAAGTTGCCTGATACTTTTTTTCAACATTTCGATTTTATTTCTGTCATAAGTCTATCAACTTTTCCAATTACTTTCAAATTTTCACCACTTGTATAAAACACCGAAACGATGTAAAAAAAAAAAACAAATGTAGTATAATACGATCTGTTGGAGACTTGATAAAACCCACTGTGTGGGCGAAACGTTGTCAAAATAGGATCGCATTGTACTGCATTTGTTTTTAATTTTTTCAGTTTTGTACGGTAATGAGGACCAAATTCCATGAAAAATTATATTTACGTGCCCTGTGACCAAAGATGTTAGTCATTCCCAGCGTCCTGGAATGACTGGGATAACTTCCAAAATCCTCAGTGGCGAGGCTTCAAACGTTTGACTGATGTATCTTAACGTCAGGATATTTAATGACCGATGTATCTTAGGGTCAGGATATTTAATGACTGATGTGTCTTAGGGTCAGGATATTTAATGACTGATGTATCTTAGGGTCAGGATATTTAATGACTGATGTGTCTTAGGGTCAGGATATTTAATGACTGATGTATCTTAGGGTCAGGATATTTAATGACTGATGTATCTTAGCGTCAGGATATTTAATGACTGGTGTATCTTAGCGTCAGGATATTTAATGACTGATGTATCTTAGGGTCAGGATATTTAATGACTGATGTATCTTAGCGTCAGGATATTTAATGACCGATGTATCTTAGCGTCAGGATATTTAATGACTGATATATCTTAGCGTCAGGATATTTAATGACTGATGTATCTTAGGGTCAGGATATTTAATGACTGGTGTATCTTAGCGTCAGGATATTTAATGACCGATGTATCTTAGCGTCAGGATATTTAATGACCGCTGTATCTTAGGGTCAGGATATTTAATGACTGATGTATCTTAGCGTCAGGATATTTAATGACTGGTGTATCTTAGCGTCAGGATATTTAATGACTGATGTATCTTAGGGTCAGGATATTTAATGACTGGTGTATCTTAGGGTGAGGATATTTAATGACTGATGTATCTTAGGGTCAGGATATTTAATGACTGGTGTATCTTAGGGTCAGGATATTTAATGACTGATGTATCTTAGGGTCAGGATATTTAATGACTGGTGTATCTTAGGGTCAGGATATTTAATGACTGATGTATCTTAGCGTCAGGATATTTAATGACCGATGTATCTTAGGGTCAGGATATTTAATGACTGATGTATCTTAGGGTCAGGATATTTAATAACTGATGTGTCTTAGGGTCAGGATATTTAATGACTGATGTATCTTAGGGTCAGGATATTTAATGACCGATGTATCTTAGGGTCAGGATATTTAATGACTGATGTGTCTTAGGGTCAGGATATTTAATGACTGATGTGTCTTAGGGTCAGGATATTTAATGACTGATGTGTCTTAGGGTCAGGATATTTAATGACTGATGTGTCTTAGGGTCAGGATATTTAATGACTGATGTGTCTTAGGGTCAGGATATTTAATGACTGATGTGTCTTAGGGTCAGGATATTTAATGACTGATGTGTCTTAGGGTCAGGATATTTAATGACTGATGTATCTTAGGGTCAGGATATTTAATGACTGATGTGTCTTAGGGTCAGGATATTTAATGACTGATGTATCTTAGGGTCAGGATATTTAATGACTGATGTATCTTAGGGTCAGGATATATAATGACTGATGTATCTTAGGGTCAGGATATTTAATAACTGATGTGTCTTAGGGTCAGGATATTTAATGACTGATGTATCTTAGGGTCAGGATATTTAATGACCGATGTATCTTAGGGTCAGGATATTTAATGACTGATGTGTCTTAGGGTCAGGATATTTAATGACTGATGTGTCTTAGGGTCAGGATATTTAATGACTGATGTGTCTTAGGGTCAGGATATTTAATGACTGATGTGTCTTAGGGTCAGGATATTTAATGACTGATGTATCTTAGGGTCAGGATATTTAATGACTGATGTATCTTAGGGTCAGGATATTTAATGACTGATGTGTCTTAGGGTCAGGATATTTAATGACTGATGTATCTTAGGGTCAGGATATTTTGAATGACTGATGTATCTTAGGGTCAGGATATTTAATGACTGATGTGTCTTAGGGTCAGGATATTTAATGACTGATGTATCTTAGGGTCAGGATATTTAATGACCGATGTGTCTTAGGGTCAGGATATTTAATGACCGATGTGTCTTATGATATTTAATGACCGATGTGTCTTAGGGTCAGGATATTTAATGACCGATGTGTCTTAGGGTCAGGATATTTAATGACTGATGTGTCTTAGGGTCAGGATATTTAATGACTGATGTGTCTTTGGGTCAGGATATTTAATGACTGATGTATCTTAGGGTCAGGATATTTAATGACTGATGTATCTTAGGGTCAGGATATTTAATGACTGATGTATCTTAGGATCAGGATATTTAATGACTGATGTATCTTAGGGTCAGGATGTTTAATGACTGATGTATCTTAGGGTCAGGATGTCATGTAGGGGGGTATTGGAACGTAAGGGATATAAGTGGGGAATATGGGAGTAGGGGATTGTCAGTAGGTAGGGGACAGGCGAGGCAGTAGGAGGGATGAGTGCGGAGGTAGGTAGGTAATGTGAGTTCACTGGTGACTACATCTTCACCTCTCATTACTCTACACTCCACTCCACACTACTCACCCTCTCACTACTTTAGCTAAACATAAATAAATGGAGAAATGAGTAAATAACGGGGACAGTGAATATTACTATTCTACTCAAACACAGTTTATTATTAAGTCCTTGTACAATAATATATTTGGGAACAGGAGTACATCATTGGGGTTTAGATAAATGGGGTGGTACACATAAGCAGTGAGACAGGGAACACAATCAACTTGACGAAAATGAATATAACTTACAATATAGCACAGAGGACAGTTCACTACAGGAACTAAGCCACAGGTTCCAAGAACTACACAGCACGAGTACTGCTCCAAGCCAGTACTCTGCCCAATGTCTCCAACAGTCTCCTCCAGAGACTTCAGCAGCCTTCTCCCGAGCTCTGCACCCCAGCAGCAGCTCCGCTCGAATCTCCTGATCATGCTCTTCCTTGGGCTTTTATGGTGGTCCAAGCACCCTCCACAACCACGTGTACGACCTGACGCCTAGGTCTGACGCCGTCAAGAACAAAAGACCTCAGACGTGGGCGTGGCTACAGACGTTTGCCAAGGCAAGGTGTGACCATATAATTGGTTAAATTAGGTCTCCCCAGAGACCACACAAGCCCAGCTGGACTAATCACAAGGATATTTAATGACTGATGTATCTTAGGGTCAGGATATTTAATGACTGATGTATCTTAGGGTCAGGATATTTAATGACTGATGTATCTTAGGGTCAGGATATTTAATGACTGATGTATCTTAGGGTCAGGATATTTAATGACTGATGTATCTTAGGGTCAGGATATTTAATGACTGATGTGTCTTAGGGTCAGGATATTTAATGACTGATGTGTCTTAGGGTCAGGATATTTAATGACTGATGTATCTTAGGGTCAGGATATTTAATGACTGATGTATCTTAGGGTCAGGATATTTAATGACTGATGTATCTTAGGGTCAGGATATTTAATGACTGATGTATCTTAGGGTCAGGATATTTAATGACTGATGTATCTTAGGGTCAGGATATTTAATGACTGATGTATCTTAGGGTCAGGATATTTAATGACTGATGTATCTTAGGGTCAGGATATTTAATGACTGATGTATCTTATGGTCAGGATATTTAATGACTGATGTGTCTTAGGTTCAGGATATTTAATGACTGATGTGTCTTAGGGTCAGGATATTTAATGACTGATGTATCTTAGGGTCAGGATATTTAATGACTGATGTATCTTAGGGTCAGGATATTTAATGACTGATGTGTCTTAGGGTCAGGATATTTAATGACTGATGTATCTTAGGGTCAGGATATTTAATGACTGATGTATCTTAGGGTCAGGATATTTAATGACTGATGTGTCTTAGGGTCAGGATATTTAATGACTGATGTATCTTAGGGTCAGGATATTTAATGACTGATGTATCTTAGGGTCAGGATATTTAATGACCGATGTATCTTAGGGTCAGGATATTTAATGACCGATGTATCTTAGGGTCAGGATATTTAATGACTGATGTATCTTAGGGTCAGGATATTTAATGACCGATGTATCTTAGGGTCAGGATATTTAATGACCGATGTATCTTAGGGTCAGGATATTTAATGACTGATGTATCTTAGGGTCAGGATATTTAATGACTGATGTATCTTAGGGTCAGGATATTTAATGACTGATGTATCTTAGGGTCAGGATATTTAATGACTGATGTATCTTAGGGTCAGGATATTTAATGACCGATGTATCTTAGGGTCAGGATATTTAATGACCGATGTATCTTAGGGTCAGGATATTTAATGACCGATGTATCTTAGGGTCAGGATATTTAATGACTGATGTATCTTAGGGTCAGGATATTTAATGACTGATGTATCTTAGGGTCAGGATATTTAATGACTGATGTATCTTAGGGTCAGGATATTTAATGACTGATGTATCTTAGGGTCAGGATATTTAATGACTGATGTATCTTAGGGTCAGGATATTTAATGTATCTTAGGGTCAGGATATTTAATGACTATGTATCTTAGGGTCAGGATATTTAATGACTGATGTATCTTAGGGTCAGGATATTTAATGACTGATGTATCTTAGGGTCAGGATATTTAATGACTGATGTATCTTAGGGTCAGGATATTTAATGACTGATGTATCTTAGGGTCAGGATATTTAATGACTGATGTATCTTAGGGTCAGGATATTTAATGACTGGTGTATCTTAGGGTCAGGATATTTAATGACTGATGTATCTTAGGGTCAGGATATTTAATGACTGATGTATCTTAGGGTCAGGATATTTAATGACTGATGTATCTTAGGGTCAGGATATTTAATGACTGATGTATCTTAGGGTCAGGATATTTAATGACTGATGTATCTTAGGGTCAGGATATTTAATGACTGATGTATCTTAGGGTCAGGATATTTAATGACTGATGTATCTTAGGGTCAGGATAATTAATGACTGATGTATCTTAGGGTCAGGATAATTAATGACTGATGTATCTTAGGGTCAGGATAGCTCCTGTTAAGTTTCGTTTACGTAAAGGCAAATTTGTTGATGAAGTAAAATGGACACAACCTTGGAGTCGCTTGACTCCGTGGTATCACTGGAGAATAACTCGTCAGATCGACTTCAAATTTTCACAGGTATGGGTTCTTTAATACACGACTTACGTTGCTCTTCGATGTCTTAAGTCCCAATCTGTTAATTTTATCTAATATTAACGATATTTTTTTCATTCATTAACAAAGGAATACTTCATATAGTCAAAATATTATTAAAGAATCATTAAATAAAGTGATCACCCATAAGTTTAGTTTAACTTTGAGTCGTTGGAATCGGATCAATTACTGAACAATGCCTTTTATGGTCGGCTAAAAACTTTTAAACTGTGTAAATTTCCATTTGCCAGTTATTTTTAAGTAAATTATTATAAATGTCAAAACAGAGAATGCTTCTCCTGATCGTCTTCAAACCCTAAAAGCTGGTGTATCTTGGTTAGAATTATCTTTGTATAATTTTTGGGCTGTGTAAATGTCAATCTGTCACTTTTTTTTGCCAAATTTTATCACTGGATTTCCTCGTGGGTTTAGCGCTCAGTTTTGATTGTAATAACACAAAATATCATTGGATTTTTAAAGAAAAATTTAAATGTTTTTCTTAAGGGATTGTACAGGATCTTAAAAAACAAGTAAATGACAAAAGATTACTGCAAAAATATATCCGCGGATTTATGGCGATTTTTTTTCAGTTTAACGAGGGAAAACTTTCCTATTTTTCTAAATATTCTCAGCAACATTTTCGTTTAATTTCTCACAAATTTTCGTTTATTACTCGAGAATGCTACGGATTTCAACTCTGTTGTAATGTATCTTGGGCAAAATTTATGCGTCAATTTGCACGAGAGGTGCATTGTGCAAAATGGTACATAGGTCATTCCCAGATTTTGCTACCGTGTGATAGGCTGTGACAGGTGGTGATAGGCTCCCCTGATAGCCTTGAAAATGTAAACAGTGGTATTTCCTGTGAATAAATGGAAATGGTATTTCATGTGAATAAATAGTTTATAAAACGGACAATATGATACATGAGAACTTTGTGCAACATTCGGATATCTTTATTCCGGAAACGTTTCGCCAGCCAGTGACTTCTTCAGTCCAGTGCAGAGAAAGGTGGAAGACGACGAGGAGTCTGAGGTAATCAGTCCCTCAGCCTGGAAAGAGAGAGTTCTGCTCAATATTCTGGAACATTGTTCCCGAGTTTGGAACAAAAAACTTCTCCAGACTGAGGGGATCTTGATCCAGGGAATTGAACTTATCTCCCCCTTGCTTGGATCCAATCTGAATGCCTCTTATTCCACAGGCGTTATATAACCCCTACGAGTTTAGTGCATTCCTCTATTTAAATTGTAACAACTGAGAAAAGTATCAATCTTCAATGGTTGATGCACAGTATGAAATGGATGGATCGTTGCATGGGCTTAGGCTGTGTAGGCACAAATTTTGTTATTCTTTGCAATAACTGGAAAATGTATCTTCTGGTCAGCTTGAAACTTAGTGGTGATGTGTTGTCCTCCAGGGACACATTATTTTGATGTGTAAGTTATCATGTCAGTTTTATTATTCAAGACAGAGACACGCAACATATAGGAATCTTTATTGAGGAAACGTTTCGCCACACAGTGGCTTCATCAGTCCAATACAAAGTAAAAAGGTGTAAGGTGAGGAGGAGTTTGAGGTAATCAGTCCCTCAGTCTGGAGTCGATATGTTCAGTCCATCAATCTTGTAGAATGTACAGCATAGTGCCGTAGACGTGGCTTATATACTGTAGTCAGGTGAGGTGAAGCAGGAGGAGGCGGGATCATAGTGGTGCCATCCACTAGTCGAAGTAGGTCTTCGTCCAAAGGTTGGACAAGTTTCTCTATCTTCAACTAGTCGGTTTTCAACACCATTCATCACACACTTTATTATTCAAACTGGTTCCTCTGAGATAAATGGAGAATGTCTCTTTTGATCAGAAATAAGTCAATGTTTGACTTTAGTTAGTTATCTTAAGTTAAATCAACATAATGTTCTCTTGACCATAACATCGGTGAGCTACAAGACTCTTATTAAAAAGTGGTATATGTACACTAAACTTACTTAACAGTTGTACAAGAATGGTATACAATACCGACAAGATGAAATTGAGACACACGTATCTTTATTGTACACTGGATGACGAAACGTCTGCAATAAAGATACCCGGATGTTGCACATGTGTACTTAACAGTTGTTGTCTGAAAATCTGCTCAGTCTTATTTAAAAAAGTAGATTTTTGGCTAGTGTAGGTACCAATTTAATTTCTCTGGAAGAAATTGAAAAAATTAAAATAACGATTTGCATGCCATCGTTCTGAGTGTCGCATCTGATTAGCTTCAACCCTACAACTCTGATTACTTGTCAGTTCAATATCTGAGCGGCTTCAAGCTTAACGTGCTTCTGTATTTTAGGATATTGGTCTTTCTGATCCCCTTAAAAATCTGAATTAGATTTGGTCTGTATGTCCTGACTTACTAATTTTATAGAAGAAATTTGGATATTAAGTTTCCATATGACTTGTGAATGACTTTTCTGGTTTCCTTCAAGTTAACATAATGTTAAACTGCATTATTAACTTAGGCCGCACTATTCCAACTGCAAGAACTGTATAGGAGACTGAGGTTATAGAACAGAGGGATACCGTCCTCGAAGACTGGGGTTATAGAACAGAGGGATACCGTCCTCGAAGACTGAGGTTATAGAACAGAGGGATACCGTCCTCGAAGACTGAGGTTATAGAACAGAGGGATACCGTCCTCGAAGACTGAGGTTATAGAACAGAGGGATACCGTCCTCGAAGACTGAGGTTATAGAACAGAGGGATACCGTCCTCGAAGACTGGGGTTATAGAACAGAGGGATACCGTCCTCGAAGACTGTGGTTATAGAATATAGGGATACCTCCTCGAAGACTGGGGTTATAGAATACAGGGATACCGTCCTCGAAGACTGAGGTTATAGAACAGAGGGATACCGTCCTCGAAGACTGAGGTTATAGAACAGAGGGATACCGTCCTCGAAGACTGAGGTTATAGAACAGAGGGATACCGTCCTCGAAGACTGAGGTTATAGAACAGAGGGATACCGTCCTCGAAGACTGAGGTTATAGAACAGAGGGATACCGTCCTCGAAGACTGAGGTTATAGAACAGAGGGATACCGTCCTCGAAGACTGAGGTTATAGAACAGAGGGATACCGTCCTCGAAGACTGAGGTTATAGAACAGAGGGATACCGTCCTCGAAGACTGAGGTTATAGAACAGAGGGATACCGTCCTCGAAGACTGGGGTTATAGAACAGAGGGATACCGTCCTCGAAGACTGAGGTTATAGAACAGAGGGATACCGTCCTCGAAGACTGAGGTTATAGAACAGAGGGATACCGTCCTCGAAGACTGAGGTTATAGAACAGAGGGATACCGTCCTCGAAGACTGAGGTTATAGAACAGAGGGATACCGTCCTCGAAGACTGGGGTTATAGAACAGAGGGATACCGTCCTCGAAGACTGGGGTTATAGAATATAGGGATACCTCCTCGAAGACTGGGGTTATAGAATACAGGGATACTCTCCTCAGAAACTGGTGTTATAAAACACAGGGATACCTTCCTCGGATCGTACAGCCACCGAAATGCATCTGGTTAATATTTGTTGTTGTTGTTATTGTTATTATTAAGCGTCGTAGACGGTGTCGACGTAGAACAGTACAAACAAATGGAACCAGACGCATGTACCCTGGTAGAACCCCAGGTGAGGGAGATATCCCTCACCCCGGTGAGGGATACTTCTCCAGGTTCATCATAACACATCTGTCAAGCACACCTGTTACTTCCCACCATTAATGTCCCACACAAGTGTTAATTCACACCTTCACGCTCCCTCTCCCTGTAAACCCTCCGTGGTTCTCTCCCTGTAAAACCCCTTCTGTAGTTCTCTCCCTTTAAACCCCTCAGTGGTTCTCTCCCTGTAAACCCCTCAGTGGTTCTCTCCCTGTAAACCCCTCAGTGGTTCTGTCCCTGTAAACCCCTCAGTGGTTCTCTCACTGTAAACCCCTCAGTGGTTCTCTCCCTGTAAACCCCTCAGTGGTTCTCTCCCTGTAAACCCCTCAGTGGTTCTTTCCCTGTAAAATCCCTTCTGTAGTTCTCTCCATGTAAACCCCTCAGTGGTTCTCTCCCTGTAAACCCCTCAGTGGTTCTCTCCCTGTAAACCCCTCAGTGGTTCTCTCCCTGTAAACCCCTCAGTGGTTCTCTCTGTCTCAGTGGTTCTCTCCCTGTAAGCCCCTCAGTAGTTCTCTCCCTGTAAGCCCCTCAGTGGTTCTCTCCCTGTAAGCCCCTCAGTGGTTCTCTCCCTGTAAGCCCCTCAGTGGTTCTCTCCCTGTAAACCCCTCAGTGGTTCTCTCCCTGTAAGCCCCTCAGTGGTTCTCTCCCTGTAAGCCCCTCAGTGGTTCTCTCCCTGTAAACCTCTCAGTGGTTCTCTCCCTGTAAAACCCTCAGTGGTTCTCTTCCTGTAAAGCCCTCAGTGGTTCTCTCACTGTAAACCCCTCAGTGGTTCACTGTAAACCCCTCAGTGGTTCACTGGAAACCCCTCAGTGGTTCTCTCACTGTAAACCCCTCAGTGGTTCACTGTAAACCCCTCAGTGGTTCACTGTAAACCCCTCAGTGGTTCTCTCACTGTAAACCCCTCAGTGGTTCTCACTGTAAACCCCTCAGTGGTTCTCTCACTGTAAACCCCTCAGTGGTTCTCTCACTGTAAACCCCTCAGTGGTTCTCTCACTGTAAACCCCTCAGTGGTTCTCTCACTGTAAACCCCTCAGTGGTTCTCTCACTGTAAACCCCTCAGTGGTTCTCTCACTGTAAACCCCTCAGTGGTTCTCTCACTGTAAACCCCTCAGTGGTTCTCTCACTGTAAACCCCTCAGTGGTTCTCACTGTAAACCCCTCAGTGGTTCTCTGTAAAGCCCTCAGTGGTTCTCTGTAAAGCCCTCAGTGGTTCTCTGTAAACCCCTCAGTGGTTCTCACTGGAAACCCCTCAGTGGTTCTCTCACTGTAAACCCCTCAGTGGTTCACTGTAAACCCCTCAGTGGCTCTCTCACTGTAAACCCCTCAGTGGCTCTTTCACTGTAAACCCCTCAGTGGTTCTTTCACTGTAAACCCCTCAGTGGTTCTTTCACTGTAAACCCCTCAGTGGTTCTTTCACTGTAAACCCCTCAGTGGTTCTTTCACTGTAAACCCCTAAGTGGTTTTCTCCCTGTGAATCCACAGTAGTTCTCTCCCTATAAATAAACAGCATTTCTCCATGTAAACACAGTTCTCTCCCCGTAAACTCGGTTCTCTGTAAACTCTATGGTTTTCTCTGTAAACCCAGTTCTCTCACAGTGGTTCTCTTCCTGTCAACTCAGTGGTTATCTCCCTGTCAACTCAATGGTTTTTCTCCCTGTCAATTTACAAATGGTTCTTTCCCTGTAAACACACAGTGGTTATCTTCCTGTACTCTCAGTGGTTCTCTTCCCGTAAACTCTGTGGTTCTATCCGTACAAACTCAATGGTTCTCTCCCTGTAAACTCTCAATGGTTATCTCCCTGTAAACTCAGTCTTTATCTTCCAGTAAATCCTGGAATCCACAAAAACAACGAAGACAACGTGAGATCAGTTTTATGATCAAGGAAAGTGTACTGAGACAGTCAGCTGCCTTTTTTGACTGCTGCTCCACAACACACACATTCACCCACAACTTCCAAACACGTAAAAAAAATGCCCGTGATATCGTCCAGCATAAAAATAGTGAGACGAAAAAATGAAAAAAAAAATGGCACTTTTTTTTTGAGGGGGGCGGGGGGCAGGGGGAGGGGGGGAACGTTTCGCTCCTTGGACCTTCGTCACTTGAAATCAGAATATGGGTTGTTCGCGAGCGTAGTCATACCTGGTGGTCCTACAGTTACACTGTGCTGTGCATGGTAGTTCTACACTGCTTTACACAGTACTGTGCACAGTGATCCTACACTGTCATGCTGTATTAGACGAGTGACGTGTGCAAATTACAACATCAAAATCCATAATTTTTAAAGGGGTGGACGGGTAAGCCAGCGGAAGGCCTCGATCAAATGACCAAAAGTTGTGGGTCATCATATGACTAAGACCCGCGTCAGGATACATTTGTACTTTTTCCCGACGAACTTTACCCAACTTAACCCGACCTGTGTGCTCCCACGGCTGTCATTAATACACAAAACTCACTCGTGCTCCTCTCAAGGAGACTGTTATACAATCCTGGGTATCTTTATTTGTAGACGTTTCGCCATCCAGTGACTGGTTGGCGAAACGTCTACAAATAAAGATACCCAGATGTTCCACGTGTATCTAATTCATCTTGTTGGTACTGTATGCCATTCATGTTCACCTTAACACCCTGATGCTCTCAGTCTGACTGCTCTCAGCCTGACTGCTCTCAGCCTGACTGCTCTCAGCCTGACTGCTCTCAGCCTGACTGCTCTCAGCCTGACTGCTCTCAGCCTGACTGCTCTCAGTCAGACTGCTCTCAGTCAGACTGCTCTCAGCCTGACTGCTCTCAGCCTGACTGCTCTCAGCCTGACTGCTCTCAGCCTGACTGCTCTCAGCCTGACTGCTCTCAGTCTGACTGCTCTCAGCCTGACTGCTCTCAGTCTGACTGCTCTCAGCCTGACTGCTCTCAGTCTGACTGCTCTCAGCCTGACTGCTCTCAGCCTGACTGCTCTCAGCCTGACTGCTCTCAGCCTGACTGCTCTCAGCCTGACAGCTCTCAGCCTAACTGCTCTCAGGCTGATGGTCTCAGCCTGACTGCTGTCAGCCTGACTGCTCTCAGCCTGACTGCTCTCAGCCTGACAGCTCTCAGCCTAACTGCTCTCAGCCTGATGGTCTCAGCCTGACTGCTCTCCTCTGGGAAAAGTTCCACGTAAAATGCACTGTCTCACTTCTTAGCTGACATCAATTTATGGTACAACTTTCAGTTCCTTTTTGAAGTGGAACATAGATACTGCTGTTACTCTGACTTCCTTCTGAGCTGACATCAACTGATACTCTCATTGTGCCAATTTTGACGTTTTTTGCACGTGGACTCCACACTTCATCTGTCATTCAGTGCTCGACGGACCATACGAGTTTAGCATTTGTTTGGGCACTGAAGAAGCCACTGGTTGGCGAAACGTTTCCAGAATAAAGACTTCCAAATGTGGCACAACTCTCATCCGTACTTGAAAGTCCTTCACTGTTTTGCAACGTACAGTACTTCACTATACTGTGTACATCAATGTGTCTACGTAACTGTTCTTACGGGAGTCAAGTCAGAGCTCCTGGCCTCCAGTGCCTCTCCATACCTACCCTCGAAACTGTGGTTCTTGCCTCCTACTGCGTTCCACTTCCTACATTGAGACTATAACAATAAAGTATTTCCCAGTATGCCTTGTGTGACTGACAGCCATCTGTGTTCCCTGGCTCCCTATCCTTTACTCTGGAACAATTCGTCCCTATCCACTCTCACAAAGCCCCTCCTGATTATTTTGTATGTCATGGCCATGTTTTCCCTGGTTCTCCTTTCTTTCAGAGTTTATACAGTATGTGATCATCTATATGCTAACATAAGAATGTATATTAGTGTGCATGCTCCAGCATGCAAACAGAAGTAGCTGTAATGAACGTGGTCACTGACACTGAGAGAAGCGAAACGTAACGTTAAGTTCAAAACGTGTACACTCTTGAGATTACTTTGAGGCAATTTCGAGGTCACTAGCTCCGTCTCCCGGTCCAAGATCAGGTCTTCAGGCTGTTGGTGCCCCATTCAGACAGTTCAAGGTATGCACCACAGCCCGGCTGATCAGGAACCGACGTGAGAAACATATCAAGTTCCCTATTGCAGACAACCAGGAGTCTGCTCCTAAGTTCCGTCGTCATGATCATGAAAATGATCAGCAATAAACGGAATGACAGCAGGACAGTTATATTTATACACAATTTACGACGCAAACAACACTGACAGATTTTTAAAGTCGAGCAATTTAATCACATGATTTGCAAAATAAGTAATTTGTTAACATTTTAAAGCATTTGAAAGAAGTTAAATTTGTTGACACGTTCAATAAATCCCATCACTCCTTAGTGACTGTGTACCATCACTCCTTAGTGACTGTGTACCATCACTCCTTAGTGACTGTGTACCATCACTCCTTAGTGACTGTGTACCATCACTCCTTAGTGACTGTGTCCCATCACTCCTTAGTGACTGTGTATCATCACTCCTTAGTGACTGTGTACCATCACTCCTTAGTGACTGTGTACCATCACTCCTTAGTGACTGTGTACCATCACTCCTTAGTGACTGTGTACCATCACTCCTTAGTGACTGTGTACCATCACTCCTTAGTGACTGTGTACCATCACTCCTTAGTGACTGTGTATCATCACTCCTTAGTGACTGTGTACCATCACTCCTTAGTTACTGTGTACCATCACTCCTTAGTGACTGTGTACCATCACTCCTTAGTGACTGTGTATCATCACTCCTTAGTGACTGTGTACCATCACTCCTTAGTGACTGTGTATCATCACTCCTTAGTGACTGTGTACCATCACTCCTTAGTGACTGTGTACCATCACTCCTTAGTGACTGTGTATCATCACTCCTTAGTGACTGTGTACCATCACTCCTTAGTGACGGTGTACCATCACTTAGTGACTGTGTACCATCACTTAGTGACTGTGTACCATCACTTAGTGACTGTGTACCATCACTTAGTGACTGTGTACCATCACTACTTAGTGACTGTGTACCATCACTACTTAGTGACTGTGTACCATCACTCCTTAGTGACTGTGTACCATCACTTAGTGACTGTGTACCATCACTTAGTGACTGTGTACCATCACTTAGTGACTGTGTACCATCACTACTTAGTGACTGTGTACCATCACTACTTAGTGACTGTGTACCATCACTCCTTAGTGACTGTGTACCATCACTTAGTGACTGTGTACCATCACTTAGTGACTGTGTACCATCACTTAGTGACTGTGTACCATCACTTAGTGACTGTGTACCATCACTTAGTGACTGTGTACCATCACTCCTTAGTGACTGTGTACCATCACTACTTAGTGACTGTGTACCATCACTCCTTAGTGACTGTGTACTACCACTCCTTAGTGACTGTGTACCATCACTCCTTAGTGACTGTGTACCATCACTCCTTAGTGACTGTGTACCATCACTCCTTAGTGACTGTGTACCATCACTCCTTAGTGACTGTGTACCATCACTCCTTAGTGACTGTGTACCATCACTCCTTAGTGACTGTGTACCATCACTCCTTAGTGACTGTGTACCATCACTCCTTAGTGACTGTGTACCATCACTCCTTAGTGACTGTGTACCATCACTCCTTAGTGACTGTGTACCATCACTCCTTAGTGACTGTGTACCATCACTCCTTAGTGACTGTGTACCATCACTCCTTAGTGACTGTGTACCATCACTCCTTAGTGACTGTGTACCATCACTCCTTAGTGACTGTGTACCATCACTCCTTAGTGACTGTGTACCATCACTCCTTAGTGACTGTGTACCATCACTCCTTAGTGACTGTGTACCATCACTCCTTAGTGACTGTGTACCATCACTCCTTAGTGACTGTGTACCATCACTCCTTAGTGACTGTGTACCATCACTCCTTAGTGACTGTGTACCATCACTCCTTAGTGACTGTGTACCATCACTCCTTAGTGACTGTGTACCATCACTCCTTAGTGACTGTGTACCATCACTCCTTAGTGACTGTGTACCATCACTCCTTAGTGACTGTGTACCATCACTCCTTAGTGACTGTGTCCCATCACTCCTTAGTGACTGTGTACCATCACTCCTTAGTGACTGTGTCCCATCACTCCTTAGTGACTGTGTACCATCACTCCTTAGTGACTGTGTACCATCACTCCTTAGTGACTGTGTACCATCACTCCTTAGTGACTGTGTACCATCACTCCTTAGTGACTGTGTACCATCACTCCTTAGTGACTGTGTACCATCACTCCTTAGTGACTGTGTACCATCACTCCTTAGTGACTGTGTACCATCACTCCTTAGTGACTGTGTACCATCACTCCTTAGTGACTGTGTACCATCACTCCTTAGTGACTGTGTACCATCACTCCTTAGTGACTGTGCACCATCACTCCTTAGTGACTGTGCACCATCACTCCTTAGTGACTGTGCACCATCACTCCTTAGTGACTGTGCACCATCACTCCTTAGTGACTGTGCACCATCACTCCTTAGTGACTGTGCACCATCACTCCTTAGTGACTGTGCACCATCACTCCTTAGTGACTGTGCACCATCACTCCTTAGTGACTGTGCACCATCACTCCTTAGTGACTGTGTACCATCACTCCTTAGTGACTGTGTACCATCACTCCTTAGTGACTGTGTACCATCACTCCTTAGTGACTGTGTACCATCACTCCTTAGTGACTGTGTACCATCACTCCTTAGTGACTGTGTACCATCACTCCTTAGTGACTGTGTACCATCACTCCTTAGTGACTGTGTACCATCACTCCTTAGTGACTGTGTACCATCACTCCTTAGTGACTGTGTACCATCACTCCTTAGTGACTGTGTACCATCACTCCTTAGTGACTGTGTACCATCACTCCTTAGTGACTGTGTCCCATCACTCCTTAGTGACTGTGTACCATCACTCCTTAGTGACTGTGTACCATCACTCCTTAGTGACTGTGTACCATCACTCCTTAGTGACTGTGTACCATCACTCCTTAGTGACTGTGTACCATCACTCCTTAGTGACTGTGTACCATCACTCCTTAGTGACTGTGTACCATCACTCCTTAGTGACTGTGTACCATCACTCCTTAGTGACTGTGTACCATCACTCCTTAGTGACTGTGTACCATCACTTAGTGACTGTGTACCATCACTCCTTAGTGACTGTGTACCATCACTCCTTAGTGACTGTGTACCATCACTCCTTAGTGACTGTGTACCATCACTCCTTAGTGACTGTGTACCATCACTCCTTAGTGACTGTGTACCATCACTCCTTAGTGACTGTGTACCATCACTCCTTAGTGACTGTGTACCATCACTCCTTAGTGACTGTGTACCATCACTCCTTAGTGACTGTGTACCATCACTCCTTAGTGACTGTGTACCATCACTCCTTAGTGACTGTGTACCATCACTCCTTAGTGACTGTGTACCATCACTCCTTAGTGACTGTGTACCATCACTCCTTAGTGACTGTGTACCATCACTCCTTAGTGACTGTGTACCATCACTCCTTAGTGACTGTGTACCATCACTCCTTAGTGACTGTGTACCATCACTCCTTAGTGACTGTGTACCATCACTCCTTAGTGACTGTGTACCATCACTCCTTAGTGACTGTGTACCATCACTCCTTAGTGACTGTGTACCATCACTCCTTAGTGACTGTGTACCATCACTCCTTAGTGACTGTGTACCATCACTCCTTAGTGACTGTGTACCATCACTCCTTAGTGACTGTGTACCATCACTCCTTAGTGACTGTGTACCATCACTCCTTAGTGACTGTGTACCATCACTCCTTAGTGACTGTGTACCATCACTCCTTAGTGACTGTGTACCATCACTCCTTAGTGACTGTGTACCATCACTCCTTAGTGACTGTGTACCATCACTCCTTAGTGACTGTGTACCATCACTCCTTAGTGACTGTGTACCATCACTCCTTAGTGACTGTGTACCATCACTCCTTAGTGACTGTGTACCATCACTCCTTAGTGACTGTGTACCATCACTCCTTAGTGACTGTGTACCATCACTCCTTAGTGACTGTGTACCATCACTCCTTAGTGACTGTGTACCATCACTCCTTAGTGACTGTGTACCATCACTCCTTAGTGACTGTGTACCATCACTCCTTAGTGACTGTGTACCATCACTCCTTAGTGACTGTGTACCATCACTCCTTAGTGACTGTGTACCATCACTCCTTAGTGACTGTGTACCATCACTCCTTAGTGACTGTGTACCATCACTCCTTAGTGACTGTGTACCATCACTCCTTAGTGACTGTGTACCATCACTCCTTAGTGACTGTGTACCATCACTCCTTAGTGACTGTGTACCATCACTCCTTAGTGACTGTGTACCATCACTCCTTAGTGACTGTGTACCATCACTCCTTAGTGACTGTGTACCATCACTCCTTAGTGACTGTGTACCATCACTCCTTAGTGACTGTGTACCATCACTCCTTAGTGACTGTGTACCATCACTCCTTAGTGACTGTGTACCATCACTCCTTAGTGACTGTGTACCATCACTCCTTAGTGACTGTGTACCATCACTCCTTAGTGACTGTGTACCATCACTCCTTAGTGACTGTGTACCATCACTCCTTAGTGACTGTGTACCATCACTCCTTAGTGACTGTGTACCATCACTCCTTAGTGACTGTGTACCATCACTCCTTAGTGACTGTGTACCATCACTCCTTAGTGACTGTGTACCATCACTCCTTAGTGACTGTGTACCATCACTCCTTAGTGACTGTGTACCATCACTCCTTAGTGACTGTGTACCATCACTCCTTAGTGACTGTGTACCATCACTCCTTAGTGACTGTGTACCATCACTCCTTAGTGACTGGGTACCATCTCTTCCAAGTGACTGGGTACCATCACTCCTTAGTGACTGTGTACCATCACTCCTTAGTGACTGTGTACCATCACTCCTTAGTGACTGTGTACCATCACTCCTTAGTGACTGGGTACCATCACTCCTTAGTGACTGGGTACCATCTCTTCCACGTGACTGGGTTCCATCTCTTCCAAGTGACTGGGTTCCATCTCTTCCAAGTGACTGGGTACCATCTCTTCCAAGTGACTGGGTACCATCTCTTCCAAGTGACTGGGTACCATCTCTTCCAAGTGACTGGGTACCATCTCTTCCAAGTGACTGGGTACCATCTCTTCCAAGTGACTGGGTACCATCTCTTCCAAGTGACTGGGTACCATCTCTTCCAAGTGACTGGGTACCATCGTGTGTCAGAACAAAGCAGGAGTCATTGGCTGGAACAAGGTCATTATTTAACCCATCGTAATTAAGGTTAATTAAATGTTTGAAAGTGCCGCTGGATCAGAGAGAGAGAGAGAGAGAGAGAGAGAGAGAGAGAGAGAGAGAGAGAGAGAGAGAGAGAGAGAGCCAGCCAGCCAGCCAGCATATTCAGCTCTGTAGATAAATGGTTCCGAGAACCGAGAAGTTGATGAATTAGACACATGTGGAACACTTGGGTATCTTTATTTAGGAAACGTTTCGCCACACAGTGGCTTCATCAGTCCTATACAAAGAAGGATAGTGAAGATCAGGAGTAGTTTGAGGTAATCAGTCCCCCAGCCTGGAGTCAATGTAATCAGTCCATCAATCTTCATTGAAGAACTAATTACATCGACTCCAGGCTGAGGGACTGACCTCACACTCCTCCTGATCTTCACCGTTCTTCTTTGTATTGGACTGATGAAGCCACTGTGTGGCGAAACGTTTCTACGATAAAAATACCCAAGTGTTGCACGTGTGTCTAATTTACCATATTCAGGTCTACGTTAGGGACAAAGGTAATTATTTCTTTCTCTAAGTACAAAATTTTTACACTATTGTGGCATGGGGTCGCCCAGACAAGGCGGTCTCTGGCCACTTTGGTCCCTACTCTCTCTCCAGGACCACAATGGAAATTAGTAAGTTTGACTGTTTTGGGTTATCCTAGGTAATTTACACATGTTAAACTATATGATAATTATACTTGTGTGTACGTGTACCTACATAAACTTACCAAACCATCCATAAAACCTAACATCCAGTGAACCACGCAAACAACTATCCAGCGCTGTATACTAACAGCCAATCTAGGGCGAGAAAGACTGGAGAGACAGACAACACTGAGAACCTTCTCTGAACGTGTACAAACATCTAAGCAGCGCTGTATGACCCTTATGGGTTTAGAGATTAGTTTTGGCTACAATAATAATCGAGCAAGTCTCTACAGTTGTACTTCCTTGGAATGTAGGCGAGACAGGTACATTATAATTTACACCTGGGAAAGCCTAGAGGGATTGGTCCCAAACCTGCACACAAAAATCACCTCCTTTGACAAGAGACTTGGCAGACGGTGTAGAGTACCTGCAATATAAAGCAGTGGGTCAAATAGTACACTGAGAGAACTTTGCAAGTTTAAGACGACCACGACTTTTCAACGACCTCCCTCCGTCCACAAGTAAACCTTTGTCTTCAAGAGAGAATTTAAGTTTCTAAAAATCAGTTCCTGACAGCCCGACTGTGGTGCATATTTTGGACTGCGTGCAACCAGCAGCAACAGTCTGGTCAGTCAGGCCCCGGGTGGCTGGGACGACGACCCCCGGAAGTGGCGTAAGGTAAAGTTATCTATCCAACCTATCATCCAGCCATCCAGCTAAGCAATCAACCACTTTTCTCTACAGACATTATGGATGATTATGCAAATTAAGTAATAACATGCAAGTTAGGTTGGTCTAACGTAAATATTGGTGATAAACTGTCCGCTCATGAATAACACTGCCATCATACTTACTAATTACCTCTTGTGGTTAATAACCTGACAAATCTCAGGGCTCAGGGAAAGGTCATAAGAGGACCTAAGGAATCTGGACAGTGTTCTTGGGGGTCAACGCCCCCTCGACCCGGTCCCAGACCAGGCCGCCTGGAGGATCAAGGTCTGATCGACCAGGCTGTTACTGCTGGTCACATGCAGTTCAGTATACGAACTACAGCCCGGCTGATCAGGAGCTGACATTAAGAACCTATCTAGTTTCCACTTAAAGACAGCCAAGGAACTATTGTTAATCCCCGTTATGTATGGTAGGAGGCTGCTGTATGCATATGGCACCTGCTTTTTATTTGTGTATTATGCACCGGCTGCCGAGCCTCTTAGTGAAGGTGATTTGTGTATGCAAACTGACGACCAATCCCTCTAGGACTTTCCAGGTGTAAATTATGACGAATCTTTCTCGTCCGCATTCCAAGGAGTGCAAGTAAAACGTTCCCAGTAATTTACGTGCTTAGTGTACTTACACGTGCAGTGAAGGTTCTCTGCACATTCTCTACATCTGCAATTTTAAATGCCTTAAAAGGGGCTGTGAGTGTACAGCAACATTCCAGCCTAGAAGGAACAAGTGGCTTTAAGATGATCATCATTGGCTTGACGTCTCTTGTTCTGAAGGTTCTCATTATCCATTCGGTTAGTTTCCTCGCAGCTGGGATGACACTGTTGTGATGCTTCGGATTTAATGACATCACTCTGAGTATATTTCATATATTATCTTTTATTTCTTCAATTTATCCAAAACAGAGTAACTGATATTTCTCCTCGTTGAACATTGCTTCCTGCGGCCTACAGTAAAACGCCGTTTATATCAGCTTAGAAATTTGGTGTGTCCTCGATGGATGTCGCATGCAAATTCTAGTATATGCAAAGGATGATACGGTGATATGATTTATGTCTGTAAGTCAGATATGAGGATGAGGACAAGGATGGGGGGAAAGTACTGTACCTTGGAGAAGAGAGCTTTTCACAGTGGCAGCCTCTGCTTACTGATATATTTTGCGTTGTGTGTGTTAGAAAGTGAAGACTCACGTTTCCAGTTATTCCTCTTCCATGAATTTTTGTGCGCTGTTACGCTATGGTCGCATTTGTCGAAGGCTTTTGCAAAGTCTGTTTACTACATGCACATTTTTTTTTTTTTTTTGCCGTTCATTGGACTCAAGACTATGTCATAGTGGTCCAGCAGACGCTAGAGGCAGGAGTGACCTACTCTGAACCCATGATGACCTGGGTTATGCAAGTGTTATGAGTCCAAGTGGTTGATAGTCTTGCTTAAAACCCTGTCAGTGGTTTTCATAATGTGGGACGTTAGTGATATCGGTCTACAGTGTGTGAGCCGGGGGTCGAGTGCATCATCATGTCAGTGGCTTTACCAAAGTCAGGTGGGGGTGAGTTATGTCAAAAATTTTCGAGACATTAACAAGGTTTTGAGTCTCGTTCATGAAGAATTCGTTCGGATTATTAACCTTAAGTCGTCTTAACACGGTCGTATTGATACTACAGTATCTCACTAGTTTCTTTGTTGTCATCAGTGTAAGTCTCAACTTGTTTCAACAAGGTCCCGACACTGGCCGCGGCTTTTGCTCTAGATCTGGAATGTGAGAAGTATTTATTATTTTAGATGTCTTTGAACTTCGTTAATTGCTTTTAGGTCTTTGTCTCTTCTGGACTTGGTATGATTCATTCAACTTGAGTTCAATATTTTCTATTTATCTACCCAATGCTTCCTTCCGCACTTAAAATAGTCTAGTTCCCTTGTTCTATGATTCTTCGTCTTCGCCTGCAATTATTATCTTTTTTCTCTGTGGTATATGCCTCGGGCATATACCACTGAATCATGTTAATCAATATATCTTCCCAGCATGTTTCATTACGGACATGATTTATTTAATCCCAGTTGATATTCTTGTTGGTAAAAGCTGAATTTGGTGAAAACATCCTCAAGGTCGTGTTTTTCAGGTCAGGACCACTGTGCATGCAGGTCTGAAATTCAGTTGATTCTAATCTGAATGTACCGTATTCGACACCATGATATTCCGTACAGGATTATCGTTATATTATTCTTAAATATAAGGTCAGGGGTATTGACTAGTATTGTCGGCTCCACTAATTTCTGACTTAAGTCAAATGTTACTAGTTCCACTACAAGCAGTTCATTTGAGTGGGAATGTTCAACTGTGCTACCTCCTGGGATATTCTGTGATATTACACTATATTCTACACTTTTTTGTTTTAAATGTCTTAAGCTGACATCACCAAACAACAAGATATTTGAGGCTAGGGTTGAAAGATTGTTTAAACAGTATTAAATTTTCGACAGTTGCCTGAAACTGTTGGGAAGTTATATTCTGCGGCTCATATACAGCCACAATGACTAGGATTTGGTTCTCAATTCTTACATAACGTCACGTATATTTGTGGAATTAACTCTGCATATAAGCGACTTAGTGACTAACAGGCCAACCCACAACCCCTTGTTATCTGTTTTCTTCCCTCGCATCTAGTTAAGGTGTACTCAAATGTCTGTATTTCGTTGTTAACGTGTTCTTTTGTGTGTGTATGAAAGCTGTAAACTTTACAGCTCTCACAGAAACCCCACACAAAAGAACCCTTTAATAACGAAACATATCTGGGTACATCTTAACTAGATCCGACGGAAAAAAAACAGGTAACAAAAAGGTTGGAGGGTTGACCAGTGGAACCATTGCATTTGACTCTGCGAGCAGTCCGTTGATAAATAGTATTTTCTTATTGGTGGATGGTTTAGGCTCTTTATATTTACAAAAACAAATATGTGCTTGTTGAGGGGATGTTTTTGTTGGCATCAATATCTGTGGTTCTGGAGTGAAGGCAGAAACAAATGGTCTCAAACATGTGTATCAGTGGCTGTCATGTTACCTGTGACCAATTTAGAGGGTAATTTTACTTTTCCAGGCCACACTACGGGACACACTACATTGTTGACTTTACGATCAATCATGCTCTTAGTGCCAGTGACTGGCAGACCTACATTACTCAACACGATGCACTTGATAACGTACTTCTTACCTTACGAAAAAAATCATAGGAATAATTAGTAAAATGGGTTCTCTAACTCTATCGATTACACATGTTTTACTCATCTGTGTGAAGCTTCTTCAGTCAAATACAGAAGTAAATAGATATGGAGGCAGCAGCAGCAGTGGCAAGATAAAGATGATGTGAACAGTCTACAACCTTGTAGTAGTAGTTTTCGAGGTGATCAGTCCCTTAGCCTGCAGAAGAGTTCAGTTCCATAGTCAGGAATAATGTGAAGCTGAAGCATCAGTATAGAGACTTATATACTGCCGGAAGTGGTGAACTGATCACATCATTACCTCGCTGCTACTACTACTGCTGCTATCTCTACATTTATTCTCCTTTGTATCTGACTGAAAAAGTCTACCGCGTAGGCGAAACGTTTCAACAATATACCAAACTGATCTACTTACATCTACGAATATTGTATACCGCAACTTAGCTGTATCTTGGAATAAAGGACATCTTCCACAACTTTATTACTTGTAATGGGTGAAGAGTGTTCGAGGAACTGATCACAAAGCTCCTGGAGAGCGAAACGTTGCCACTGTGTCCATTTTGAGGGACTTGCTTAGCATGGGCCAGTAGGTTTGTTACAGTGCTATTCAGTTCTTACCTTCTGCTGTTACTAATGGACCTCGCCTCCTGCAGCGCCTTCCAGAGGTTCTGTGCCTCACCTTGACAGCATACAAGTCTTCATTCTGATGATTCAGTTTCACACTGTTCCACAATATGGAACTGTGCTCTTCCCCAGGGTAAGGGACTGACCACCACCACCACCACCACTACTACTACAAGGCTGATGGATTGATCACATCGTTTTTACCTCCCCAATACTGCAGTCTCCATATTTATTCTCTGCATTGGACTGAGTAAGCCTACCGTGCAGGCGAAACGTTTCATGTGTCTTGATCATCAACTTGCCAGTATTGTATATTATTAATAAAACTGCAGGAGATACTTACCAGTTTCTTCAAGTTGGTAACTACTACACAGGTCATACGTACCTGCAAAGATAACAACACTTGTTAAAACCTGTGTATGTGTGTTAAATATAAATAATGTGATAAGACTGCAAGCTCTTTTTTCACTATTACTGCTACCACCACTGTTCCTACTGTTACTACTACTACTACTAATTTTGGAACTACTACTACTGCTACCACCAACCAACCCCACCTATCAACCACCATCACCATTGCTACCTTCTCCTCACCCCCTTCCCCTACAATACTGTTTTTTGGCCTTAACTTTTCTCACTCAGTTGTATCTTCACAATAGTCAAGGTTTCTCTCCCAAGTGTCGGTTGTTGGTGAATTATCTCAGTTACGGCATTGTGACTTTATTACAAATAACAAAGAATACTATGAAGATTAAGGGATCAGTCACCGCCGAGTGGGAATCAGTCACCACAGAGTTGGAAGCCTCTTCAAGGAAGAGGGCGAGGGGTTCCCTGAGTTTTTGATGCCGGTGAAACCTCCTCCATTCTAGGAACTGAAACCACCCTCCTCATCCTCCAGTCAAACCTGATTCTTCCCACTGTCCCATGAGTTTAACGCTCAACATGAACCAAAACGAGAATGCGTTGCACTACTGTCAGCGCGCACTAACAGCTCGATTGATCAGGCGAGCAACCAGAAGGCCTTGTCTGGAACCAAACCGCAAGAGACGATGACCTCTGGAAGCGACTCCATGTAACCTCCAGTATCTCCGTTACAACAAACAGTGAAGGTGCCAGGATCGTACCTTGCGGTACTGAACTTCGCTAAAACTTCCTTCGCTTACTGCCACTTGTTGTAATGTTACAAATATGAAAATCTATTTCCTTACCTACTGACCCATTTCATTTTTAACTATCACCTCTTGCTCACATATGTCTTTCTGTGCAAAATGTGCACACATCGGGCGAAACATTACACAATGAAGATACACACGTGTCGGAAAAGTGTCTCCTGATAGTCTTTTGATAGTCCTTTACCGGTAAGATCTTACTGCTGTTAACCTGGTGTTGTAAGAATAGGCTTAGCTGAGATAGGTAAGACCTTACTGCTATTAACCTGGTGTTGTAAGAATAGGCTTAGCTGAGATAGGTAAGACCTTACTGCTATTAACCTGGTGTTGTAAGAATAGGCTTAGCTGAGATAGGTAAGACCTTACTGCTATTAACCTGGTGTTGTAAGAATAGGCTTAGCTGAGATAGGTAAGACCTTACTGCTATTAACCTGGTGTTGTAAGAATAGGCTTAGCTGAGATAGGTAAGACCTTACTGCTATTAACCTGGTGTTGTAAGAATCTTACTGCTGTTAACCTGGTGTTGTAAGAATAGGCTTAGCTGAGATAGGTAAGACCTTACTGCTATTAACCTGGTGTTGTAAGAATAGGCTTAGCTGAGATAGGTAAGACCTTACTGCTATTAACCTGGTGTTGTAAGAATAGGCTTAGCTGAGATAGGTAAGACCTTACTGCTATTAACCTGGTGTTGTAGGAATAGGCTTAGCTGAGATAGGTAAGACCTTACTGCTATTAACCTGGTGGTGTAAGAATGGGCTGAACTGGATTGTTGTCCTGGATTGAGACTTCCTGGATTTCCATAACACAGGTAATTTACATTCTTAGCACCCTCTCAAAGGTTTTAATGATGTAATTAGTGCTGCTGGGCTGTAGTTTTTGCTCTCGTTCTGCCGCTTCAGTTATATAGCTAGACTGTTTGTCCTCCACTCTTCAGTCCTGTGGCCAATGTAAAGGAGTGTACAAAGTGACGCCTCTGGCGTTACTGCTGCTGCTTCAACTTGTTCAACTTCTCCGAGCATATGCTGTACTGTTATAGAATTTATGTACTAAACACATCGATTCCAGGCTGAGGGACTGATTACCTCAAACTTTTACTAGCATTTTTTTCTAGCGTTCTTTTTTACTGGATTGATGAAGCCACTGTGTGGTGAAATGTTTTCTCAGTAAAGATTACCAGATGTTGCACAAGTGTGGTGTGTCGTGTTCTCATCCTTCAAGGTGGTGTGTCGTGTTCTCATCCTTAAGGGTGGTGTATGTCGTGTTCTCATCCTTCAGGGTGGTGTGTGTCGTGTTCTCATCCTTCAGGGTGGTGTGTCGTGTTCTCATCCTTCAGGGTGGTGTGTGTCGTGTTCTCATCCTTCAGGGTGGTGTGTCGTGTTCTCATCCTTCAGGGTGGTGTGTCGTGTTCTCATCCTTCAGGGTGGTGTGTCGTGTTCTCATCCTCCAAGGTGGTGTGTCGTGTTCTCATCCTCCAAGGTGGTGTGTGTCGTGTTCTCATCCTCCAAGGTGGTGTGTGTCGTGTTCTCATCCTCCAAGGTGGTGTGTGTCGTGTTCTCATCCTTCAGGGTGGTGTGTGTCGTGTTCTCATCCTTCAAGGTGGTGTGTGTCGTGTTCTCATCCTTCAAGGTGGTGTGTGTCGTGTTCTCATCCTTCAGGGTGGTGTGTCGTGTTCTCATCCTTCAAGGTGGTGTGTCGTGTTCTCATCCTTCAGGGTGGTGTGTCGTGTTCTCATCCTTCAAGGAGGTGTGTCGTGTTCTCATCCTTCAGGGTGGTGTGTGTCGTGTTCTCATCCTTCAAGGTGGTGTGTGTCGTGTTCTCATCCTTCAAGGTGGTGTGTCGTGTTCTCATCCTTCAGGGTGGTGTGTCGTGTTCTCATCCTTCAAGGTGGTGTGTCGTGTTCTCATCCTTCAAGGTGGTGTGTCGTGTTCTCATCCTTCAAGGTGGTGTGTGTCGTGTTCTCATCCTTCAGGGTGGTGTGTCGTGTTCTCATCGTTCAAGGTGGTGTGTGTCGTGTTCTCATCCTTCAGGGTGGTGTGTGTCGTGTTCTCATCCTTCAGGGTGGTGTGTGTCGTGTTCTCATCCTTCAAGGTGGTGTGTCGTGTTCTCATCCTTCAGGGTGGTGTGTGTCGTGTTCTCATCCTTCAGGGTGGTGTGTCGTGTTCTCATCGTTCAAGGTGGTGTGTGTCGTGTTCTCATCCTTCAGGGTGGTGTGTGTCGTGTTCTCATCCTTCAGGGTGGTGTGTCGTGTTCTCATCCTTCAGGGTGGTGTGTGTCGTGTTCTCATCCTTCAGGGTGGTGTGTCGTGTTCTCATCCTTCAGGGTGGTGTGTCGTGTTCTCATCCTTCAAGGTGGTGTGTCGTGTTCTCATCCTCCAAGGTGGTGTGTCGTGTTCTCATCCTCCAAGGTGGTGTGTGTCGTGTTCTCATCCTCCAAGGTGGTGTGTGTCGTGTTCTCATCCTCCAAGGTGGTGTGTGTCGTGTTCTCATCCTCCAGGGTGGTGTGTGTCGTGTTCTCATCCTTCAAGGTGGTGTGTGTCGTGTTCTCATCCTTCAAGGTGGTGTGTGTCGTGTTCTCATCCTTCAGGGTGGTGTGTCGTGTTCTCATCCTTCAAGGTGGTGTGTCGTGTTCTCATCCTTCAGGGTGGTGTGTCGTGTTCTCATCCTTCAAGGAGGTGTGTCGTGTTCTCATCCTTCAGGGTGGTGTGTGTCGTGTTCTCATCCTTCAAGGTGGTGTGTGTCGTGTTCTCATCCTTCAAGGTGGTGTGTCGTGTTCTCATCCTTCAGGGTGGTGTGTCGTGTTCTCATCCTTCAAGGTGGTGTGTCGTGTTCTCATCCTTCAAGGTGGTGTGTCGTGTTCTCATCCTTCAAGGTGGTGTGTCGTGTTCTCATCCTTCAAGGTGGTGTGTGTCGTGTTCTCATCCTTCAAGGTGGTGTGTGTCGTGTTCTCATCCTTCAGGGTGGTGTGTCGTGTTCTCATCCTTCAGGGTGGTGTGTGTCGTGTTCTCATCCTTCAGGGTGGTGTGTGTCGTGTTCTCATCCTTCAGGGTGGTGTGTGTCGTGTTCTCATCCTTCAGGGTGGTGTGTGTGTCGTGTTCTCATCCTTCAGGGTGGTGTGTCGTGTTCTCATCCTTCAGGGTGGTGTGTGTCGTGTTCTCATCCTTCAGGGTGGTGTGTGTCGTGTTCTCATCCTTCAAGGTGGTGTGTGTCGTGTTCTCATCCTTCAGGGTGGTGTGTCGTGTTCTCATCCTTCAAGGTGGTGTGTGTCGTGTTCTCATCCTTCAAGGTGGTGTGTCGTGTTCTCATCCTTCAAGGTGGTGTGTGTCGTGTTCTCATCCTTCAGGGTGGTGTGTGTCGTGTTCTCATCCTTCAAGGTGGTGTGTGTCGTGTTCTCATCCTTCAGGGTGGTGTGTGTCGTGTTCTCATCCTTCAAGGTGGTGTGTGTCGTGTTCTCATCGTTCAAGGTGGTGTGTGTCGTGTTCTCATACTTCAAGGTGGTGTGTGTCGTGTTCTCATCCTTCAAGGTGGTGTGTGTCGTGTTCTCATCCTTCAGGGTGGTGTGTGTCGTGTTCTCATCCTTCAAGGTGGTGTGTGTCGTGTTCTCATCCTTCAGGGTGGTGTGTGTCG